>NC_059302.1:7688424-7908424 GCF_017591435.1 Portunus trituberculatus | reverse complement strand
CCTCACCTTCTTGCCTAACCTCCCACTCTTTTTAATACACCTTTGCAGATTTCTTTTGCATATTTTAATTTCCTCACCCCTCCCTCCCTCCCTCCCTTCTGGTTCTCTCCCCCCGGCCTCTCCACCTTCTCGTATCCTTCCTTATTCTGGAGAGTGGTTTACGGGGTTGAGGTGAAGTTGTTCCCATTACGACCACACACCTTATGATGACTTTAAGGAGAGCTGGAGCCTAGGGAGGTGTATGAATTAGCCTGGTAGTGAGTGGAGATGACTAGAAGGGAAATAGGGAAGGAGAGACGGAGAGAATCGGGAACAATGAAGTCAGATTGGAGTTACTGAGTGGCTGGGTCAAAACACAAGAAATGGAGTTTGAATGATAGTACGTACATTGCTTCGAGTTTTCTATAATGTGGTGTGGTTAAGAGAAACTGGTTGATCGTAGATTGATTTATAAATGATGATATGAATAGTACTGGTAGTTTGAAGCACTGTAGCAACATGAAGTACGAGGAATAGGGTGAATTGTAGTGCATTGTTCCAGCTTTCTTGAAGCTTAAAATCATATTAGAACACGTAAGAATAGTAAAGCCATTAATTATTTTGGAAAAAGACACTGAAATCGAATCAAAACTCAAGAGTACAAGTAATAGATTTAGTTAATAGTACATTTTTCAGGTTTTTCCAAATGTGAATCGTTTGGGATTTTAAGCTGGTATAACATTTAAACGACTAATCCAGTAACGAAACGCCGACTGCAGCACCAATATTGTATCAAACGTTTCGACTACACATCATAAATATTCCCGCTCAAACATTTAAGTCTTCGTAGCACATTGATTTAATATGGAAGATACGAGTACATGACACGCGGAAAAGTCGGGTAAGGAGAAGAACAAATAGAATAGTAAATATATCGAAAGTGTCTCACCGGGGTGCGGAAATCTCAGTGATGGGTTTAAAAGTATTCCCTTCCGTCGTAAATCCCCAGCGTGCATTGCGTTCTCTGCTTATTTGATGACCAGACGAACCGTTTGAAATGTGAATCCGAGTGGAGGAAGCACAAGAAGGAGAAGGAGAAAAGAGAGGAAGAAGAGGAAAAGGAAGGAGAGGAAAGGGAAAAGAGGAGGAAGGAAAGAGGTGGGGGGTTAAATATGGGTAATTTTCGTAATGGCATATTATCCTGCATTACAGCTAGGGTGTGGAGCAATAAAATGGTGCTGCTTCTCCCGCCTGTCCACTGAGGGTCATTAGGTGTGTGTGTGTGTGTGTGTGTGTGTGTGTGTGTGTGTGTGTGTTATAAGGGCATTAGATGTTAGCAGTTAGTTATTAGCCTTCTTTATTCTCCTGCACACCTCTCACCCTTCCTTCGCCATTGAGAGAGAGACAGAGAGACAGAGACAGAGAATATTAATTAACAAAACAAGTACTGTGCTCTTAGTATGTAAATAGAGTACGTGTAATATAGACCAGTCTTTATGACTAAAATGTGTTATCCTATATTAATTTTTATATTATGATTTAGGTATTGTTGTGTGCTCGTATATTTTATTTAATTAAGCAACACTTCGCTCATATTTTTTTCCTACCATGTTGTATATTTCGAGTCGGTGTCCGAAATGTGGTTGAGTTTAGTGAGAGAGCGAGAGCGGGGAGGGAGGTGGGGAGAGGAACGACAGTGACTGATTGACTGGCTGACTGACTGAAATTTACACCGATGCTGGTGCAACACACACTCACAATGCAGATCTATTCATGACTATATTTGGCAAATACAAAAACAAGCACTGCGTGTTGTAAGATAATTAGTATGTGATAGTATGTGAAGGTACTTATTTGCCTTGTCTTTAAAACCTACTAAGCGTTTCAGAGAGTTTGAGGGCACGTTTTTCTAGAATAACTTTGTAAGGAACACGCATATCCTTATGAAATTTTGCCACAGTGTACTTGATACCCTCCCCGAATATCCCAATGTGTCAAGAATCGTCAACAGTATATAATAATGGCACTTCTCCCTATAAAAACAGGAGAAAGTCACTTATCCCTCACGAAGAAACGGACAAGTGGTGAGAAATGGTGACGTAGTGCTATATGTGACGTAGTAACAAGCTCCACCCACATAGTCCCTCCCACTGCTCCTACCCTCCCTCTCTCCCATCCCCCTCCCCATATTTAGCTCCCTTCCTTCCCTCCCCTCCCATCCCCTCCCCGTCTATGTATTTTCCTTCCTCCTCTCTCTCTCTCTCTCTCTCTCTCTCTACGTCAATTTCTCACATCTTGTCCGTTTCTTCGTGAGGGATAAGTGATTTTCTCCTATTTTTATAGGGAGAAGTGCCATTATTATATACTGTTTACGATTCATGACACATTGGGATATTAGGGGAGGGTGTCAAATACACTGTGGCAAAATTTCATAATGATATGCGTGTTCCTTGCAACGTTATTCTAGAAAAACGTGCCCTCACTCTGAAACGCTTAGTAAATGATAGTTGAGTTGTATTCGCGATAATTACCTGTCTTAAAGAAAAAAAATTCTCCATCGTATAGGCATGCTTACAGTTGTTAGTGGTAACATCTCTCCATCTTCCCCTCCTCAAGAATCTCTTTTATCAGGTTCACTTTCAGATGTTATTGATTTCCAAAACATGAGTATTATTGAGTAGAGATATGAAACTTTACAGATTTATGCGTGTACACGATGTGTTACGTGGGGTGGGAAGGATAACACAATGATAGGTTTTAAGGGGCCTATAGTTGTTTTAGGTAAACGTATAGAAAATATTGTAGTTTCCCAACCCAGAGTTCAGAGTGCACTGAGCTGGTGGAAAGGAAAGGCAGGCCAGCTTATGGTTCTCTATTCGTTGCTGTTCTCTGTCTTAGGTGAGTTAGGTTAGTGTTAGTAGTGCTGTACAGTCAGTGGTTTGCCGCGTTAGTGGTAGTAAGAAAACCTATGCTAATATATGATCCCCTAATGCTTGTTGTTTCCTGCCCAGCTTATGATACACTGTTGTCAACCTGACGACTATCCTGTGTTCTGTCTGGCTTGTGATGTGATCCCATGCCGCTGACCTTGCTCGTGATTAATGCAGTCGTCACTCGTATAAATAAATATAAGTTGGTGCATTGTTAGTGTTTTGCTGTGTACATTATTAAGAAGGATTTATGTATGCATGCCAAGTTTGGAGCACGCTTCGGATCAGTATCAAGATGCATTATTCGAATATGGTGGCGAATACTGTATAGAGCGGTCAGGGTATTTACAAGGAACTGACTATATATATATATATATATATATATATATATATATATATATATATATATATATATATATATATATATATATATATATATTGTTTTTTTTTCATAGGGACGCTGGTCTGAGGCACACACACACACACACACACACACACACAGCGTAGTAAAGTGGTTAGCGCGTTCGACTCACAATTGAGAGGGCCCGGGTTTGAGTTCCGGGAAGCGGCGAAGCAAATGGGGGTGAGTAGCCTCTTAATGCGTAGACCCTGTTCAGCTAGGATTAAATAGGTAGGGGATGTAACTCGAGGGGTTGTGGCCTAGCTTTCCCGGTGTATGGAGTGTGTTGTGGTCTAAGTCCTGCCCGAAGATCGGTCTAGGAGCTCTGAGCTCGCTCCTTAACGGTCAAAATTTCCCATATAGAATTTTGAGCTTTTTCATTTAAAGGTATAACTGAGCCATTATGGTGTCAAAATATCGGTCGTACTCTTTTAAGTGTGAAATCAATATATTGAGTGAAGTAATGTGTACTTTGAAATGGTGTTTGGTGCTGTTGTAAAAAGCTCTTATTTTTCTTTATTTTATTTGCTCACGTTTCTGCTTCTCGGTCTAACACGCTGTAGAATGCCCTAATAGATAGCTCAGACTCCCTGAAATGTGATAAAATACACGCCAAGTGAAAATGGCTTGACTTTTTACAGGATGTTTTAAGAGATTTATGGGTTAAAAGGTTTTTGTACTTTTAACGTACTTAATTTAGACCTTTTTTAAAAACTAGTTAAGCTGGAGATATTTTGATATTTTGAAAAATAGTTTAAATACTTATCACGTCATAAAATAACAAGCATTTCGCCGTGGCTTCGTTTTTCTAAAAGTCATTTTGAAATGAAATGATTTACGTAATTTAGCCGAGTCACCCCGTTCCCGTTCTCTCGGATGACCACAGCCCACCCAGTGTAGTGGCTGGCGCCAATTTTCCAAATCCACAGTTCGTCGATATTTTGCCTAATATCTAGTGATTTCTACGTGTTTTCGTGGGTTTCTAGGTTCAGATGTTTAGATAATTGTAGCAGAAAGAGGAAGAAAGTTGAAATAAAGGAGGATAAAGAGGAAGAGAGGAGAAATGGAGGAGGAAGAGAGCAGCAGCAAAGCCACAATACTTAAGTCACCCTCCATTTCCTGAATATTTTGTCTAATATCTAGTGTTTTGATGTGTTTCTAGGCTCAGACGTGTGGATGGAAGGGAGGAGGAAGAAGAAGGAGTAACAATGGAGAAAAATGAAGAAGAAATGAGAAATAAAGGTGGAATAGGAGAAGAAACCAAGGTGTAATATTTAGGTAAGTGTCCCTTTAATTCTAACTTTCTTTATAATGCATACTGTTGGTTTTGGGATAGATTTGGGATATTTTAAGCTTGTTCATTAGTGTTACAGGCTGTTTGGAGTGTTATAAGTATGTTTTGGGATTCATTTCGTGTGTTTTCAGTGTGTGTTAGATGTTTTAGGTATATTTTACGTATTTTGAGAGTGTGGATTGAGGTGTATGTGAGTATTAGCATGTTTTGAGTGTGGTTTGGGAGAACTTTGAGGGGTTGGTTTGTGTTCTGAGTGGGGTTTGGGTTTATTTTTAGTGTTATAAGTGGTAGGGGGTGTGTGTTAGTGGTCTTTTGGGTGTGTGTAAATATTGGGTGTTTCTAGTGAGTTTGGAGGTATTTTAAGCTATTCTATGTTTTCTTAGTGTGTTCTGGAATGTTATTGAGATTTTAAGAGGGTTTGGGTATGTGTGGTTTGTCGTGGGTGTGTGTAAGAGTGAATTGGGCCTATATAAGGATTTTTCAGTATGTTTTGAGGCCCTCAACAGGCTAGCTCAGTGTCAGTGGGCCCTTATAACAAGTGTCCTTTATCATTGATTACCCGCTTCGTTCCCAGGTGACGACAGGCAGAATGAGGTGGACGTGGCGGAGGCTGTGGGCGGTCAATTCACGGCGCAGATTACCTACACCTTGCACCACACTGACTGCCCGCCGCTGTTCACTAAAGTCGGGCAAGCCTGTGTCTCCGTGTTCTGCCCTGGATATAGGAGTAAAGGAAATTGTGGTTTTTGTTGTTGTTGTTCTTGTTGTTTCTGTTAAGATTTGTTTGGTCTCTCTCTCTCTCTCTCTCTCTCTCTCTCTCTCTCTCTCTCTCTCTCTCTCTCTCTCTCTCTCTCTCTCTCTCTCTCTCTCTCTCTCTCTCTCTCTCTCTCTCTCTCTCTCTCTCTCTCTCTCTCTCTACTACTCTCTCTACTCTCTACTACTACTACTACTACTACTACTACTACTACTACTACTACTACTACTACTTACTACCGTTCTTTGAGTAAGGATAGGTAGTGTCAGGTCACGAAACGTTACGTCAGCAGGTTCCCACGCCTGTCCCTTCTTGCATATATTCTTACCTGCTCTGTTTGATGAGGTGACGTGGGGCAAGGCTTACCCACGACTTGTATGGCCCTATCGGGGCAAAGTGATGGACCTGAACATTGACTTACCCTTTCACGCCACCCTCGTGCAACATCTTGCCATATGCTTTTCTTATGAGTACTGACATCATTTTTGTTGTTTTCCTTATCGTATCGCTGAATGTGTTCCTGAAATACGTGTATGTCTCTCGTTACCCCATCTTTTTTTAAGCTTTATCTTAAAGCTCTAATAAATCTGTTTCTGAATAAATCTGTTTCTGAGAGTGTAATTCTCCACCCTCAGACGTTGACGAGTGACGAGCCTCTGCAACGCAAAGGCTTCACTCATGGCCTGAACTCCATTGTTTCATATAATAGTTTCAGACTTTCTTACATTGTATACAGTACAATACAAAGTCACAACTTGACAGTACTGAAGCAAATGCCTTTCTTGTGGCAGGATGAGTTTGTGCAGCTGTGTGGCATTGAGTGGTGCCGGGAGAAGAATGTCGGGTGTGTGTGAGCCTCTTTACATCAGCACTCGAGAGTCATACTACTGCCAGTGCCGGCAATGCAGGATACAGACTCGTGTCAGAAAGTTCAAGTGTGAAGGTGAGGCCTCCCTGAACTGTCAATGTCACTCTACGGTCTGTCTTCTTAAACTTGTCAGTCCTTCACCTCTTCATTTAGCAGTAGCCTAAAGAAGTTAGTGTGGTATTCAAGGGTACTTTTGTTATTGTTGGCATACATGAACATCCATTTTGTCTCACGAGTATTACTAAAATCAGCGATTTACGGATAGGTTGTTCTTTATAATTAAATATAATTTCATCTTGCCATATGCATTTGTCATGAGTACTGATATAATTTTTGTAGTTTTCCTCAACGTATTGTTGAATATGTGTTCCTGGAATCCGTTTAAATCTATCCTTAAGTTGTAATAAATCTGTGTTTCTGAGAGTGTAATCCTCCACCCTCAGACGTTGACGAGTGCGTGGAGTTGCCCAGATCCTCTCCCTGTGGACCATCCCCTAAGCAGTGTCCGATCCGCCCAGCAGTAGCAACGGTCATGAGAAGGCGGTCATTGAAGTGTCAAGTCCCCAAGCTGGCATGGTGGTGGGTGTTGTGCTGGGCTCCCTTGGGGTTCATTGCCTAGCTGTTGGGGTAAGTCAAATAGTTTTTCACTTCTTTATATCGTGGGATCTAGCTCTGGATGTGTTGTGGCTGTGCTGTGGCAGATGGCGTAATTAAACAGTGGATGAGATTCTACCAACCTTTAAACACTTCTAAATTGTTCTTGACACACTGAGAATATTCCATTACTGTAAAGTTAGCCGACTCATACTTTATACATTTTTTGTTTTTCATCTCACCTGCAACATATTCAGTGTACAGATGTTTGTCGGGTTCCTAAAGATGCGTCGACGTGTTATCATCCACGCAAGCTTCCCCAACCCAGCCAGTGTACCACAAGACAACAGTCATTGAGGAGGACGGGACGGCATTACATTCTTCCCCCAGTTGTATGACTACACTGAAGCAAGCCAAGAATAGAGTGTTGAGTGACCATGATGTGAGTATTGTGGTTTGCGCATTACACTTTTATCTCCGTGTCTCATTTTAAAAGGTTTTGTACTTTTTTTTTTTCAGGACTTATTAATGTTGACGCCATTTCAATGTTGTTCCATCTCTTGTTCCAGGAATCGGTACTACTAACGCCAAAGAAGTGAGAGAAGTGTTTGGAGTGAGCGTGCAAGACGTACAACAGACACCAGACTGCTACTGCCGGTGTTGCCAAAGGAACAAGAGGAGGTGGAGGAGGAGGAGGAAAAGGGTGATTCTTGGAGACGTACCAATGAAGTTCTGAAGGTTGGCCACAGATCTTCATCACTGGTGTAGTGTATTTCATTGACCATTTGTAGATTGGGTTGATAAATTTGTAGAATTTGTAGACAGTTGTAGATGTGAAGTGGGTATGGTTTTTGCAATGCCTTATCTACACCAGCAGAAAACGGTGATATGTAGAAGTTGTGATAGCATTGTGATAGGAATATACCGTGTACATATGCATAGAGAATTTAAAAGAGGAGATTGTAGACGAAGAGAGGAAAGTAACCTCTTTTAGACATTTCGGTGAAAGTTTTGCCGTAGCGTTAGACATATCAAAGGCTTTGGATAGAGTCTGGCATAAAGCTTTGATTTCCAAACTGCCCTCCTACGGCTTCTATACTTTTCTCTGCAACTTTATCTTAAGTTTCCTTTCTGACTGTTCTGTTGCTGTTGTGTTAGACGGCTACTGTTCTTCTCCTAAATTTATTAATAATGGAGTTCCTCAGGGTTCTGTCTTGTCACCCTCTCTCTTTCTTTTATTCATGAATTAACCAAACTTGTTGTCCTATCTACTCCTACACTGATGATACCACCCTACATCTTTCCACGTCCTTTCAGAGACGACCAACTCGTCAGGAAGTCAACAGATCACGCAGAGATGTCACAGAACGCCTGACTTCCGATCTTTCTAAGATTTCCGATTGGGGCAGAAAAAATCTAGTAGTTTTCAATGCCTCAAAAACTCAATTCCTCCATCTATCAACTCGACACAACCTTTCAGACAGGTATCACCCCCTTCTTCAGTGACACTCAACTGTCTCCCTCTTCCACAATGAATATCCTTGGTCTGTCCTTTACTCATAATCTTAACTGGAAACTTCACATCTCATCTCTTGCTAAAACATCATCTTTGAAGTTACGCGTTCTGAGGCATCTCCGCCAGTTTTTTCTTGCCCCTCCAATTGCTTACTCTGTATAAGGGCCTTATCTGCACGTGTATGGAGAACTCTTCGCATGTTTGGGGGGGTTTCAGTCACACAGTTTTACTAGATAGGGTGGAATTAAAAGCTTTTCGTCTCATCAACTCCTCCTCTGACTAACTGTCTTCAGCCTCTTTTTCACCGCCGAAATGTTACATCTCTTTCTCTCTTTTATCGCAATTTTCATGCTAACTGTTCTACAGATCTTGCTAACTGCATGCTTCCTCGTCCTGCGGCCTCGCTGTACAAGGCTTTCTTCTTCTTCTTCTCCCTATTCTGTCCAACTTTTCAAGGCAAGAGTTAACCAGTACTCTCAATCATTCATCCTTTTCATTGGTAAAATCTGGAACTCCCTACCTGCATCTGTATTTCCGAATTCCTACGTATTGTCTTCTTTAGAGAGAGAGAGAGAGAGAGAGAGAGAGAGAGATATTGAGGCATTTGCTCCCTAGTTTTGGCTAAAGCTTTTCCACTTTTTAGAGAGCCAGCACTCAAGTGGGGCTTTTTTTTAATCTTTTCTTTGTTTCTTGCCCTTGGCTGGCGCTCTTCCTACATGAAAAAAAACAACAACAACTCTTGGGACACGAGTCCTCTGCTCATCACTCCTCATTCCTGTCACCCATCATGATCGTTTATGCCTTAAGGAGCAAATGACCAACGTGTTCACTCCATGCTGGAATTCACCATGCATGGAGAAACACTTAGTGAATGAAGATAACGTTCCTTGTTAGGAGACGCCATCTTCTTAGTGACGGACTGTAGCAAGCGTGCTGGCTAGTCACACATCAACAGCTGTGCGTTGCGGTGTGTCTTGCTGCCAAGCCATGACAGTAAATTAGTAGCAAGTAGTAGTTGTTATATTAGTGTTTGTCACTCACACTATTGCAAGGTGTGATGTCGACGTGGCTGTGTCTGTAGTGATCACAACAACCTGTTCCTTCTTGTGTGTCTCGAAGAAAGATCACAAAAGTGTCTTTTTTGTTTTCTGTTGTGAAGCACAAAGGTATTGTTTCGTGTTTCCCAAGATGATGTTTTGTGAGTCTTTCAATGAAATACTTAATTTAAGTGTCTGGCCAATATCTTGTAACGTGGTGCAGTTTCTGTTACTTGTAATTATTTTTCATACCTATTGATATGACGATATGTTGTGAATGATACTCCTATATATTTTTAATGGCAACACAATATCTCTTGATATAATAAAATGCATAATGTATCGACCTGTTTTGCTATCAGTTGAGAGATGCAAAACATTATCTGGTTTGTAAGTGAAGTGAAATTAGTCAACAATTTGTTGCATGGCGCCACAGCGTCTGAGGTGATATGATGCCACAATATTGTTGCATGGAAATACTAGTAGTAATGTGTAAACTGACACACTGCCGTTCATGATGGCGAAGGTGGGTAGGTGTGGGTGTTGGCGGTGCTGGTGGAGATATCTACATGCTTGTGTGTAGATAGATAGATAGATAAGCTGGTAATTTGATAGGTTCATTCATACGTAAATGGACAACAGTTCGATGGTGTATACACTGCTACAACAATAAACTTATCAATCAATCAATTAAACATCAATCAGATTTAAAAGGCTAGTTATGAGAGGGTGGGGAACAGCGGGGGAGGGGGAGGTGGAGAGGCGACGAGCGAGGCTCTCGAGACAAGTTTGCTCTGCGTCACTGACAGGGATAAACGGTCCATTTTAGAGTCAACGGGCCCCTGTACTGATTAGCCTATGTGTAAGTCAAGCCACTCACTTCGTCTAGGAACATTTGTAACATATACAACAATGACTTATCGACCTATTAGCAACTTTTCAAGGTGGATCTGGTGACGTAGAATGTTTTCATTTGGCAGCTGCCTACCACCACCACCACCACCATCATCACCACCACATTCGCCATCAGTGACCAGCAGGCGTCCATTTCATCACCAGACACGAGACCTGGGATTGGGGGAGAGGGAGAGAAAATGGTGTGCTCTGATAAGATATTCTTATTTTTTCCTTTTCCTTCTATCCTTTCCTGTCCTCTCTCTCTCTCTCTCTCACTTACTCATTCACTCACTCACTCAATCACTCACACTCCTGCCTAAATCCACCACCACCACCACCACCGCCATCAGTTCCTCCCTCCACCACCGACACAAACACGTCTTGAAGGAAGGTTAGTCCGCCGCCCAGAGTCACCTCGGCTGGCTAGCTGGCCACCCCGCGTGCCACGAGACCAGACGAGCGGTGGAGGGGCGGCGGTCAGGGTTGTGGGTGTATGTGTATGAATATTGTTTGTGTTTTAATTAAGGCGGGTACACACTTGTTGCATTTCCACGTATCGGATCATCGTTACGTAGGCGTGTTGACGGGATAGCGCTGCACCGTTGCGTGTCAAAATATGATACGCAACGGGTTCGATACCCAATTTGTCGGTCTTTCGGCGTCACCTCAAAGGAATTATACATAACTCACCAACCCTTGTGTGTGTGTGTGTGTGTGTGTGTGTGTGTGTGTGTGGACGAAGAGCGTGGCATCGTCGCGTTGCAAGTTCAGTGTTATCGTGGACGGACACGATTATCTTTCCAATTTTAACCCCAATTGCAGACAAACTCAAAATCAGTTGTGTGTATCCTTGTCAAGTTTTGATACAGTTCCGTCACATGCTGGAATTTTAAGTCGGTCAACACAGTAGTTGTTCCATTACACATGTCCCTACTTGCATAGAGTGTAGACACCCACCAACGCCGTCATTCATTTTTACTTTTATTGATTTGATGTGCATGAATAAAACTAAACGCGGCCACAGACAACTGCACATTTGCACTCATGGCTACTGTCAGGAAGAAACTGAATGACACTGTTGCATCATTCAACGATGATACACCACGCGGATAGGCAAAAATGGGTGCAATACCCTGTTGCATCGTATTGTATCAGTGTGATACGCAACGATGAAACGATGCGTGGAAATTTAGTAAGTGTGTACACACCTACTGGCGGTAGTGGTGGTGGTAGTGGTGGTGGTGGTGGTGGTATTTATATGATTGTGTGAAGATAGATAGATAAGCGGGTAATTTGATAGGTTGATGGATACGGAAATGGACAGTTGAATAAACAAACAGATAGATGGATAGGCGGGCAGATAGTTAAGTCAATGAATTCCTATATAAATAAGATAGATGTGTATGTAGATAGAAAAAATGTCTATGTTCCTCTACTTAGTATCCTGTCACCCTGGTTTATTGTCAGAAATACTCGTATATCAGGCGGTAGAAATAGAGAATGAGATAAATAGTATAGTCTGTCTTCTAAAAAGCACCTTGTTTCTTGCCTTGTGGCAGTTGCCGACACTCGCTGTACAAGATACAATTTAATATTTCTTGCTTTGACAAATAACGAAAGCTGGACACGATAACGAAGAGAAAGATGTCAAAATAACCAGTAAATCGACGTATGGTATTTGTATAAGTTTAGTGCCTCATTGATAAGAGATTTAGTAACAGATAGTTATCATAAACATATGTACATGCCTACTGTCTTCACAGACAACCTTCTGCTGCGGCAGCGGCAGTAGTCTTGTAGCGGTGGTGGTGACAACAGTGGTGGCTATACTGACCCATGCACACCCACAGCCCACACCCAAACACACACACACACACACACACACACACACACGTAAAGTGAAGTGTTGCTATATTACCGACAGTTTTCAAGGAGCACCAAGCACCAAGTACCAGCACCAAACCGCAATCAGCAAGAGAAATAGTGCTAGCCTTCACCACACTGCCTAATCTTCCTCAATTAAAGGTATTTATAAGGCTATTCACTTAATGATAGGTTTTCTTTACATATGAGAGTGAAAAGAGTATGAAAATATTTTAAAGTAATGGTAAAAGGACCATCAAAAAGAGCAAGGCATCTGTATTACCCTCTGATATTTGTTTCCTTCATTTACCATAGGCCAAACATGTCACAATGCAGCCACCAGTCTAACCATTTCATATCTCATGGTCAAAATTTCTCTGTTGCGTAATTTGGGTTTGGTGAGATAATAAAGGCTATATATGGATGTCCCGCCGCCGGTGTTGCCTCCGGGCCTCCTCACCCATCCCCCGCCCTCACCCTCCCGTCACCAGCCAGTTGGGTCAAATACTTTTTTTCGAATATTTCCTGACGGTAATATTACGCTTCCATGGTATGTTTCTATGGTTTCTATAAATGTTTCGTTGTGTTTAAAGTGTGTTCCGCGCCTGTGATGGGTAAATATGTGCCGTTTAGGGGTGTTTTATGGCGTATATTAAAGACTTTTTAACGGTCAAAATTTCCCATATGGAATTTTGAGCTTTTTCATTTCAAGGTATAACTCGGCCATTATGGTGTCAAAATATCGGTTGTACTCTTTAGGTGTGAAATTAATCTATTGACTGAAATATGTGGACTTTGAAATGGTGTTTGGTGCTGTTGTAAAAAGCTCTTATTTTTCTTTATTTTATTTACTCACGTTTCTGCTTCTCGGTCTAACATGCTGTAGAATGTCCTAAAAGATAGCTCAGACTCCCTGAAATGTGATGAAATACACGCCAAGTGAAAATGGCTTGATTTTACAGGACGTTTTAAGAGATTTGTGGGTTAGAAGGTTTTGTACTTTTAACGTACTTAATTTAAACCATTTTTAAAAACCTGTTAAGCTGGAGATATTTTGATATTTGGAAAAATAGTTTAAGTATTTATCACGTCATAAAATAACAAGCATTTCGCCGTGGCTTCGTTTTTTCTAAAAGTCATTTTTGAAATCAAATTATTTACGTAATTTAGCCGAGTCTCCCCCGTTCCCGTTCTCTCTGATGATCACAGCCCTGGTAGTGACTCACCATAGCCCCAGGCTGGCGCCACTTTTCCAAATCCGCAGTTCGTCGATATTTTGCCTAATATCTAGTGATTTCTACGTGTTTTCGTGGGTTTCTAGGTTCAGGTGTGTAGATAATTGTAGCAGAAAGAGGAAGAAAGGAGAAATAAAGGAGGATAAAGAAGAAGAGAGGAGAAAGCGGGGAGGAAGAGCAGCAGCAGCAAAGCCACAATACTTAAGTCACCCTCCATTTCCTGAATATTTTGTCTAATATCTAGTGTTTTGATGTGTTTCTAGGCTCAGATGTGTGAATGGAAGGAGTAGGAGGAAGAAGGAGTAACAATGGAGAAAAATGAAGAAGAAATGAGAAATAAAGGTGGAATAGGAGAAGAAACCAAGGTGTAATATTTAGATTAGTGTCCCTTTAATTCTAACTTTCTTTATAATGCATACTGTTGGTTTTGGGATAGATTTGGGATATTTTAAGCTTGTTCATTAGTGTTACAGGCTGTTTGGAGTGTTATAAGTATGTTTTGGGATTCATTTCGTGTGTTTTCAGTGTGTGTTAGATCTTTTAGGTATATTTTACGTATTTTGAGCTTGTGGATTGAGGTGTGTGTGAGTATTAGCATGTTTTGAGTGTGGTTTGGGAGAACTTTGAGGGGTTGGTTTGTGTTCTGAGTGGGGTTTGGGTTTATTTTTAGTGTTATAAGTGGTAGGGGGTGTGTGTTAGTGGTCTTTTGGGTGTGTGTGGGGGTTATTTCAGTAAATATTGGGTGTTTCTAGTGAGTTTGGAGGTATTTTAAGCTGTTCTGTGTTTTTTTTTGTGTGTTTTGGGATGTTATTGAGATTTTAAGCGGGTTTGGGTATGTGTGGTTTGTCGTGGGTGTGTGTAAGAGTGAATTGGGCCTATACAAGGATTTTTCAGTATGTTTTGAGGCCCTCAACAGGCTAGCTCAGTGTCAGTGGGCCCTTATAACAAGTGTCCTTTATCATTGATTACCCGCTTCGTTCCCAGGTGACGACAGGCAGAATGAGGTGGACGTGGCGGAGGCTGTGGGCGGTCAATTCACGGCGCAGATTACCTACACCTTGCACCACGCTGACTGCCCGCCGCTGTTTACTAAAGTCGGGCAAGCCTGTGTCTCCGTGTTCTGCCCTGGATATAGGAGTAAAGTGAGTTGTGGTTTTTGTTGTTGCTGTTCTTCTTTTTTTTTGTTAAGATTTGTTTGCTCTCTCTCTCTCTCTCTCTCTCTCTCTCTCTCTCTCTCTCTCTCTCTCTCTCTCTCTCTCTCTCTCTCTCTCTCTCTCTCTCTCTCTCTCTCTCTCTCTCTCTCTCTCTCTCTCTCTCTCTCTCTCTCTACTCTCTCTCTACTACTCTACTCTACTACTACTACTACTACTACTACTACTACTACTACTACTACTACTACCGTTCTTTGAGTAAGGATAGGTAGTGTCAGGTCACGACACGTTACGTCAGCAGGTTCCACGCCTGTCCCTTCTTGCATATATTCTTACCTGCTCTGTTTGATGAGGTGACGTGGGGCAAGGCTTACCCACGAGTTGTATGGCCCTGTCTGGGCAAAGTGATCATTGAGGAGGACGGGAGGAGGGAGCGAGCGGCTGCATGCACTATTGAACACGGCATTACATTCTTCCCACAGTTGTATGACTACACTGAAGCAAGCCCAGAATAAAGTGTTGAGTGACCATGATGTGAGTATTGTGGTTTGCACATTACACTTATCTCCACGTGTCTCATTTTAAAAGGTTTTGTACTTTGTTATTTTTTTGTTCAGGACTTAGTAATGTTGACGCCATTTCAATGTTCCATCTCTTGTTCCAGGAATCAGAACTACTAACGCCAAAGAAGTGAGGGAAGTGTTTGGAGTGAGCTTGCAAGACGTACAACAGACACCAGACTGCTACTGCCGGTGTAGCCAAAGGAACAAGAGAAGGCGGAGGAGGAGGAGGAGGAACAAGAGGGTGATTCTTGGAGACGTACCAATGAAGTCCTGAAGGTTGGCCACAAATCTTCATTACTGGTGTAGTGTATTTCATTGACCGTTTGTAGATTGGGTGGATAAATTTGTAGATTTTGTAGACAGTTGTTCATGTGAAGTGGGTAAGGTTTTTTGCAATGCCTTATCTACACCAGCAGAAAACAGTACTATGTAGAAGTTGTGATAGAAGCATTGTGATAGGAATATACTGTGTACATATGCATGGAGAATTTGAAAGAGGAGAGTGTAGACCAAGAGAGAAAAGTAACCTCTTTTAGAGATTTCGGTGAAAGTTTTGCTGTAGCGTTAGACATATCAAAGGCTTTTGATAGAGTCTGGCATAAAGCTGTGATTTCCAAACTGCCCTCCTACGGCTTCTATACTTTTCTCTGCAACTTTATCTTAAGTTTCCTTTCTGACTGTTCTATTACTGTTGTGGTATACGGCCACTGTTCTCCTAAATTTATTAGTAATGGAGTTCCTCAGGGTTCTGTCTTGTCACCCTCTCTTTCTATTATTCATTAATTAACCAAACTTGTTGTCCTATTTACTCCTACGCTGATGATATAATGGAGTTCCTCAGGGTTCTGTCTTGTCACCCTCTTTCTATTGTTCATTAATTAACCAAACTTGTTGTCATATTTACTCCTACGCTGATGATACCACCCTACATCTTTCCACGTCCTTTCAGAGACGACCAACCCGTCAGGAAGTCAACATATCACACAGGGACACCACAGAATGCGTGACTTTCGATCTTTCTAAGATTTCCGATTGAGGCAGAGAAAATCTAGTAGTTTTCAATGCCTCAAAAACTTAATTCCTCCATCTATCAACTCGACACAACCTTTCAGACAGGTATCCCTCTCTTCTTCAGTGACACTCAACTGTATCCCTCTTCCACAATGAATATCCTTGGTCTCTCCTTTACTCATAATCTTAACTGGAAACTTCACATCTCATCTCTTGTTAAAACAGCTTCTTTGAAGTTACGCGTTCTGAGGCATCTCCGCCAGTTTTTCTTGCCCCTCCAATTGCCTTATCTGCACGTGTATGGAGAATTCTTCGCATGTTTGGCGGGGTTTCAGTCACACACTTTTACTAGATAGTGTGGAACTAAAAACTTTTCGTCTCATCAACTCCCCTCCTCTGACTAGCTGTCTTCATCCTCTTTTTCACCGTCGAAATGTTGCATCTCTTTCTCTCTTTCATCGCTATTTTCATGCTAACTGTTCTACAGATCTTGCTAACTGCATGCCTCCCCTCGTCCTGCGGCCTCGCTGTACAAGGCTTTCTTCTTCTTTTCATCCCTATTCTGTCCTTTTCATTGGTAAAATCTGGAACTCCCTACCTGCATCTGTATTTCCGAATTCCTACGACTTGCCTTCTTTGAAGAGAGAGACGCCATCTTCTTAGTGAAGGAGTGTAGCGAGCATGCTGGCTAGTCACACATCAACAGCTGTGCGTCGCGGTGTGTCTTGCTGCCAAGCCATGACAGTAAATTAGTACCAAGTAGCAGTTGTTAACGGTAGTAGTAGTAGTAGTAGTGGTTGTCACTCACAGTATTGCAAGGTGTGATGTAGACGTGGCTGTGTCTGTAGTGATCACAACAACCTGTTCCTTTTTGTGTGTCTCGAAGAAAGATCACAAAAGTGTCTATTTTGTTTTCTGTTGTGAAGCACAAAGGTATTGTTACGTGTTTCCCAAGATGATGTTTTGTGAGTCTTTCAATGCAATACTTTATTTAAATGTCTGGCCAATGTCTTGTAACTTGGTGCAGTTTTTGTTACTTGTATTTATTTTTCATACCTATTGATATGACGATATGTTGTGAATGATACTCCTATATATTTCTAATGGCAACACAATGATATAATAAAATGCATAATGTATCGACTTGTTTTGCTATCAGTTGAAAGAGATGCAAAACATTATCTAGTTTGCAAGTGGTGAAATTAGTCAACAATTTGTTGCATGGCGCCACAGCGTCTGAGGTGATATGATGCCACATTATAGTTGCATGGAAATACTAGTAGTAATGTGTAAACTGACACACTGCCGTTCATGATGGCGAAGGTGGGTAGGTGTGAGTGTTGGCTGTACTGGTGGAGATATCTACATGCTTGTGTGTAGATAGATAGATAGATAAGCTGGTAATTTGATAGGTTCATTCATACGTAAATGGACAACAGTTCGATGGTGTATACACTGGTACAACAATAAACGTATCAATTAAACATCAATCAGATTTAAAAGGCGAGTGATGAGAGGGTGGGGAAATGCGGGGGTGGGGGAGGTGGAGAGGCCACGAGCGGGGCTCCCGAGACAAGTTTGCTCTGAGTCATTGACAGGGATAAACGGTCCATTTTAGAGTCAACGGGCCCCTGTACTGATTAGCCTATGTGTAAGTCAAGCCACTTATTTCGTTTAGGAACATTTGTAGCATATACAACAATGAATTAGTGACCTTTTAGGGACTTTTCACGGTGGGTCTGGTGACGTAAAATATTTTCATTTGGCAGCTGCCCCTCACCACCATCATCATCATCACCACCACCATCGCCATCAGTGACCAGCAGATGTCCATTTCATCACCAGACACGAGACCAGGGGTGGGGGGGGAGAGGGAGAGAAAATGGTGTGCTCTGATAAGATATTCTTATTTTTTCCTCTTCCTTCTATTCTTTCCTGTCCTCTCTCTCTCTCTCTCTCTCTCTCTCTCTCTCTTCTCTCAATCTCATTCTGCCTCACCACCACAGTTCATTCCTCCAATCACTCACTCTTGAAGGAAGGTTAGTCAGCCGCTCAGAGTCACCTGGCTGGCTGGCACTGCCACGGGAGCAGCCGAGCGGTGGATGGGCGGCTCAGGTTGTGGGGTGTAAAACTGTGTATGAATATTGTTTGTGTTTTTATTAAGGCTACACACTTGTTGCATTTCCACGTATCGGATCTCGTTCGTAGCGTGTTCTCTCACCGTTCGTGTCATGATACGCAACTCATTTGTCGGTCTTTTGGCGTCACCTCTCAACTCACCAACCTTGTGTGTGTGTGTGTGTGTGTGTGTGTGTGTGTGTGTGTGTGTGTGGACAGCGTGGATCGTCCGTTGTTCAGTGTTGTCGTGGACGGCACGAGTATCTTTCCAATTTTGACCCCAATTGCAGACAAACTCAAAATCAGTTGAAATTATTTACGTAATTTAGCCGAGTCTCCCCCGTTCCCGTTCTCTCTGATGATCACAGCCCTGGTAGTGACTCACCATAGCCCCAGGCTAGCGCCACTTTTCCAAATCCGCAGTTCGTCGATATTTTGCCTAATATCTAGTGATTTCTACGTGTTTTCGTGGGTTTCTAGGTTCAGGTGTGTAGATAATTGTAGCAGAAAGAGGAAGAAAGGAGAAATAAAGGAGGATAAGGAGGAAGAGAGGAGAAAGGGAGAAGGAAGAGCAGCAGCAGCAAAGCCACAATACTTAAGTCACCCTCCATTTCCTGAATATTTTGTCTAATATCTAGTGTTTTGATGTGTTTCTAGGCTCAGATGTGTGAATGGAAGGAGTAGGAGGAAGAAGGAGTAACAATGGAGAAAAATGAAGAAGAAATGAGAAATAAAGGTGGAATAGGAGAAGAAACCAAGGTGTAATATTTAGGTAAGTGTCCCTTTAATTCTAACTTTCTTTATAATGCATACTGTTGGTTTTGGGATAGATTTGGGATATTTTAAGCTTGTTCATTAGTGTTACAGGCTGTTTGGAGTGTTATAAGTATGTTTTGGGATTCATTTCATGTGTTTTCAGTGTGTGCTAGATGTTTTAGGTATATTTTACGTATTTTGAGAGTGTGGATTGAGGTGTATGTGAGTATTAGCATGTTTTGAGTGTGGTTTGGGAGAACTTTGAGGGGTTGGTTGGTGTTCTGAGTGGGGTTTGGGTTTATTTTTGAGTGTTATAAGTGGTGGGGGTGTGTTAGTGGTCTTTTGGTGTGTGTGGGGTTATTTCAGTAAATATTGGGTGTTTCTAGTGAGTTTGGAGGTATTTTAACCTGTTCTGTGTTTTTTTTAGTGTGTTTTGGGATGTTATTGAGTTTTTAAGAGGGTTTGGGTATGTGTGGTTTGTCGTGGGTGTGTGTAAAAGTAAATTAAGACTATACAAGGATTTTTCAGTATGTTTTAAGGCCCTCAACAGGCTAGCTCAGTGTCAGTGAGCCCTTATAACAAGTGTCTTTCATCATTGATTACCCGCTCCGTTCCCAGGTGACGACAGGCAGAATGAGGTGGACGTGGCGGAGGCTGTGGGCGGTCAATTCACGGCGCAGATTACCTACACCTTGCACCACACTGACTGCCCGCAGCTGTTCACTAAAGTCGGGCAAGCCTGTGTCTCCGTGTTCTGCCCTGGATATAGGAGTAAAGTAAGTTGTGGTTTTTGTTGTTGTTGTTCTTGTTTTCTGTTAAGATTTGTTTGGTCTCTCTCTCTCTCTCTCTCTCTCTCTCTCTCTCTCTCTCTCTCTCTCTCTCTCTCTCTCTCTCTCTCTCTCTCTCTCTCTCTCTCTCTCTCTCTCTCTCTCTCTACTACTACTACTACTACTACTACTATTACTACTACTCTACTACTGCTACTACTACTACTACTACTTCTACTGTACTGTGTTCTTTGAGTAAGGATAGGTAGTGTCAGGTCACGACACGTTACGTCAGCAGGTTCCACGCCTGTCCCTGACGCTTTTCCACGTTTTAGAGAGCCAGCACTCAAGTGAGCTTTTTTTTTTTTTAATCTTTTCTTTTATATATATATATATATATATATTGATTGATTGATTGATTGATTGATTGCATTGCGTTTTTATTTTTTTAAGATATTCAGTGTGCACTTGGTATATACATTGCCATTTGTAGGTACACAATTGGTCCGTTTTTGCGGCATGGCCGTGGCTTTGGCTTGTTGTCCTATACGTAGGTGGCCACATAAGCATTCAACTTTTACGCATAACTATCTCGAAAGAAATCGTGATTCTGTGATTACGTGATCAGTGTTCTGAAAACAAGCTGCTTGACTAATCTGCATATGTCATCATTAGCATTCAAAGTCGGAAGAAAATAAAAGTCAGCGCAGTCTATTATTATTGCCTAATGATTATTAAAAGTGATCTTAGTGTAATGTAATGGAGATTAATTGATCTGTTTGTAATTTGTTACATAGGTTTGTTAATGTTAAGCAAGTATTGTAATATGGTGTGATCTACAACTGGCAAATCATTGTAATGAGAATGTCAAGCAAGATTGTTCCCGCATGCAGCGCATATCGAATCTTTTAAAGCCTCGTATTTGATTGAGATTGAGCGTAGGATTCTATTATCATATGTCTTTGTTTATTTGAGTTTGCATATATATACATGTAAATCTATACATGTGTACATGCTTTGGTCTGGGTGAAATATCAGTTATAACATTAAATTTGTACTAATTATCTGGCGCTGGTGCGCATGGCAAACGTCCTTTGTCTAGTGCATGAGATGAGCAGGGAGTGACTGGGAGTCTGACTCAGTAGGAGGGGAGACCACTGCTTCTGTACGGTCACCGAGTTACTTCCTTGACCCTGGTCCCATTAAACTCGGTGGCTGACTATAGATAGGCACAGAGCGGTGGTGGTGTTGTTAATGCTTGGTGTGTGTTTTGCATGCAGAATGGTGTAGAGGTGCAGGGTTAAGGTGAGTTTTCAGAATGTTTACTACAGTACTACTCCTGAGGATGTAGACCGACACTAAGTTATTTGTTTGTTATAGTACATTGTAGTTCGCCCATGTGTAATTGATTATTCAGGTTATTGAATGTGTTGACTGCTGGTCACCTTAATCGCCCGAGGTCCATCAAAGGTAATTAGCCATACAGAGGATTTTCACAGGAAATGTGGTGATAAGGCCGGTTAGAGTAGGTTAATGGGCACTGTCCCCGAAAAGCCGTCCCACGTGCTCGCCTCAATTCCCGGCTCCCCCCCCGCAGCTCCTCTACCCAGTGGATTTGACGTTACATAAAATTAGAAATATATGGTATATAAATTTGTTCTTGCGCAGGGGGTTTTTACTCTCTCTCTCTCTCTCTCTCTCTCTCTCTCTCTCTCTCTCTCTCTCTCTCTCTCTCTCTCTCTCTGACCAGTAGCGTGGCTTCATATATGTGACGTCAAATCTGCTGAGTGGAAGAGCTGCGAAGTGGGAGCCGGGAATCGAAGCGAGTGCGCGAGACGTCTTCTCGGGGACAGTGCCGGTTAATGTTGTAAAGCTGCTTATTCATGATTTTGGTGTTTCTCCGTTGTGAGGTTCAGTTTTATGTTGAGAGACCTGTGATTGATGGGTTGTCAAACAGTTGACACGTTTGTGTAAGGCTCATTGATAACTTATGATTATTGAGACAACCTGGGACTAAATGTGTTGTCAGACATTTGGCATATATTTTTATAAGGTTCAGTTAAGAATTTATCATTTATGATTTTTGGGAAAACATGTAATTGATGTATTGTCATAACCTTCATTTAAAATGTTTTGTGCTAAGCAATGGTCTCATCTGCCTTCCTAGGTTAATGCTTCACCTACAGTAAAGGTTCTGGTATATGGCGGGCCTTTCCAGCCCCTCGGATAACACAGTCGGAATGTCTTTCAATTTCCAAGCTGTTTGTGTTTTGTATTCTGATAAGTTGAGTTTATTTTAAGTTTTATTATTAAACTAAAGACTGAAAGGTGTTGAATCATACTGGATAGAAGATCGAAGCAGTTAGAGGTAATTTGAAGCACAGGATTCAGATCACTTAACCTTCCTTGTCCCTATGTTTTCTCTGATGCCAAACTTGGTGGTGGTGCTGCTATTTTCTTTCTTCAGATGCTTTTTCCTGGCTAAACAAGTGTGATAGTATGTTGATAAGAGTTTTTACTTTTTTTCTTTTTTTTTTTTTTTCTTTGTCACTGGTCATTCTCCTTCATGCTTATATGTATTTCTTACACTGCACTTTGGAAAAGCTGGCATAGCAAATCTCTCCAACAAGGCTTGTGATCCTGTTTCTGGAAGTTACTGTTGAGGATGATGGCAAGGCACTGCAAGAAGAAAAATATTGCCCACCAATAAGTAGATAGTGATATGGAATTGTGGTTCGTGGAGTGTATCTGGATAATGCTTGGAGTGATCTGGTACAATAAGTAAGACTGCCACAACCAGAGCATCGCCTAAGAAGACGGAATGGTATGTGAGAGTTATGTTTGTCTTGGTGTATGGATTGTATGAATGTTGGGGGACTAATTTGAGGATAGATGAAGTTAAGTTGCATTATAATGAAGCTGTGTTACATTATGTGGTTGTCAAACCTAATGTGCTTTATGCTTATCTTACTGGCACATTAGTATTTCACCATAAATTTCCTACATCTAAATAAGACTCCTTCCTGTAAAACATTGTGCAACTTGATTCTCTCTCTCTCTCTCTCTCTCTCTCTCTCTCTCTCTCTCTCTCTCTCTCTCTCTCTCTCTCTCTCTCTCTCTCTCTCTCTCTCTCTCTCTCTCTCTCTCTCTCTCTCATAAATATGTACTGCCTTTGCATAGGGAAGGAAAAATACAGTGAAGGTTCACCACTAGGGATATATGCAGTTCTACCCAGGGTTACATAGGCAGTGTTAAGAGGTGTCAAGTGATTAATCATCAAAACACTTTTCTTGGTAATTTCTGACAAATTAACAGTACTGTACTCCCAGTTTTTAAAGCTTTAGGATTCCACTTTTTCCACTCTAAAACATGGGAAGGAATTTAAACATTGATCATGAACAAGGAAGAACCTAAGTTACATTGAGACGAGATACATCATGTCTTTGTGAAGTAATCTAATGTAAAAAAATTTTTATAAAGTCTTTTATATGGATTTCACTGCTTTGAGGCATAAAATGGTACCAAAGCTGTATTGTCCATCTTCTAATGCTAGGGAAGTTGAGGCCAAGAATGTGTAAGAATATAGAATCCTTGGTTGGGACCATAGGCGTGTGTATTTACCTAGCCTTTCCACTAGCTATTACATAATTTATTACCAGTGGTATAGACATGAGCATCCATCCAGCTCAGGTTGCCAACACTGGCTGATTGTTTATTTATAAACAGAAAGAACTAAGAAATGTTTAAAAGTACAGAAAAGGACAGTTTTGCCATTTTGTTTTTAATGAAAAGAAAAGATGCTCAAGGATTAGATTTAGCTTATGATTCACCAGTTGAATAGCATTACAACATTGGCTACTCTGCCCGAAAAAATTGCATCTAGCCCAAACTTCAGTCCCCATGGCTTGTACGTGTATGGTCGGGACAGACCCATGACCACCTATGGACCTTTGTTATCTCATGCATCTTGACTGGTGAATGTCACAGTGGCATGATGTGGTTTGATCTTGGGTGTGGTTGTCTTGCAGTGAATTTGTCTCTTCCATAGATCAGTTTCCCTGTGTATCTATAATGCTCCAAGCTGGACACCACAGCATCATCCTCTGAATTGGATTAATGAATGAGTAGATTGTAAGAATATCAGAAGGGATGAGCTGCAGGAGAATGGAACCTTTTCCTGTCTGGTCACTTAATCCAAACTTTCCAGTAATCATTTAACCTAATATGTATGATCTAAAGTTTTTTGGGTGGTGTCTTATCTTGGCTGCTCCATCACAAAGTATTTGCGTGCTGCATGGATGCAATTTGTTTAGAATGTGTCTAATCTCAGGCCAAGAGACAAAGTTTTCCATCTTAGTTTCTGACTAATACCGTTTAAAAGTTGGTTCTTTGTTACTCCATATGCTTAGCCCATCAGGTCCCTCTTGCTGGAAACACTTCTGATGGTCACCATAACATTTTGCATGTTAGCTTTGCTCTGATCAGAATTCTTTCAGTAGCAAGCTTAGTTTTTGTACACAGTATGAAATCACAGAGAGCTTTGTGTAAATATAAACAAGTTGTTATCTAGTAAAGAAATCATACTTTAGGTATAAAAAATGGGCTGAACATTGTCATGCAGTTGCATAACTCTCATAGACCATCATCTGTTCCTGGATCTTTTGCAGAGTACCAAAGTCATGGGATGGAGAACAGTCATTACAAAGGGGAAGGATATACTAGTGTATGTATATTGTCAAGTCATGTTGTGGGATTGTGTGGCTAGCTGTGCTGTGTCTGACTTCCTGCAGTATATTACAGTAATCCTTGAGAAATTCTCTCCAGTGTTGGCTAACTGGGCTAAGCGTGTGAGTGATGCATGTGTGAATGTGTGGTTTCTTTTGCTACATCACCCATTTGGGATTGTTGGCCTGGTGTAGCATAGTATATAGTTTTCAGGCTTCTCAGACTCCCTACTTTTCCAAACATACAGTATATACTTCCTATATAATGATTTCCATTTTCTCTCTAAGCTGAAGTTGCTGCTAAAAGGCTGCCTACTTAGGAGCTGAGGCACACTGTAGATCAGGACTTCCAAAAATGTATTGAGCACAAAAAATGAAGTGTCAAGTTAGAGTTGGAATGCTAAACATGTGCCACTTCTTGCTCCTTGATTTAAGGTCAAATGTTTTATAAAACGGACTTCATATCGAAGATAGCCACTGAAAATTTGATGAGTTTTCAGCCATACCTTTTCATATACAACTTTTATCATGAAAAATTGTTTTCTTCTAATGGATGGATGTGTTGACTTGTAAGAGGATAGACTAGTTGAGCCCTTTTCGTATATTTTGGTAAAATCATCTGATAAAGTAAAGTACAACATACATCAAAATTGCCTTTATTGTCTCTGTATATATGGCTTTATCCTCCACTGGAGTCTCACGGAAGAACGGCTTGTGTAACAGTGGAAGCACCAGCGAAACACACAAGACTCTGACCACGTCTTCAATTTATAATGTGCTAACATCATTGTCTTGGTTTAAAGAAAAAGTGCAATAAATAACATATACAGCCCATAAAAAAAAATTCATTTGTTTTGTGTACTGCACAATAATAAAAAGAATGCATTTTCAACATATCAATCACTGATTGATTTGCAAAATCATGATTTACAATAGAAAAGTACTGTGCTCTCAGTTAAGAGAAAAATATGAGCAATAAGCTTACAATATAGCTACATGAAAAGGAATGATCACTCCTATAAAAATTGGGACAAAAAAAATTAAGTGTAAGAAGCTAAGCATTGAAACAAAAGTAGGGCTGCAGTAAGCATGGTCAGAGCATGATGCGGGCTACATAGGACATTAAAATTATATAAGGGGGAAAAAACTTGCTGTAACAAAACTTGACCAGATTGTTTCAGGGTCACAGTTACAACTCTCTCTTTCCTAAGTTATTCTCTGAGACTCCAAGGAAGACTATTTACAAAAAAAGCTCTTCTCTATCTCTGTACATAGAAAATTCATATAAACAACATGGAAATCTTTTCTTTGACTATCAAACATGTTGCCTCAAATGTTTAATTTTGGTAAAAGGGGATGAAATTTATCCATTTGAATCAAACGAGGAAGACCATCTTACTCTCTCCACTTGTTAAGAGGTTTTCCCACTCATTCAGAAAATAAGGCAGCTAACTGGTCGTTCAATTGTGTCTCGTCACTTTTTTGCCCATATGTGTTTAAAGTCCTACTCACTGGGAGCTGACTCAACCAACATTTCCTTATTCAAGCATGGACTGAACACAAAGAAAGATATCACCAATAGCAATATTAATGTAAAATGTAAAATCTTTGGTACCCAGAGTAAATTGGATTCAAAAGTAACAAATATAAATTTCAATATTGATAGGAACACTATGAGAACTTTGTTTTGAAAGTTAAGGTCCATGCTCGCCCAGATTAAATGTGTTCCAGAGGCCTCCCAAGAAATGCAGAGTGCAAATATTTTGTCAAGATAATTTCCTTAGCTACTTAGTATCTTTGTTCCTTTTTCATGAGAAACTTCTTGAGAAACCTCGCGTGTTGTGTGGATGTACATGACACATAGTAGTAATGTACACATGTCATGTATAGAGGGCTGCTGCATAGCTGGACGGTGGTGGGATGCGCTGATGCCCCACACACACCACCACACGGCCCCTCACTCCCCATCCTAACTGGCCTCTTTCATTCAATTTACCATTTATGGGACTTATTACATATTAACTCTGGACCATAGTAATCAAATACAACATAATGCCTTCCTTTCCATGTGTCTGGTTAACTTCCATCTATGCAATCTGTTGAATACTGCTAACTTTCGCCTGACGCAACATACAAAATGAAGGTGAATGTCTTGTGATTTTATTTGGGACAGAAAATGTTCGCTAACACTCATTAGTATGCTGCTCTTATGAAGCACAACAGTATATAATTACTTTCCCTAAATAACTTCACTCATGCACATGTATATATATATATATATGTTACAGTACAGTAAAACATTTCCATTTTGTGAGTATGGAAGTTGTGCAATGACTATGGAGCAGTGTTGGTCCAGAGTGAAAGAGTGAGGATAATGTGAGAGTGTATGGGAACTATAGTGCCTCCCTTGTTGAGGTTCCTTCTGTGCTTGAAGTGTTTTATCATGACGAGGTTTCTCCAATGATTTTGCCGTAGTATTGCTCCCCATGATTTAATTGCTCCCCATGATTTAATTACTCTGCTAATAAAGTTAAATGGAACTGCCTCAGACATAAGAGACACAAAGTGTCACTTTTGGTACTTACACTATTAGTACTAAAGACAGCTTACGATGGGTTATGGTGTTGAAAACAGACCACCCTGTGAATAGTGTGTGTGCTAAGAGTGGGATCTGTGGTTCAGGGCACAAGACTGCCTGCCAGACACTCCTCACCTAGGCCTGAATCTTGACTTGTTGCAACACATCAGTCACAGCTTGAAAACCATCAGCAGGCCCAAAAATATTTAGTCTGTGTGGCCTCTGCTACATGAAGTTGTAGCTTTCAATACTTATTAAAAATTTTAAAAAAATGCTGACTGACAAGTTGATCCATGATAAAGGAAAACATTTGTTTCATCACCATGAGTAGCCTCAATGATACCATGAAAAAAAAGGGCAGTATACAATTAATGCACTTGATTATCAGATGACTGCAGCTGTGTCCTCTTCTTCCGAAATCATTGAGACATGAATCACCAGCTACCATCAACAGCAAACACGGCTGTTTCCATTCATCCCGAGCAGTGGCTTGCCCTGCCACCTCCGCTGCATTCACCATGTCTCTTAGAGTAATTTATGGCAATATCACACAATTTGTAAATAAATAAACTATACAACTTCCATGACTCAATATCTTATTATTATCAGCCCTCTTAATCCATTTTGAACAAAGTCTTTATCTATGTACAAAATTAGAAAGAATTGACCAAGATGATCATAACAATAGAGATGAGATGTGGCAGAGCCTTGCACCTCTTTCTTCTGCTTCTTCAGTTATAAATATCTTAAGGAGAGGTAACATCTACCAGGCTTGGTATCCTAAACAAACATGGACGAACTGACTTGAACACTTAATACAATCCAATTATAACAGCTACTTCTTTACCAATGTCATCTTCTAAAAAGTCTACACAACACAAGATCAGAAAGCTCGTGGTATTGTCAACTATCAGGCTTTTCTGAAGTCAGTCAATTGCTTCATGATGGTGTCTGTGTCCACTCGGTATGGCACAATTTGGGGCCACTGCAATGTTGAACACTTCAATTCACTGCAGCATTATTACTTAATTTCTTGTATATTGCACTCAAATACTCATTAGGCTCACCTTACTTTTCATGTGAACTCTTTCTTCGTATTTAGTTTTCAATAATGTGATGTTCACACTTGTTGAGCTGCATTGGTATATCAGGAAATGAGTTGCTACCCTTCTTAATGCACAAGTCTCAGCACACTGTAGAGGGCAAGTACAGGCACATATATGAACACAAAATGCACTCCAATTATGTAGTTTCCACAAAAACAGTACTGGACCAGAACTATCAACACAAATTTTCATGAGAAATTCACACACCTCATGCTCTAACTTTTATTAGTGAGAAATCTCACACAGTCATGAGAAAGGAACTTCTAGATCCAAGTGCTTATTTCTTATATCTTTTACAGGTTTACAGTGTCCCGTGGCACAAAGAAATGAACTGAGCACTATCTCCACTGATGGTCACCAACTCGCTCATATCCAAGCACCAGCGTGGCTCTCCAGGATGTGGGCAGCATCGGGCCGGCCCATCACCCGTAGCACATTCAGGAGGTCGGTGACTGCATTGGGTTCTCTGTGCCGAGCCTCCCACAGGTCCAAGATGTGCTCTGTGGGACTCTCCTTGCACGCAAAATAATTCAAGTACCTGCAAAATATTGTGTATTTCATAATCTTTATATTAAATTTTCTCAAGCTGGTGAGAGTAAGCTTAACAATCTGTTAAGCCCCTTATGTGAGCAACATTTCTCTAGTTAAAAGGAATGAAGTAGCCAAACTAGGTAAGTGTTTTTTTTTTTTTTTTGCTAAAACTTAAACTTTTTACTACAGAGGAATCTCAGTTCACAAACAATCTGTTCTATCACTTGGTTTGCAAAATGAAATATTCAGTATACAAAACCTAACCTAACCCTCTAAAAATGCTGAGTTAGTGCAAGCTTACTACTGGCTGAGAAGGTCTATGAGGGTGTTTGTGTGTTCACACCAAAATACCATTTGTAAATCTTTGCAAAAATTGTTTTTAAAAACTTATTAATGAAAGGTTCCATCCACATTAATGAAAGGTTCCATCCACTATATTCTTATTTTATCATCTCATGAAAGGTTCCATCCACTGTATTCTTATTCTATCATCTCATAACCAGTCTTGTCCATTAGTACTGCACATCTCACCACCCTCTCTGAAGAGCAAGAATGAGAAGATGAAAAGATCCATGTCTCTTTAGCTAGCTCCCTTTCCCTCTCAGGACCCACCTGTCCACATTCAGCCTGGCAGCCAGCATACGCCAGTCATTCCCCCGGGCATTTGGTGGGTCAAGGCAACGGCAGAGCTCCCACCGCAGCCTCTGTGGGAGGCGGAACACTCCAGGCTCGGGAGTCAGCTCCACCAGAGAGGAACAGCCACTGCTGGATGTCACTGGTACCAAGGAAGATTTCATTACAATGAGTCAATCAGTTGTATTATTAAGCTAACTGAGCTAGACCTGTAACAACAACATTAAATTTATTCTAATAGCTATACATTGAAATACTAGTTTATTTACTTATTTTGGTATCTGCTTCTTTTGTCTCTTCTGCATTGAAAGCATGCCTGAACGTTTTTTCCATATTGTATCCATCTTCACAAATGTTCTTTACTGTTATGTACCTTTAATAAGGAATCAGGTTCTCTAAGAGTGTCTATCAATATATAGGCATGACTTGTGTACCTGTGGAGGTTCTTGGAGCAAGGTGTGCTGGGGAGGCTGTCACCGGTGCATAGGGAAAATCAGAGTTGATTCTGATGACCTGCCGGTGAGTAGAAGATCCTTTCTGTTGTGCCACCATTCTGCAGGCCAGAGGAGCTGAGGATCCTTCAGTTCGCTCCAGAGTGAATGATATACTCACAGGATCACTCTTGGCACCCCACAGTTTCTCAAAGGAAATTTCCTGAGGAGAGAAGTAAATATTAATCAGTATTATACAAATGGGAAGAGTGCTTTAAACAAGCATTTTGCAGTTGCATCCACAAAAGATTGAAATCTTACCTTAGAAGATTACAATGAGTTAACACGAATGATAGTATGTATATATGATGTTAATCTAATTTGCAAGAATTTGGGTAAAACATTATTGATAATGTGAAATGCTGAAATACTGTGTTACCAAATACTTTTTTTTGTATTGATATACCCTAATCTAATTAATGGCTGAGTTAGATTTGTCCTAACCTTGTACTGGTGACCAGGTCTGATACGCCAGCCAGGGCCAAGGTCATCTAGTGTGAGGCACAGGTTGGCACCACAGTCCTGGAGAAGCATCATCTTTGGTTTGTCTAGAAGGGAGGCTCCTCGGCGCTTTTCCTGCTGCGTCACACCTGCATCAAAGTGCCATGACATCGATAATCCAGGATTGATCAAATAAGTACAATCTATAATTTTTAATGATCAATCTGATCTCAGATATATCTGAGATCAATCACAATAATACTGTCTGTTCAGTAAGCTCAAGCTTGTGCTACTGAAAGTCCTGCCAAGTGATGCTTTCTCAAATCACATGTAGCTAAATCGAAAATGACCAACTTTTCTTTGTTTAAAAAAAGAGTGGGCTTACAGGCGAGGGCTGCTGAGGTGTCTTGCATGACGTGAAGAGTGACGGTGAGAGTGCCAGCCGGAGTAGGGGGAGGGGCAGAGGTCACCACCTTCACCTGCTTAACGGCAGCATTTGATCCAGCACTCTCACCCACCAGCACAAACTTCTGCATCAATTCTGTCATCATGTGCACCTGTGAAAGATCCTAGTCTTAGTCCAAGTAAGTATATTGATGAAGACGGGTCCTAATCAAGGGCAGCTGATCTATTCATGTGACATCAATACTGTATATAATCTATGAATTATGGGTAATGCATGCTTTACATCAAATGATGCAAAATATAAAACCCTAGTCTGCCTATTTATAAACCAACTGATACTCCCATACAGGGTAGCCCTACAAGGTCTAGGCCAGGGATGGGCAAATTTTTCAGTGCAAGGGATACATAATATATTGATAAAACATAATTAATATCTAAAACATAAAATGAAAACATAATTAATATCTAAAACATAAAATGAAAGCCTTTTAAAGAAAAGCTACTCTCCTGTGTATATATGCACTTGGTAACTTTCTCAAAATTCCTAACATTTAGAGGGCCACATGCAACCCACGGGTCGTAGTTTTCCCATACCTACCTAGGCTAAGCCTTGTTAACCCCTAATGGAAAGTAAGTCTCCTGAACCACTGTTCTAGTACACTATGCACCCAGAAGTCCAACCACAGCTCAGCTGGGCATGCATCCACAGCAAAGGTCAGCAACTTATACTGGTTTACTCCTCCCCTTTCAATGAGACCTGTTCCTTACCCCAAGCCTGAAGCCACAGTAGATGCACTCTGTTAGAATTTATTCCATTGTATTCTCAAAGTAGCTCAATCCTGAAATATACCATATTTGATGGCTTATAAGACACATGGGATCTTAAGATGTTCGGTGGTAACCAACCACAAGTTTGGTTTTGTACAAGCAATGTCACTTACCAAATTTCTTCCTAACTGGTGTTATTTTATATAAATTACAAATAAGTGAGATGCAAACTAATTTTCTTAGACGGAAATAAATGCGCTTCTTTAAAGTGACAAATTAAGTCATAGGCATGAAAACATTTATAAGTGAAGTGCTCCTTCCAGAGTGACATGCAACACAGGTTCTTTCCCTACCTGAGCTCCATCAAGCTGAGTGAAGACTGGTGTGTCGATCCGTTCCTCTCCCATGGTGATCAGTCTTGTCCAGGGCTCCTCTCCACCACTGCTGTTGTTGGGTGGGGAGGAAGACGACCCTGATGATGTGGAAGAGGAGGTCTGTGTGTTGCTGATTTGTGTGGAAAAGATGTGGAGCTGCCATGTGGCATGCTGGAGGGAGGCACAGTGTTCAAAGGACAGCACAGCAGGCTTGAGGAGGGACCCGCCGCCCACCAGCCCACAGCACACCACGGGGCTCAGCAGTGTCTGCAAGGTCAAATGCTTATGTTTTTCACTCAGAACTGTTGTAAATTTTAATGTAATTACAAAACTTCACAATATTCAGAGTTTGAATTTGAAATACATCTGTGAGTTGTTGTTTTTAACATGGAGATGTTTCTAATCCAAAAAATGCTTTGCTATCAGTAAGAATGTATACAAGTTTATAGAATATCAACCAGATTAAGAAAGCTTTGAAACCTGGAGCAAATATTTGAGTCCAGAACATTTGATTGTGACCATCAAGATGATCAATGAATGCGTTGCTCTAAGAATTAACCTGTCTGTCGGTGAGAGCTGGAGTATTTCCTGCACTGGAGTCCACAGTCACATAGAACTGTTGACGAGCATCAGCAGGTAGGGCGCCACTGGGGATGGTCAATACTACTCCATACTCTGCTACTATGAGACGCCCTCCTGCTGAGGTCACTGTACCCCAGGCTGATCCTTCACACATTGTCACTTCCTTGGGTGGCTGACTCTCTCGGGCAGCTTCAGAGCAGGAGGCTGATGTTGGCCGAGAGCCTGTGATGGATTATCATAATGAAAACAGAATGTATGAATGATAAAATTCTTCAATTTAACACTATAGTTTTTGCTGTTGATGCTAATTGTGAGTTAACTGTAAAATATGGTATATACACAGTAAAACCTCAGCTCACGACCATAATTCCGGCAGGCGTTCATCCACTGGGTTGATATATTGACAAATATTTTTGGTCGTCTCCCGAATTGTTCGTCCTTACAGACGTTCATCAAGCGAGGTTTTACTGTATATGGTATAACTGGTGAGTCAGTAACACATATGAACCAAATGATGGGAGATAAATGTTGCTCTTTATCAAGATAAATGATAATATGCTAGACACAGACTGAACCTGCTCTAATAATTAATTTACTGAATAGATTCAACTGAGTGGTGTAGTGGATAAGGTGGTGAGTGTAGGATCGGGCAGACATCCAACATGTAGGTTTGAATCCCACCACAAACTGCTTTTAAGCCATTTGTCAAGTGGTTTAAAGAGATGTCACCATGACACCCAGGTTCTGGGTGTCATGGTGACATGTGTTTGAGTGCTGATATGGCCCTACAATGGGTACCACTATAAAATTGCCTGTGCCACTAATGGGTGGAAGCGTAACAGCACTTCCCACGTAAACTCTTCAAGTATATATAAATAAAAAGAAAGCATTAGTGTGCTGATCATTATCACTACTACCTTTTGTGATGATATTCAATGCAAAACTAATGCAGCCACAACATGGAATACTTGGTGACACACAGGACTCACTGGAGGTGGCATCACTGGAAAGCGAGGCAGGGGAGTCACTGCGAGGTGGCTTTTCCAGAGAGGACATGGGAGAATCAATACCTCGGCCTCCACTGTTACCCTCCACTGTGGGTGTAGCCAAGGCACGTGGGGGCAAGAGGTGACATGCCTCTGAAGGGGCAGGGGACTCGTGGGAGGGGCGGAGATGAGGAACATCGTAGTGATGCTCTGAGGCAGGGGTGACACTTCCAGAGGCCCCTCTTCCACTGGCAGGGGCTGAGTAGTGCTCCTCATACACTGACCCCACCAGGCCACCGTTTGATTTGTGGCCGCTGGAGACAGATGCTGGGTCGCTGTAGGCATGGTCATAGCAGAGAGGCAAGCCGGTGGGAGGCAGAGGCGCCATGCCAACTCCCTGGGTGAGGTCTGGTGCCAGGCCCTTCAACTTCTTTGTTGTGTCCGAGTAGAAGGGCATCGGGTAGTCTGTGGGAGACTCTTGGTGAGACAACGGGCAATAATGTAATGACAGCGTTACATTGTGTGAGATGCTGACTGCATAGTAACACATACACGACAATAACAGTAAAAATTATAATAGTAAAAAGAGAAAGGAAAGATGTGAGGAAATATAGCTTCCATAGCAAAGCAATTGGCTAATGGAATTCATTTACTGATGAAGTTGTTTGTTCAAGGATCATTCACAGCTTAAAAATAAATGTCAGTATTCACAGCTTAAGAAATAAATGCCATTAACCTAAAAAAGATGACATACTAGTTTGATTCAATCTGTAAAAATACAATTGGAGATGAACACATAGGAAACATACCTGATGCAGCAATTTCGTACATGGGTCCATCCTGACGGTCCTTACGGTTGAATTTCCTGAAGACCACCACCAGCAGTAGCAGCACCAGCGGCACCAGTACTGCCAGCACCACAATCAGTGTAATGTCCTGCTGCACTGCTGCTGCTGTTGCTGTGGAGGAAAAGGCTTCATGAGGCAGGATCCTGAAGACATAAATACTTCATATTGTATAATATTGAGATACACCATATATTTCCTACTTCTGTACAACTGGAGCCTCCCATCTTCATGCTCATGTGAATTGCCCCTACAAACTTCAGCAATCAACTCCTGCTGTTCATCTTTAATAGCCACACAAATAACATTAATTATCCTGACACTAGTTCAGGCACCAGAGGCAGACACCAGTGACCAGTCTGACACTCCAACCAAAAAGCACACCAGATTCATCTAAAAGACTGCCTATGGTTATTTTTAATCATTAAGACTGGCCCTTATAGCCCAGGTATTTCTTGACGGTGGTGCATTTTGACTGACTGCCTCACACTAAAGAAGTACTGATGATAAAGATCAATGATTGTAATAAATAATAATGCTGGTAAAATTACATACTAAATAATAATGGTAATAACAATAATGAATAATAACAATGATCGCTTGTCATGCTGTATTACTCTGTATACTAGTGTCGTATAAGGGTAACTCACACTCTTTTACCTGTATAAATTTCATTATTATTATTATTATTATTATTATATTAAAATAATTACTATTATCACCAATTATATTCCATTCAAATAAATGCAATGAAAGTCAAAACAAAGCGGGATGGCCAGGAACACTGCTGTAGGAATGTTCATGCAAGCAACTAACTGCATGAGCATTCTGAGAGAGAGAGAGAGAGAGAGAGAGAGAGAGATATGCTGGATGCCACACGCTGACAGTTGTATAATAATGATAATTGTAGTTTTAGTAATAGTTGTAGTAGCAGTAGTAGTAATAGTTGTCGTTGAAGTGGTAGTTGTAGACGTACTAGTAACTGTAGAAGTAGTAGTAGTAGTAGTAGTAGTAGTAATTGTAGAAGTAGTAGTAGTAGTAGTAGAAACGACGACAACACCAACAATGAATAACATACGACATGCCACTGACAAAATACATAGAGACCACGTTCTCATAACCACACCATACATATCCACAGCCTCGGGGGTCACAGCATGACGGGCAGGGAAAGGGTATGACACTATGACACCTAAATAATAGCACAAGATTTGTATAATAATGAGATAACATGAAAAGTAGTAATGTTTCTCTAATATTTGCCTGACGAGAACTTACCTTTGGCGTCCCAATTTCGACCGTGTGCAGTCCTAAGGGGGTCTATGGAGAGAATTTAGCACAAGAGCATTGTTTATATTGTCTACGAATAGGGGAAGTTATTATTTGTTCTCATAGTTTCACAGATGAGTCAGCACTGAAAGGATGGCAGCTAGAGCAATGTTAGGCAGGTCAGCACCATACACTCCCTTGGGTCTGATGTCTTTCACTCCAACATAAGCCACTTCAAGAACACAAGGATAAAATAATAGCTACAAAAAACTGAAATGAACACAAAGTAAAACACAAAGTCGATAGAATAAAACGAGGACTTTATAAATCTTCGAGGAAAAGAGAAAATTAAAAAAAATGCCTGTCTGATTTTTACTAACCTATTCATTTACCCTCCCTATTAATATCTGCCTTCCTATCTGCTCCCGCCTAAAGCACTGATGGCAGCGACCCTTCTCTTCACGCTCTGAGCATTACAATGTTATCTGACAGCGCGGCGAACTGTTGGAAGGAAGAATAGAGGAGGAGGGGAGGATAGTGAGAGAATAAAGTGTAGGGGATGGAGGAATGGAACTGGATGGGATGAGATGGCTGACGTATAGAGGGTAAGGAAATGACCACTTTCTTCCTTTCAACATTCTGCGTTATACAGTTTCTCTCTCTCTCTCTCTCTCTCTCTCTCTCTCTCTCTCTCTCTCTCTCTCTCTCTCTCTCACACACACACAAACACACACACAGTTTTTATCGCAAAAATACTAATGCCATCAACAAAAATAATATCTAATGCATTGTTAAATACAAAAACTGACACATAAAATATAAAAAATGAAAACATACTTTATAAAACAAAAACAAACCACACACATCACACAAAAAAATCTGGGGCCCCAGCCCACAACAATTATCTCAGAATATCAAACAGGAGTCACTGGAAAAGCTGATTCATCCATGAGAGAGAGAGAGAGAGAGAGAGAGAGAGAGAGAGAGAGAGAGAGAGAGAGAGAGTTGATTGAGATTCCTATAGATGCCAGGGAATGATTCTCTGAGGGGGAATAATTCTGTATGCAATTATTCCAAGTTCAAAGGGAGAGTGGAGTGAGGGAATGGCGAGGCGAGGCGAGGAAAGGGAGAGGAGGAAAGACGCACAGCAGACTGAAATAATGCAAGGAAAACAATGGGGAAATGTCACTCAAAGACTCGTAATGCTGATCAGAGAGGAATGTGAAATGGTTTGTGAAGTTGGTACTACTGATGTCGGAAAAAAAAAGAAAAGGGAACAAGGGGAAAAAAATAGAGCAGAACGCGATGTAACTATGATTTGTGATCGGATTCCCCCCTCCATCTCTCTCTCTCTCTCTCTCTCTCTCTCTCTCTCTCTCTCTCTCTCTCTCTCTCTATTGGTAACATATTTGTCCCTTGTTCCCGCGAGTATGACAAAATATTCTTTCCCTTTGCGCTTTAGTTTGATATTTCTTGTGTGTACGAATTTGTTGTGTTTTTTTGGGATGTTTCCAGCGAGAAGAATTTCGCCACAAGTTTGAGATATATTTTCCCAACGTCGACAAATGGTGAAGCTAAGAAAAAAAAAAAAAAAAGACGACTGTGAGGTGCAAGTTTCGCGGAAAGCGTTACTGAAAAAATAGGAGAGAGAGAGAGAGAGAGAGAGAGAGAGAGAGAGAGAGAGAGAGAGAGAGAGAGAGAGAGAGAGACTTGCTGACTTTATTATAATGAAGACATACTAAGAGTAAAACAAATACTTTAAAAAAAAGAATGTGCCAACTTACAATGTCATTCCAAATAATGAAGTCGACGATTAACAGTATCATTCACAAATAACGAAGCAAGTCGACGATCAGAGAGAAAGCCAATTTAATTTCGAAGATGCATTGATACTCTCTTTATTCTTCACAACTTCCTCTTAAAGTTTTACAAGACTGTCATAAAATACAAAAAAAATAAATAAATAAATAAATAAATAATGATAAAAATAAATAAATAAAAACATGAATTTGTGTCTTACCATTTTTCCTTCTTTCTCATTCCTTAGTATTTCCTCATAACGTTACACGCCCAGTCTCACTCACACCGTTCTGTTACCTCATACACTGAACTATGTGATGACACACAAGTACTAAAGATCCCAGGCCTTCAATCATGTAGATAAGGCAAGGTTGGCGAGGACTTAGATGACTCACACCGGAGAAAAATGCATAAACAAATATATATTTTGAAACCGATATCACAGCGGGCGAGTGACTTTTATGGAATATGAGAGAGAGAGAGAGAGAGAGAGAGAGAGAGAGAGAGAGAGAGAGAGAGAGAGAGAGAAACACTTTTATCGTTTCACCATAAGTTACACATTAAACATGAATTTAGAAGATGAGGAGAACACAGATCGAGGCGGAGAGGGTTTGAGTACAGAGTTAAATGAGAGAGTACGAAGAAACCATATACAGGGAAACAGAAGAACAGCAAAGAGTGTGGATTGGAGACTCTTAATCATAATGGGAGTAGGGAGAGGGAAGTAGGGAGACAGACAGGTTTGACTTGGGGTGACTCATACTGGAAATGGGAAGAAGTGTGCAGGAAGTTTGGGATGGGAACACTCAACTTAACAAGTGTTATTGGAGAGATGGAGGAAAGGAGGGAACGAAAGGAACGATAGGCAGAACAAAATGCATCAGGTGGTCCTATTATATCTAGTCAAGTCATGCTAACCTGTCCACTGGATGTCACCAACTCTTAAGGCAAAGTTTGAAAAGAAAACCAAAACTCCGGAGGCACAAGTTTCATCTTTAGGACGGACATCTGCACGGTGAAGGAATTAACCATCAATTCCTCCTGCGGGACATTCAAGGGGACAGGTTAGCTCCTCCTCATTCCCATACAAGGAACCGATGAAGCGCCCTTACCTTCCTCGGTGGTGCTTTTGTCACCGTACATCCTGCCGGAGGGTCCTCGGCCATCTGCAAAAGGAAGGAACAAGAATTAGTCCCATGTCTGGTGGCGGCCGCGGCAGTGCGTCACACATGCACTGCCCCGCTGCGTCAACACGACCACGTACACGCACATGCCCTCACGCCCTCACCCATTCTTTCCTTATTAAGATCCCAGGCGCCCCAAACAAGGCTTACTGGTAATGGAAAAGGGCTCAGAGGGCTTCCTGCGGCGTCAGCAGGTAAAAGAAAAAAGCAGGTGTCCCGTACAAGCGCCGCCGCGTGACTTATGAGAAGCTAACGACTCTAGACACCTCGAGTTACCGCACCATGAACGGTCCTTGGTTCTCTTCGCTCCCTTACAACCCTAGACTGGCCCACCCCTCCTCGCCTAGTCCAAACCCTTACCTCTGTCACAATCCTTCCTCTGTCCTTCTCAATCCCCCTCCATTAACCCTGTTACACTTCTTTACCCAACCTTTCGTAAACGATTCCCTTCTCTCTCTTCTTCCTTTATGATGTGACCATTTCTTTAACTCTATCTTCGTTATCTATCCTCAAGTATCTATATTTTACTTTTCTACGTTTTTCTTCTCTCCTTATCTTCATCCGTACTAACAAGCTTTCTTTTTTTTCAGTCTCCCTTACATCTCATACTCTCAGTTGCCCTTCACTACTTTTCTCCCTTCTAAAGCCATCACTAACTGGCGACCCGTCAATGTCTGTATCCAGGGGCGCGTCCTCAACGGAGCCTCCTAAATCGGTCCGGTCGTGGCGCAGCGCAAGGACCGCGATGGAGCCGTGACGCGGGACAGTCCTGCTATGGGGACGTCCCGCGGCGGCCTTAAAGCCACACATATATGGGGGCGAGAGGGGCCGAGAGGGACAGGAAGGAGTGATAGGGACTAGGAGGAACGTCAACGCCCTTCCCTTTTCGCTCTCATGGACGGGATAATGATCAGACTGAGATAGTTCAGGCCCCGTGGATATGTACACAAACACAAACACACACACACACACACACACACACACACACACACACACACACACACACACACACACTTGACTGGCTCAGATTAAAATTACTCGAGTGGGACCCCGTTTACTAACTTCTAAATTAATATGTGATGGGAACATAAAAAATGCAATGTCTATAAAGGAACAATTAGAAAACAACTTAATGAAAGAGAGAGGATAGAAAAGAGTAATCGATACAGAGCAGGTATGAAAAAAAAGAACAAGAACGAAAAAAAAAGTGACAGGTGAAGTGAAAAGCGAATTGTAATTAATCTGATTAGGCCTACTATAAAGGAAGTAGGAGGAAAAAAAATAGTCATTATAGAAGAAAAAGGCACGGGGCAAGAGAGAGAGAGCAAAAAAAAAAAAAAAATGATAGGACGAACTGGATATCAAGAAAAGAAGAGGAAAGTCAGAATTTACTAATGAAATCGCTGATGCTATAAGGGAAGCAGAGAATATGAAAAAAAGTAATTATAGACGAGAGGTGATAGAGGAAAAAAAAAAAATCTGATACCTAGAAAGAGGAGTGGCCAACATAGAAAAATATGCAACCAAATCCTCATGAAAAAAGAACTACATAACGTAATTGAAAACATGGAAATGCACGTTACTTAAGTGAATGCCTAAGGGGAAGGAAAGGTAAGGAAGGAAGGAAGGTGAGGAGGGAGGGAAGGACAGAGGAAGGACAGGTAGAGGTCCTCCGTCACACCTTGTTAGCACCTGACGGGGCAGGGTGTGTGGGAGGAGACTCGGCGCCTTAATACGAGCGCTGGCCGACACGTAATGACAGAGGGAGGAGGAGAGGAGGAGGAGGAGGAGGAGGAGGAGGAGGAGGAGGAGGAGGAGGATTAAGCAGACGGTGGGGGCAGAGATTAAGGAGGAAAAAGAGGAGAAGAGGAGGAGAAAAAGGAGAAATGTGCTTCAGAAAACTAAACAATGAAAGAAGGATGAAACAAGAAGAGAAGAGGATGTAATATATGAAAATTAAGGATGAAGGAAAGAAATATAAAAATCCAAAGGATCTAAGCAATAAAATACAGTTCCATCATATCTCTCTCTCTCTCTCTCTCTCTCTCTCTCTCTCTCTCTCTCTCTCTCTCTCTCTCTCTCTCTCTCTCTCTCTCTCCATACACACACTAACAAGCCGAGCCGCCACCTCCCGATAGACGCACAACACATCCATCACCACCTTCCTTTCTCAACGGGGCGTCCATACCGGGCCTACAGAGAGAGAGAGAGAGAGAGAGAGAGAGAGAGAGAGAGAGAGACGGAAAGATTTTACCTCCTCCTCTGTATACATATGTCTCGAGTGTATTTTCTGATCCGTACATATGCAATTCTTTGAGGTGATAAGGTAATAAAAACGCCAAACCTAAATAAAATAAAAATAATAAAAAAAAAATATGAGCCGAGTTATTCATTCGAGAACGTAGAGATGCTGAAATAGGCGTGACGTATAGAAGCACGAGCGCCGGCAGAAAGAAGAAGAAAGGCTAAGTAAGAAGCTACTTTGCTAATATAAGCGTGGAGTTTATTCCCAGATACCGAGTAAGAAGTATTTTTTATGTCCTCCCTCTATATAATCATGCGAAATCTCTTACCTATTAGATCTACACACACACACACACACACACACACACACACACACACACACACACACACACACACACGCACACACACACACCACACAAGCACGTACGGACACACACACACGGCGAGGCAAATGGGCAAGCCTCTTAATGTGTGGCCCCTGTTCACCTAGCAGTAAATAGGTACGGGATGTAACTCGAGGGGTTGTGGCCTCGCTTTCCCGGTGTGTGGAGTGTGGTGTGGTCTCAGTCCTACTCGAAGATCGGTCTATGAGCTCTGAGCTCGCTCCGTAATGGGGAAGACTGGCTGGGTGACCAACAGACGACCGAGGTGAATTACACACACACACACACACACACACACACACACACACACACACACACACACACACACACACACACACACAGGCACGCACGGACACACACACACACACACACACACACACACACACACACACACACACACACACACACACACACACACACACACACACACACACACGTCCCGCCACTAATCCTGCGTCTCGGAGTCTCCTTGATCCATGCCCGGAGGATCTTAAACAAGTCCGGTCTTTTGTCTTTCGTAATTCGAAGTGACAAACTGACATGACTTTAAATGACTGATGAACGCAAGTGATGGATGGCCGAGTCTCGAGAGATTTCATTTGGTTGAGTAGCGAGGAGGGAGTGAGAGGATTCCCGATTGCCTGGCGTGACTGGCGGACAAACACAGTGATTCGTCAGTGATTTCGTAATAGAAGTGCAATTGCTCGGTGATTGATTGCTGCGCCGAAGGAGAAAAGGAACAATTCATTCGTAAATTGAAATGCTCTGGGTGTCTATGAATTACTAAGACACCTTTGGTTCACTCTGCGATGAGGATGCTCAAACGAAAGAAACGAAGGGAGAAGGTAAACTAGGATATGCCTTCACTTTTAGCAACCAATCTCTTACTGAAACATCGCCAAGAACAACTGAAGGATTGATAAACATGCTACCAGACCCAGGGATGAAGATAACTAGCTAACTGACCCTTCAAAAGACTAGCACCCAGGAATGACGGATAGGTGCTTGAGGGAAGAGTGAGGGAAGGCTAAGGAAGACCCATCAACTCCAAGACAGACTGGCTGACAGGCATCCCGCACGGCCACCTCGGAGTCCGCATCACTAATTGGCACTCTGAGGGGATGAGTGATACAGCGATGACTGACTGGCTAATTGGCACCCTTGGAGTCCTATCATCCTACCATCCTATCACCATCATGAACATAAACAAATAATAACTACAATAGAAAACTACAACAAAAAGACTGTTTTATAGAACTAAACATTCTGAAACACTTTTACGCCGCACCTCCAGTGTATTCAAAAGGTGCTAATTGAGAATACATAGAATTCTAAGAATGCTTTTAGGGTTATAGTGACAGATTAACAAGATCTCTAAACCATCAATGGGAAAAACACTCTTGGGAAATCGGCTTGTCATCTCTGTGGCCTTTCAAAATAGTCGTGATGAAAGCAAAACGTTTCAGATTACAAACCACACTCACACTACGACATACACTGACTGGCACGCGTGGGATCTTAATATCCTACTGCCTGTCACCAGCGCGGGTAGGAGCAGAAGGACATCACACAAGGGAGGCTGCGTCATACTCATACTCATACTCACTACGACACATCCCGCCGGTGCAGTTGGCAGAAGTGAAGTCGTCTCCAGGGCAATAATGACCCCCGTGCAGAGGCGCAGGGGACGAACATGACCTCTGGCGGTGGTGGCGACAGTCGGGGCCACACGTCGACCAGGAGGACCATGATGCCCAGGCCCCGTTCACCGCTGGGGGGGGAGGCGAGCACCGGAACACAGAATTAGTCACTCACTACCACAGGGACAGGTGAGGGCAGGTAGGGGTAGGGGAGGATGGGCGGCAAGGGGCGGCACGGTGATGGGTTGGGAAGAGGCGTTGGGTGGACAAACAAAGGGCACGGCAACAGGATGACTCACAGAGGAAAGGAATTTAATGGTGACCTCAGCCGGGTGTTACTGTGGCCGGCTGAAGGGGACGCGTTTGTTATACAGAGCTGGCTGACAATAGCGAGATTCGTGGTTTTCGACAAGATCCGAGCCAAAAATGCAAAAGAAAATGTCACTATCATCTCCGTTGTCTGTCTCCTAATCTGCATGTTTTTCTTTTTCTTCCTTTCTTTATCTCTCTTTCCACTTTTATAGTCGTGTGAAATGTGAACGTTCCTAGAATCTCTCTCTCTCTCTCTCTCTCTCTCTCTCTCTCTCTCTCTCTCTCTCTCTCTCTCTCTCTCTCTCTTTTCTCTCTCTCTCTCTCTCTCTCTCTCTCTCTCTCTCTCTCTCTCTCTCTCTCTCTCTCTCTCTCTCTCTCTCTCAACACTCCTGTCTCCTCAACACTTGCCTAGCGGTGACCGAGGCGATGCGTCACTGCCTGCGAATTTACACTCTGCTTTTGAACCGCGTCGAAGCAGTAAATAAAACTTTACAACACCCACGTCACGAGTCTCTAAATTGGGAGACTTTATAGCTTTTGGATCACTCAAAAAAAGAAAGTCTTGGACAACAGAATCAAATTAGTTTACAACCCGGAGATATGGAGAGAACATAGCTATCCACTTCTTTCCCTGGGTACTTCGTCACGAGCGCAGTGAGGGATGCTGGACGCGCCACAACATCTCGCCACGAAAACAAACGAGGGAGTTTTAAGGTTTCTGCAGTGGGCCTCGGGAGTCTCATTACTCAGTGTCGTATGTAATAAAGTTTTGAAGAAAGGAGAGGGAGAGTGTCCTAAACAAAGAGAGTCCTTTTAAAACTCTTGCCATTATCTGCAAATCAAGAGGCAAATATTTCGCTCGCTGCAGTCTGGGAACGAACTGCGTCCTCTATTCCTAACGGTCTCTCTTTACTTTGGACGAATAGTTCCTCTTATATACGACAATCACTTTTCTTAATTGACATTTTTGTGACTGTACATTAAAAGTAACACGTACACACATGGAAACACATAAAACAATAAAAGAGACAATTTACAACACACAGGTTTGACGCTCACACACACACACACACACACACACACACACACACACACACACACACACACACACACACACACACACACACACAAAGGTAACATAAGTCAAGGGAGAACAAGGCAAGCCATCAAAGGGAAGCAGGTGAGAAAAACTAAGCATGAGGTGCGTGGGGCAGGTGAGGGTGTGGAGAGGTGAGAGCGAGGTGGTGCTGGGCGGGTGTTGGGCAAGTGAGGGGGAGGAGATGCATGACAAGGACAAACAGACAGACATACATCTGACCTCAAACCTCTTCGAAGCGAGTCTTATCATTATTATTATTATCATTATTATCATTACTATCATTATTATCATTATCATTATCATTATTAATTTCATCATTACTACAACTATACTGACTTTAATGAGACTCGCTTAAGACGATGGTTTGAATGCCATAAGCTTGGTGCCGATTCTGTTCCGTGAATAAAGCGAGAGAGAAGCGATAATTTACTGATATAAGAACAACAAGAGTCAGGGAGATAACCTTCCCTTGCTGCGAAGACCAAGAGGGAAAATAACACTGAAGACTGATTCACATTATAAAATCACGTTGTAAACTGATAAATATTTACAGGTAAACTTAATAAACTAGAAGGAAATCATGATACTTATATATTCTAGTTCTACTTACTGAAAAAGAAATGTGAAGTGTAGAAAAACCTACATAATTACAATAGATTTTCCGACAGATTATAGAGGAATATGTTGCAGGAATAGTAAAAAATCTGCAAGGTAAATTCTGAAAGGAAAATGATGAAGCCGACAGATAAACCAAGAGAACACGTGTGTTAAGTATTATATAAATAGTTATGTAAACTGAGTGGATATGAATATTAATATTAGCTAGGTCGTTTTTTCCTGACTGTACTAAAATCATGATATTGAGTCATCGAGGTGTGTATGTGTGTGTGTGTGTGTGTGTGTGTGTGTGTGTGTGTGTGTGTGTGTGTGTGTGTGTGTGTGTGTGTGTGTTTAATTCACCTCGGTCGTCTGCTGGTCACCTAGACAGCCTTCGCTATTAGAGAGAGCTTAGAGCTCATGGACCGATCTTCTGGTAGGACTGAGATCACACCACACTCCACACACCGGGAAAGCGAGGCCACAACCTCTCGAGCTACATCCTGTACCTACTTGCTGCTAGGTGAACAAGGGCTACACATTAAGAGGCTTCCCCATGTGCCTCGCCGCTTCCCGGGACTCGAACCCGGACCCTCTCGGTTGTGAGCCGATCGTGCTAACCACTACACTACGCGGTGTGTGTGTGTGTGTGTGTGTGTGTGTGTGTGTGTGTGTGTGTGTGTGTGTGTGTGTGTGTGTGTATTTCACCACGGTCGTCTGCTGGTCACCCAGCCAGTCTTCCCCACAACTGAGCAAGCTCAGAGCTCATAGACCGATCTTCGGGTAGGACTGATACCACAACACACACTCCATACACCGGGAAAGCAAGGCCACAACCCCTCGAGTTACATCCCGTACCTATTTACTGCTAGGTGAACAGGGGCTACACTTTAAGAGGCTTGCCAATTTGCCTCGCCGCTTCCCGGGATTCGAACCCGGGCCCTCTCGACTGTGAGTTGAATTTACTAACCACTACACGTGTGCGCGCGTGTGGTGTGCGCGTGTGCGCGCGTGTGGTGTACGCATGTGTGTGTGCGTGTGGGCGCATGTGTGTGCGTATGGGCGCATGTGTGCGCGTATGGGCGCATGTGTGTGCGTATGTATGTGTGTGTGTGTGTGTGTGTGTGTGTGTGTGTGTGTGTGTGTGTGTGTGTGTGTGTGTGTGTGTGTGTTGCTTGGTATCGTAAGGAAAAGTCATTACATAAATATACCTAATAACGTCAAACCCAAGTAAGCAAGTCTGGTCAGCTGAGTGGAAAATAGAAAGAAATAATTGCAACGTAGAAGTGAATAATGAAACATCAATAAAAACAAGAGAAAACGTCGCACTAAACGAGAGAAGACGTCAGGAGTGGAATATGTAGTCAGGTGTGTGTGTATGTGTGTGTCAGGGAATGCAGGGAAGAGCCAGAGAAAGAGAGAGAAGGAGGCGCAGGTGTGACCAAAAAAGTGAGTGCTCAAAAGTTAATTTAAGTGAGGTAGCAAGAATGGCATGGGGAGGGCGGGCGGGCTCGTTGGCTGGCTGGCTGGCTGGTGGGACCGGGGGGGAGGAAGGACGACGGGAGGGCAAGGATTGGGAGGAGGCTGATAAACAAGTTAATTCGACCGGACAGCAGCCGCTCGCAGCAGACCAAAGGAAGGAGAGTGCCAGAAGGGGAAGCTCAGGAGGTGCGCACGATTTCAGAACACCGTGATAAGTGAAGCTTTTACAGTAAACAAAAGGGAACAGCAGCATCGAGTCAGAGCAAGTTTTTCTCTGATACGAATGGAGAGAAGAAAACAAATATATTACAGTGAATAATAATAATAATAATAATAATAATAATAATAATAATAATGAGAACTTTAGCTTTTAAATACAAAGGAGGAAACAAGATAGGCATTCCCGAAACAAACTAGTGAAAAAAAAAATACGACCATTACATAGAAAATGAAAACTTCTGAAGCGGTGACTGAAGGAAAACTACGAGAAAAAAAACAGGGGTCGTGTTAAGACGGGCTGAGGGGAATCGGCTACTAGTGGAGTGAAAAAACAGGGACAGGGGAGTGAGTGAGGGAGGGAGGGTAGCACATGGGGACGAAGACTCACCCTCCTCACATGGTTCGTCCTCACAGTCACCTCCTGACGGACGGCCGCGGCAGAAAACGGGAGGTAGAGACGGGCGGGTTAGTACGGGCCAAGGGTGGTACAGACAATGACTCTGGACTAGTTAGAACAGAGGAAGGAGGAGGAGGAGGAGGAGGAGGAAGAGGATAACAGACCGTGGACTGCTGGCTTAGAGGGAGAGGCAACAGTTGGGAGTAGTACGAGTAGTGGGGAGACTTGGGGAGAGACAGTGTGAGGGAGGCTACTCATTGTTAGCTCAAAAGGAGAGGAAAGTGGGGGAGGGTGATAAAAAGGAACCAGTAATCATAACAATAATAATAAACGCCATATTCTATTGGGTGCTATTGATGGTGGTGCGAAACCCTGAGAAACAGAGGGACTTTCCTACCACTGTCTGTCTGCACACTGGAATTTTGGAAGCTAACTTTCACAAAAGGAAGAGAGACGACGGCAGACAGGACACCATACAGGGGACCACGTGGGGGGGCCAGAGGGGAGGTGATTCTTTAATATTCAGTCAGAGGAAGGGGACAGTAATTACACAACACAGGGACTCTCTCTGGGGTGCTGAGGCCGCCTGGGGGAGCATGTGGCGTGTATGTGTAGAGGCGGGGCGGGGAGGAAAGCTCTTCAAAGTGGGGGAGTGGGGGGAGGGGATGTGCTGTGTCACCACAACAACTGCTGGTCAACACTACAGCACTAACAGGTCAACCACAGACTCCGCAGGTCACATCATACAAGATGGGGGATTAACCACTAACTGTTCAAAAATATTCTAGATAAAGTGATGGTACATATACTGTCTGGCCAACTATTTCACTGGGAGTCAAGTCTAATGTACAGGGACGTAAATTCATCACGTTAAGGAGGCCGGGGACACCTTGGCAATACCTGGGTGCCTCGGACTCACCTGGACACAAGTGGGAGCAGTCCGTCCTCTGCACGGCGAGTCCCTGGCAAGCTGCTCCTCCGTTCTGAGGTGTGGGTGCCGAGCAAGTGCGGGTGCGGCGCTGCATGCCACGCCCGCAACGATTACTGCACGCTGACCAAGACGACCATGATGACCACCCGCCGTCCACTGCAGGGAAGAATAAGAAAAAAATTTAGATATCACGCTCATGAAGAATCCAAAATAGACAGTACATATCAAAGTCATAAAACAGATGGAAAATTTCAAGAACAAAAATGATACAAGCAAAGAGAGGGCTTCAACAATGCTTACTGTTGTTATTTCCTGCATTTTCTATCAACTGTTTTCTTTTCTTTTCTAGGTGTTGATAACGAGAAGAATAGATAATAAGGCATCTTCTTTTCATGGGTCAAAAAGACTACTAAAACAAAGAATATACGTACTCCGGCTAAAAGTACGTCAGAATTAACGAGAGCACTTAAGCATTGATTGAAGTACTTGAGTGTTCTGGAAAGTGCTTCGAAACCTTTGATAAGTGAGTCAAACGGAGCTAATTCATTTTAGGCAATAGTATCTTATCTTTACTTTATATCTATGTCTAATATATACGAGTATGATGCATATGGACCTTAGGGGAGCGAGAATTAGCTCTACTTGTCGAGAAAGGGAAGGGGGAACACGGATTCCGCAGCCACCTCCTCCTCCCACAGTTCGACGCTCCTTGTCTCCCGGCCCCGACATCCCTCTCTACATTTCTCTCTCTATCTCTTCACCCTCCCTTCTCTTCTCCCCTTCTTTGCCTCTCCCCTGCCTCTCACTGTCTGGCCTGTGTTCCGGTTGGTACAAGTGAGGCTACTTTCCATCTCATTTCTCTCTCTCTCTCTCTCTCTCTCTCTCTCTCTCTCTCTCTCTCTCTCTCTCCTCCCGTTTCCTCAGTATAAACGACGCTTTTACAGAAAATTAACTAAATGGTTCACAATAACTTAATACCTCGCACCGACACAACCATCCCTTTCCTCAACGCGAGCGAGGGAATGAGAAAATAATGGCATTAAACTAAAGCACCAACAGGTTCACCTACTAGATTGCAGGCACTACGAGTATTTATCGCCGCAAGACACGTATTGAGGCGGCGGGGAATAAAGTCGTGGGTGAAGTAGTGCATTGAGTGAGAGGGCGCTTGTTTAGAAAGTCTCCTCCGTCACCAACTGTTCGATGCAGGGATCTACCGAGTATTGGAGCCGATATCTAAGTACTTGAGCTCCTTGGAGTCTGTGTGATATACGATATGCGATACTGCTACTATTACTACTACTGTTACTGCTACTACTACTATTACTATTACTGTTACTACTTCTATTATAATGACGAAAACGGTCTTTTCAAAGTTATCTTCCTTTTCTTTCCTTTTGTAATTCTCTTTCTCTGTACAAGGCGCATCTGTCAATCCTTTTCCACTTAATTTTTTTCTCTCTCTCTCTCTCTCTCTCTCTCTCTCTCTCTCTCTCTCTCTCTCTCGTAATAAGCGTGAACAAGAGGGTATTTTTCTTACCTATGCAGTGAATAAGAGCATAACCATTACATTGACGATATCCCGCGGACCGAGTGATTGATGGATTGATGTGAAGATGACCACGGTGAAAAAAGAAAAAAAAATACAAACCGTTAACAAAGCCTTCCCGCGGCTATGAGAAGCATTAATGATGGTTTTTGAGTTAAGAATATCGTTAATTTTTTGTGTGTGTGATTTTACCGTGTACCGTTATAGGAAAAAGAAAACCCACCCCGCTGCTTCTTCACTCGTCTGATGCTTGGTACTCTGAATTACACCTCTCATCCCCTCACTCAGGTGCTTTGTAATTAGAGGATGACACTCAGGTGGTGACGTGCGCATGTGTGTAGTTAACGTCCTTACCATCCATTCCCTACCCTCTCTCTCTCTCTCTCTCTCTCTCTCTCTCTCTCTCTCTCTCTCTCTCTCGTGACGCAAATGTGACGGTGAACGGACGCTTGGGTGACGCGGGAATAGCGTGTATCGCGAGTGATTGAATTACACGAAGGCACAAGCGTTCGGAGGGGGAGTGAGGGGGAGGAGAAGATAGGATTAGGGAGAGAAGGAAGGATCGAAGGAAAGTAGAGAGGAAGGAAAAATCTAAGTTTTCATGAATTTCTTTTCATTTAGTTTTTTTTCTACTGAAATGTGGCTTATGTTTCTTGCATTCTGAATCACATCTGTGATTTAGGAAACTACGGACTCATGTCTGTCTCAGTCTAAAAAACGTAACTTATTTCATTTTAATAAGTACAATCTTAATGTACTCTAGTCATAAAATCCAATTACGTACTTAATGGTATACGTGTGACGTTAAAACACGAAGTTGTTTGCCAGAAGAGGAAAAAAGTAATCTTTAGCTAAATTAGAACATGCGTGATCCTCAATAATAATACTATATATCTTAACATCTTAAAAAATATATATAATTCTGTTTTTTCCTTACTAGTAACAAAGTACCATTATCTTGTCTCATCCTCGGCTTGTTTCCTACTCCTCGTTCGCCAGCCTTTCCTTTCCACTCCTGCTACCTGCTGCCTCTCGCTGCTGCCATCTCACTGTCGCCAGGCACTGGTCACTAATCACCCCATAAGTCCTCGATACTTTTCACAAGCTTTTTATCCCTTAAACCCTCATTCCCTTCTGCTAATCGCCTCCCAACTCTGCATTAGACCCGCCCCTCGTTTGCCCTCTCCCACTCAACACGACCCTCACCACTGGCTCTCTCTCTCTCTGTGCTCCCGCCGCCTCCCCTCCGTCAGCGCTGATTGGAGAAGCCCCACTGAACCTTTGAACTTAAAATTGAATCGGGGCTTCAGATTATACCAATTGAAACACCGACCAATGCTGCTTACAACCAATTAAAACTCGTCTCTCTCTCTCTCTCTCTCTCTCTCTCTCTCTAAGAGAGACGGATAAAAAAATTGCCTCTCACTCGAACGGATAATAAAATCCATTTCGGGTTTCTCAACACCGGCAGATGGGACCTTCAAATTTCCGGCAGGAACCCTGGGGCCTGTGATCCGCCTGGCCAGATGACACGGCGCCCTTATGTGTGTGTGTGTGTGTGTGTGCCTCCCTTCTCTCTCTCTCTCTCTCTCTCTCCATCGTCCAATCCATAAATAGAGAGGTAAAGAGGAATTTTTCGAGGACCTGCCGCCGCTTTTATGTCTGCAGGATCATTACTCGATTGGCGGCGGTGCAAACAGGCGCGCAGGAGGACTCAATAGGCCCACTTCAAGTGCCACTCGAGACTTGAGGGGCGGAGGGGAAGTCAGGGAGGGATGGAGGAGGGATGGAGTGGGGAGGAGAGAGATGGGAGGGATGGAGGAGAGAGAGGAGAAGGGGAGATACTATAGAGCCCTCCGCGTAACTCTCCATGTAACAGGTTGAGTCGTCTTTTGTGGCGCCATCTGGCCAGGGAGGAGATACAAGAGGATGAGGAGGAATACAAAGAAGTCCAAGCAAAAAAATACACGTCGAGGTGCTTACTAGGATGTTCTGGTAATTATCCAACTACGACCATTAGTGGGAGAGAAAGAGTAGTACAGAAGGTGGATACAGAAATAAGAAGGGTCGTTAGTCGTATAAAAATAAGGTGGAGAAGGAAGAAGAAGAAGAAGAAGAAGAAGAAGAAGAAGAAGAAGAAGAAGAAGAAGAAGAAGAAGAAGAAGAAGAAGAAGAAGAAGAAGAAGAAGAAGAAGAAGAAGAAGAAGAAGAAGAAGAAGAAGAAGAAGAAGAAGAAGAAGAAGAAGAAGAAGAAGAAGAAGAAGAAGAAGAAGAAGAAGAAGAAGAAGAAGAAGAAGAAGAAGAAGAAGAAGAAGAAGAAGAAGAAGAAGAAGAAGAAGAAGAAGAAGAAGAAGAAGAAGAAGAAGAAGAAGAAGAAGAAGAAGAAGAAGAAGAAGAAGAAGAAGAAGAAGAAGAAGAAGAAGAAGAAGAAGAAGAAGAAGAAGAAGAAGAAGAAGAAGAAGAAGAAGAAGAAGAAGAAGAAGAAGAAGAAGAAGAAGAAGAAGAAGAAGAAGAAGAAGAAGAAGAAGAAGAAGAAGAAGAAGAAGAAGAAGAAGAAGAAGAGGAGGAGGAGGAGGAGGAGATGGACGAGGTGCTGGTGGAGGACAGGAATTGGACAAGAATATAACGGCTGTTATATAAAAATAATATATAAGAAAAAAATAAGTTTAGTATCAGCTCAATATACGTATGTAGAACTGAATATTTGCCCACATACACACACACACACACACACACACACACACACACACCTCGAGTAACATGTTTCTCGCAACACACGTGACAAAGGATGCATTGTGTTGCTCCCATCCTGCACATCTGGTCCTTCCTAGCTCTCCCTCTTACCTACCCTCTCTCTCCCTCTCTCTCTATTCCCCTACTCTGTCTCTGTGTCTCTCTCTCTCTCTATACAGTCGGAGCTTAAAGGATTTCTCTTGTTCACTCTATTTCTTTTGTTATGCTTATTGTTATTTAATTCTTTCTTTATCATCATTTATGTTGCTTAGATAAATAACTTAGGTATCTTTTATTTCTCTCTTGCTTTCGCTTATGTATTTCCTATATTGTATTTTCATATTTCTGTTCATGTCTAGTTTCAAACGATAATATTTTTCTTTCCATATTTCTCACATATATCTCAAAAAAAAAAAAAAAAAGGAATCAAACTGACAGTCTTTAATTCCACTTACGTCTCTATCTTTTCTTTTTATTTGTCAACCTTCTTTCACTCTTTCTTTCTTATAATATTTTTCCTCCACCTCCTCCCTTTGCCTCTTTTACCTTGGACATGATGAATCACAGTGGTAAATGAGGAAATCAGGAATTTTAAATACATTTCTTCTCCCTGACATTAAATCTTCTCTCTCTCTCTCTCTTTCTCTCCCACTCATTAGAATCAAACTGTGGAGGACGAGATAAAGTCAGAAAAGTGAATGATAAGAGGAGGAGGAAATGCCATTAGAGGGGAAGATATTTCACCTATAAAGGGAGACGGAAATGAACTCAAGTTAATGTATAAGAGAGAGAGAGAGAGAGAGAGAGAGAGAGAGAGAGAGAGAGAGAGAGAGAGAGAGAGAGAGAGAGAGAGAGAGAGAGAGAGAGAGAGAGAGAGAGAGAGAGAGATGATTGCTAATGAAAATACAAGAAAATACAAACATAAAAAAAAAATAAATAAACCAATAAATAGAAAAAAAAATCCTTATATTCTTTAGTTCTTATCCCATCTAAGTCCCTACTAGATAATCTCCTCCTCCTCCTTCTCCTCCTCCTCCTCCTCCTCCTCCTCCTCCTCCTCCTCCTCCTCCTCCTCCTCCTCCTCCTCCTCTTCCTTTTCTCTTCGTAGATTCACCTCCTCCTTATCTAAACGCCCTCCATCACCAGCCTCCCTATTAACCAACACCAACTATCCATTTGACCACTCCATCTTCTTTTCGGCTTTATCCCTGAGTCTCATCATCGCCCCCCACCCCATTTGCCCCCCTCTCTCTCTCTCTCTCTCTCTCTCTCTCTCTCTCTCTCTCTCTCTCTCTCTCTCTCTCCATCTATATTTGTATTCTATTTTTATTTTTTCTGCTCTTTCTTTTTGTTGGTTCTTCATATTTTTTCTTTTCTTCAATTATTTTATTCCTTCTTTTAATTCTTCTCTGCCTCTGTCTCTCTCTCTGTCTCTGTCTCTGTCTCTCTCTCTCTCTCTCTCTCTCTCTCTCTCTCTCTCTCTCTCTCTCTAAGTCTACAAGTCAGTTCTGTTAATCACTCACCAACTGCTTCCCCAATTCCAAATCCTCGCCTTACCCCCCCCCCACCTCTCTCTCTCTCTCTCTCTCTCTCTCTCTCTCTCTCTCTTCTCCTTACTCCCTTTATCGGTCTGTCTTTGAGATTCTGTTTGTTTTGTACGTTTGTTTGTGCCTCTCTCGAGTTTTCTATCTTTATTCTCTATTGTTTTGCAGTATCGTATTTCTAATTTTGTTTCTTTTTATATTTTTTTTCGTAGCTTACCTTTTAATCAGTTTTTTTTTATTTGTTAGTTACTTAATGAATTTTTTTTTCAGTTAACCTTGTCTCTTTTTATTGGTGAGATATGAGTTTACCCTTTTCTTATTCTCTCTCTCTCTCTCTCTCTCTCTCTCTCTCTCTCTCTCCGTTCATTTCGTATTTCTCCAACACCATTACTATTTTCTCTATCTAAATATACAGCATCCTTCTATTCTAATGTTTCTCTATGTCTGTTTTACCTCCATTCTTCCACCCGTATCCCCATTTCACATCCCCATTACTTTTCAATCTATTTACAACTTCCCCACCACACTTTCCTCCCTTGTATTCTTCTTGTACACGTAAACAACCTCCCAAAGACTTCCTCTATAGAAAAACTTTAATATCCTTTCTTTCCTGGCATCGCGCTAAGACTTCCTTTCTGAGACTGACATTACAAATTGGCGTGATCACTTGGGCGCCGCTGCCTGTGGTGCTGGATTACTGAAGTTAAGGGATGGCAAGGGAGATAAGGCGAGGAGAAAGACGAAATGCACGAGGGAAAGAAAGGAAGAGGTGCAGCAAAAGAGGATGAAGAGGAAGAGGAGGAGGAAAGTAAGGGAACAAGTGAAGGATAAAGGAAATGTGGTAATGAGAGTTAAAAGGGATGATAATGAGAGGAAATCAATGAGAGAGAGAGAGAGAGAGAGAGAGAGAGAGAGAGAGAGAGAGAGAGAGAGAGAGAGAGAGAGAGAGAGAGAGATATGTAAAATAATTTAGTAGTTTTCTTTAAATAATTAATAAATAAATAAAGAATGGAATAGAACTAGAAAACCTTCATCACCACCACAAACAACAACAACAACAACAACAACAACAACAACAACAACAACAACAACAACAACAACAGTCTACAGGCGGCGAGAACTGATAAGACGAACTAAGTAGATTAAAAGAAAGAAGCAGAAGGGAACGGCTGACGGTGACTGACTGACTGACTGACTGGCTGGCTGACTGCCTTGGGGAACCACACGAGGGGAAAACAACCGCCAGTCAGTCAACGCGACCCGCTCCAACCCAAGTGTCAGTCTTCATGAAGGAAATAAAAGACCAATTCCCTTTCAAAGTGGTGAATCCGAAGCTGGCAGACCCGTCAATTTCTATTTATAATTTCCTTCCTTGGTGACTTTCTCTTTATCTCCTCCTTCTCCATCTTCTATTTCATCCTTCTTCGTGTGCTCTCTTGCATTCTCCCGATTCTTCTATATCCACTGTATTTTTATTTCTATTTTACCATTTTTTTCCAGTTTCTTTTCATAATTTCCTCCTTTGTCGCCTTTCTCTTATTCATTTCTTCTCGTTTCGTGTTGTTACATTCTTCCGACTTTTTATTGTCTTTATCGTTTGCATTATTCACTTCCTTAGTTCCTCACTTTTCTATCTATACAGTTTTTAAACGTTCCTCCCACCGTCTGTTCGTTTCATCTCTCTCTCTCTCTCTCTCTCTCTCTCTCTCTCTCTCTCTCTCTCTCTCTCTCATTTTTTCCCCTCTCAGGACATTTCCCTCCCTCCAACCATTCTCTCTGACACCGTTTCTTCCATAAAAGAGAAAATCATTTATCATTCTATTCATTACTCTGATTTCAAAGTAACATTGTTTTCATTAATAGCCTCCCAGCTTACTAAATTCCCTCTTCCTTATTTTTTTTTATGTAGAAAGGTCACCAGCTATAAAACAGAAAAAAAGCCCACTTGGGTGTCGGTCCTTGTGACCTATCACCCCACCTACATCTCACCTTTAACTCCAAAGGCGAAATATTACACGCAGTGGTAAAATAAACTCCTATTTGAAACTTTGCGTCCGGAAACCGTAAAATGCTCTAAATCCCATCAACTGGATATTTAGATGTTAATGGAATGGTTATAATCATGTGGCCGTCAAAGATATGGCGGAATCAATGCGACTGAATGAGTGAATGAGTGTGGCTGGGCGAGAAAGAGTGAGTGAGTGAGTTAGTGAGTGGTTTTCAGTGTGAGTTGATGAGTTGGCGAATGAGTGGTTATATGTGCTTGTGTTATGCGTGAAAAAGAGAGACGGTGTGGGTGAAATAGTCAGTGAGTGTTTGCGGAAGGCATGAAGGCGTGGAAGGAGTTTTAAAAAGAGATGAAGGCGTGGCACATGTGTTAGAGGAGGCATAAAAGCGTAAGAGGAGTGTCAGAGGAGAGAGAAAGGCGTGAGAGGAATATTAGAAGAGAGAGGAAGGCATGGGAAATATGTTAGAAGAGAAAGAAGGCAAGAGATAAGTGTTATAAGCCAAGGAAAGACGTGTAAAGTGTATTGGAGACTTACAAGAAAGAGGAAGGAGTGGGATGTTTCGAAGAAAGAAAAAGGCATGATTACAAAACATTTACTGTAGGTATGATGGATTTAGATGAAAACAAAACGGACAGAAATGAAACACGAAGGGCTTAGACTGACGTACGAACAAACTGGATATTGGAAAGAATATTAAAAAATACAATCAATATAAAAAGAGGTATGCAATAACGTATAGGATCCAGAGAGAGAGAGAGAGAGAGAGAGAGAGAGAGAGAGAGAGAGAGAGAGAGATGAGGAATATGCCCTTTGAATGTAGTGAAGGTGCAGGAATCTTCCCCTTCTGCCTCGCTCTCCCTCGGGCCGCCCCTCACACCTCGACACGCCCCGCCACTCACGGTCGCAGATTCACCCACTCCCTCGGGAATTCGTCACCGCCTCACCTGTCTCTCTTCCTGCCTCGTGCTGCTTGAGGGTGAGGGGAGAGAAGAGAGAGAACACCTCCTCTCTCTCTCTCTCTCTCTCTCTCTCTCTGTCTGTCTGAAGGGAATCCCAGAGAACACAGTCATATTCTCTAATGACCACATGCCGTACTCATTATCAGGAGGATTTCTACATAAAACGGGTCTCGGATGTCTGGAAGTGGTCAGTGATGAATGGGACAGGAAGAGAGGGAGCGAGAGGGTGGGAGCTTAAAAATGGCGAGCCGATGCAAGCCTATAAGGAAGGGAGGGATGACGAGAAATAATGGCAGCTGTCAGTGTCGGCAGTTCGTCTTCAGTAGAATTATCACAAGAATTGCTACAAACAGTCCCTCGCGCCCCCCATAGAGCGGCGACCCCTGACCACGGTGATTACGAAGGGCATCAGGTCAGACGCCGTGCAGAGCCAGACGCGTGAGATATTTAAGTCCTATGATATTAGTGATCTTGTCTATACGTAACAGGAAAAATATTCAGATCTTCTTAAAATATATATAATGATTATGCTTCATTGCTCGTCCCCTGACAGCCACACGGTCCCTGCGCTCTCTGTTACAAGCCAGCTGAGCCTGGCAGCCACAACATTAAGCAGCGCCTCACCACTAGTGAGCGATGGCCGCCTGTGTTCACACTAACGACGTCACGTCAGGCATCACAAGGCGGCTCCTGGCGGTACTGGGCACATCAGCAGGACCATCAAGTGCGTTCACACACACACACACACACACACACACACACACACACACACACACACACACACACACACACACACACACACACAGATAATGATGGCGGTGTGTTAGTGGTCAGCCCGCCTCACGGTGTTCCTCTCTGACACTCCACGTGATGAATGGCTCTCGGCGGCCTCAGCGGGCCAGGCTGTGCTCTATCCCGCTTCTCCCCACAACCTCTTCAGCCCGACATCCCGCCTGTCAGGCTCGAAGATGTGCCTCAAGTAATATGTATTAATCTGTTCGACATGCAAGCATCCATCCTTTGGCGGAACACTGGTCAGCGCTGGACGCTGCACAATGGCTGCCCATCAGATACAACAGCTGCGACGGACATGTGTGCGATGCACTGACACACGCACAAAAAAAGATACAGCCATCTCTTCGCCGTGCCGTATCTTAAGCCCATCTTCGTCAATGGTCAGGGAAGACTCATACATGCCGCGCACGTCTCCCTACGACAACTTGCTCCCCCAACACTCCCTCTCCCTTAGCTCTCACACTGCAGGACTGCTTGCTGCCAGGAACCGTTAGTCGCTCCTCATTAGAACGTCTTGCACCACCACCACCACTGCAACCATCAGCAATAATAACAGCAACAACAAAGCTGTATCTCACGATGACCAAGAGAAAATAATACATAGGGAGAGAAACAAAGAGAAAGAAACAAAAGAAAAAAAAGTGTCGCAGTGTCTGTAGGAGTTTGGGTGGAAGGGACGAGCCCTCTCTAACGACACCTCTCCTAACTTGGCTTCAGGACACGTCTGATTTAACGAACCGTGTCCTACCTCAGAGAGGACCAGCGGGGACACAGCGGCCTCCTCTCCCCTCACCCACCGCCCCGCCTCGACCCGTTAATTAACATGCACACACTCAGAAGGAAGCCAAGCGAGAACAGAAGCACCAAAAGAACACCTGGCAATAAGAGAAGCCCCGCGCGTCCTCCACTCCCCCACGAACCCTCATCTTCCGGCCCAAGGAAGAAGAAGAGGGGAGGGGAAAGAAGAGGAGCACAGGAAGAAAACAGGAAAAGGAGGAGAGGAAATAGAAGATGATAGAAAAGACGAGGAGGAGAAGCAGAAGGAGGATGGAGAGGGAGGAGAAGAAAAGGTGGAGGAAGGAGGTGAAGATACAGTAAAGTTGGAAAATATTATGGCCGACTCCCATTCAGGAAGAAGTGATTGATTTACGATTTCCTAGAGAAGGATATGACCTTAACACACACACACACACACACACACACACACACACACACACACACACACACACACACACACACACACACACACACACACACACACACACTCTCTCTCTCTCTCTCTCTCTCTCTCTCTCTCTCTCTCAACCGTCGTAGCCGTACGTCTCATAGAGCGGCGCCATCTCAGAGAGAAAAGACACAGTTATAAAGACGAGAACACTTCTACACACACACACACACACACACACACACACACACACACACACACACACACACACACTATGAGCTCTGAGCTCGCTGGGATGTAATGGGAAGACTGGCTGGGTGACCAGCAGACGACCGAGGTGAATTACACACACACACACACACACACACACACACACACACACACACACACACTAACGACCATATTTTGAAACAACTACGCGCACCTCCACTACTTACAAACGGCTCCAATTCAAGACACATGTTTCCAAGTTAGTTTTTTTTTTTATGATTCTAGCGAGAGACTAACAAGATTTCTACCTTATTAAGAGGAGAAACACTCTAGAGAAGCTGGCTAATCATCAACGTAGCCTTTGAAAAGAGTCGTGGTGAGAGGAATAAGATAGCGAAGCTTTTCTGAACACGAGCCACAAACTTACCGTAGACCTTCAGAATGGCAGGTTCCGACACCCTCTTGGCAGCTACGTTCTCCGCCTCGCACGTGTAGTTGGCAGAGTCCTCAGGCCGAGCAGACAGAATCAGCAAGGACCCCTCTGAGGATATCCTGAAGGAGAAAGACAGACGAGCGCTATTTCATAAGATCCAGGAAAGATAAACGTTAGATTTTACGATTTTTCAGCGTCACTCCTTTTGGCGCTACCTTCAATCACTGGCGTGGAATAAAGTGTTTTTTTCTTTTCTTTTCTCTTTTTGCTGCTGTGTGTTTTTTTTAAGCTTAGAATTATCGATAATCTCTCTCTCTCTCTCTCTCTCTCTCTCTCTCTCTCTCTCTCTCTCTCTCTCTCTCTCTCTCTCTCTCTCTCTCGAATTTAGTTTATTTTGCTTCTATATTCCTTTCTCTCTCTCATACTTCTCATTCTCTTTCTTCCATCATCAAATCCTATCTTTTATGTGGATTCTTTCTTCTCTTTCAATTCCTTCCTTTATGCTGTCTCTGACCTTCTTAAGACCCCAAATGTTCCTTCACAGCCTCGCCCCCTCCACCCCCATCTCTCTCTCTCTCTCTCTGACACTCACTTGTAGCTGGGTTGCTTCTCCAGGTCAATGGGCACGCTGTCCTTGAGCCACGTGACGGTGGGATGCGGGCGGCCCAGGGGAGGCAGGCACCGTAGCTCCACATGTTGCTCAAGCGGCACCGACTGTGAGTATGGAGGCTCCTGGAAATACCGGCGCAGGTCTGGAAGGAAGAGTGACGGTTTGTTAGTCAAGGGTCACGTGGATGGGAAAATGTGTGATGACGTATTGGGATGGAATGGTTTGGATAAAAGGATGTGTGATGCTGTATGGAATGGGATGGAATGGTTTGGATAGACATGTGATACTGTCTGGAAGGGATGGAATGGTTAGGATAGATGGATGAGTGATGCTGTATGGAAGTGGATGGAATGGTTTGGATAGATTGATGTGTGATGGAATTGTTTGGATAGATGGATGTGTGTTAATGTATGGAATGGGATCGAATGGTTTGGATGTGTGATGTTGTCTGGAAGGAGATGCAATGGTTTGTGTAGAGAGTAGTGTAGCAGTGTTTGGAATGAGCTCGGTTTGCTAGTTAACCGTCACATAAATGGAAGAATGCGTGATATTGTATTTAAATAAATTCTACAGATGGTCTTGCATTTACCCGTTCGTTCTGCTCAGTAGTGAGGTATTTATAGTATTCTCCCTCTAGTATTCGTTTTTCAAGCCTTCGTAAGAATATAAAAGCATAAAGATATATAACAACATTGAAAAAAGGTTTATTCCAATCATCAGTTATGCAATATATTCTCCCATTACTTCTGTATTAGACATAGTGACAACATAACATAAGTAAAGCTGCAAGTCTTTGTATAAGATATGCCTGCCTATACCAATCATTCATCCCTTTGCATAACTCTACCTATTATATTTCAAGGATTCTTATTACCACATATCTTAGAAGAAGGAGAGAGGAGAAATGTGAAACTAACCACTAACTCAAACCATTATTAAGCCCTTCAATACTGGAACACATTTTTACCTTGAGATTTGCGTACGATTAGACCATTTTATTGATATTAGGAAGGGTCTATGGAGGTCAGAAGATTAATGGCCAGAGTCTTCACTATTTTAATACCCAACACAAGTTTCTGAAGCTATACAAAATCACCAAACAGTAAGCAGAATGAATGTGGAAAAGCTTCATCATATTCAAGGGGTTAAAAAAAAGGGATGAGGAAGAATTAACCTTACCATTATATTAACAGGATAGACTAGACTGATTTGAAAATGAAATAGCATATGAGTATTTACGTCAAAATATGAGCAAAGACAAATATGCAGTGGATAGTATGTGTGTGTGTGTGTGTGTGTGTGTGTGTGTGTGTGTGTGTGTTAATGGCCATCACGGCGTCCATAAAGTGCAAGACAGTGTTGTGTGTCATTTTTCACAAGGCTCATTTGTCTGCGCAGCGTCCCCGGTCCCTTCTCTCAGCCCCTCAGTGACCCCCCGGCCCTTATCGCTGCCTGCCTCCCTCTAAGGACTCGTCGGGTTGTGAAAGTTATGATGAAAAAGACCAAATCAACTACAAGCATCTATCCGGAAGCTGTAGCGGTTACTACTACTACTACTACTACTACTACTACTACTACTACTACTACTTCTACTATTACTGGTACTATTACTATTTCTATTACTAATGATAGGCGTTTCATATTGAGAGAGAGAGAGAGAGAGAGAGAGAGAGAGAGAGAGAGAGAGATGGTGACGTTTATTCTCTCCTGTTTATGTTTAAGACAGCTTAATTATTCTTCCAGGAATCTATGATTTAAAAGCTCACTTACCACAGATTTCCACGAGATATTAAGAAGATTTAAGAAGCCATACACTCTCTCTCTCTCTCTCTCTCTCTCTCTCTCTAATGGTGACTCGCATCTCACGCTTTTATCTCCTTATCGATTCACTTTTTTTTCTCTCTTTCACTCTCTGGTCTACCAAATGGATGTAGTCTGAGTCTCAGTCCATCTTCTCGCCTCCCTGGAAGCCCATGTAGGTTGTCACTCTCTCCCGTCACTTTTCCCTCCTCCTGCCACCTCTGCACCTCCCTCAACCCTTCACTATCACCTCACGAACTCCACATTAACATACTACCTCGGAACAGACTCTCTCTCTCTCTCTCTCTCTCTCTCTCTCTCTCTCTCTCTCTCTCTCTCTCTCTCGCACGTCACTCTGGCCACTTCACTGCTAAGACAACATTCCACAAGACTGGCTCCTAAACTAAACTACTTGGTTCTTTACACTCGCCGCTGACTTGCCTCGCCGTGTTTCTGCCTACCGCCACTACCACCACCGTGTTTCTCGCCACCAGATCGGAGATAAAACTAAGTAGCTTGAATTTGATGGTGCGATTGACCGGGAAAGACACGGAACGAAGTACCTAACAGCCTTCTACCTGTTTATCTGAATGGATCACAAAATATCAACAGGGAAGTTCTCCACATGAAGTAGCTAGAACCTGGTTTCAAGATCGACTGTGAACAAGGAATAAGGGATCTAAAAGTCCTCTAATTTCCAATCAGTCCTGCATTTGATTCTGTCCAAATCAATCGCAAGTTATCAATAGCAGACTATCCCACACCGAACAGCTTAAATGTGATGCAAAGATCGGCTGGGAACGACAAGAAACGAATCATTTAACAGTCCTCGAGCAGAACCATTCATCCAACTATGCCTGTCTGAATCTATCCCGATCTTTCAAAGGCAGAGTTCCGCAAAGTACAGTAAATTTGGTGCAAAGATCAACTGGGAACGACAAGAAAAGAGGCATTAACCCCTTTCAGTACTAGGACACATTATTACCTTGAGTTTTGTGAACCATTAGACCATTTTATTGACATTAGCAAGGGTCTATGGAGGCAGAAGATTAATGGCCACAGTCTTCACTATTTCAATCCCCCACATGAGTTCTGAAGGTGTAGAAAATCACCAAATAGTATCCACAATGAATATGGAAACACGTCATGGAACTCAAGGGGTTAACAGTCCTCGAGCAGCATCGTTCATCCAGCTAAGCCTGTCTGAATCCATCTCGAAGTCTCAGTATCAGGGATCTATACGCAGCTGCTCCTCGCCCCCTGTGATTCGGAAACCATCTCCCGCTGTCAGGAGGAGTGTCTGGTGCCTCGGCGAGGGTGTGGGCGACGTAATCTAGAGTCACATCGCCCGCGGGAGGCTGAGAGGCCCTTGTCTGGGTGTGAGAAGCTTAGGGAATACAGGTAGTAGGTGTTATCGCCAGCAGGTGTCACCCTTCTTCTCTGTCTCCTCCCCCTGTTGGCCCCTGCCTGCCTCATGAGTCCCTTCTCTGCTTCTGCGTATTACAGCATCTTTTTTGGTATCCCGTCTCTTCTTCCTTCTTGTGATATTTGCTTCTTATTTATTCTTTATTGTCATTGCTGTCATCATTATCATTTTGCAAGTACGGTCATTACACTAGTTTCTTCTTGGTATATTTCATGCAATCAAAGTTATCGAGACTAGCATTTCCTCACCTATTATCCATCAACATTATTGATATTAGAATATGGTTATTTATTATATTAGTTTCTCCTTGGTATGTGTGTGATTATGACCTGTAGTCCCTCAATAATATCACTGATGTCTTTATTATTGCAGATGTACGGATGTTATACGTAAAAACTAACAAATTTACAAATATAAAAGAAGTACCACATAAAAGCAGCGATCTATTTCGAGAGTATCTGTTGAAATACAAAAAAGTGACAAAGGTGGACAAAGAATAGAAGGGGAAGAAAAAAAATGAAGAAAGAAAGAGAGGAGGGAAGATGACTTTCATAATCCTTATCTTTCTTTACTTTTGCCTCCCTTCATCCCGTCCTTCCCTCCCAGGCGCAACACCAACTCTCTCCCGCCAGCCCAGCCCGGCCGAGCTCAGCAAAGAAAACGAAGCAGTGAGCAGCGGTGACTTAAGTAGACAGACATAACGCAGCGACGAGGCGACAGGAAGTGATTTGTACTTTGATTCACCACGTCACTTTTACTTCAGAGCATTACTGTTTCTCAGGGCGGCGACGGAGAAAGATGAGTCTCACCCTTGAAGAGATGAGGTCCTTCTTATCTCCTGATGACGAGGTTCCATCAGACGGTGAAGAAATGCAATTAGAGTTAACAGTTGGAAGTCATTAGAGACTCCATCAATCAGTCGTCATGATGAGAGAGAGAGAGAGAGAGAGAGAGAGAGAGAGAGAGAGAGAGAGAGAGAGAGAGAGAGAGAGAGAGAGAGAGAGAATCAGTGTCTCAAAAACTTTCAAACTTTTCTCCCATCCGGTTTGCAAGATAAGAGTGATTTTTTACCTGCTATTACACCTCCTTCTTTTCAAACAACTTCCTTCCACCACGTTAGTTTTTAGCTGCTTATACACCTTCCTTTTCACTTCATCTTCCTTCTTCCTGTGTGTGTGTGTGTGTGTGTGTGTGTGTGTGTGTGTGTGTGTGTGTGTGTTAAGAGGGCGTGGAGAGCGGCAGAGACATTCAGTGTAACATATACTGCTTTCACTATCAAATGCATCTTCATGAAACACTAAACAGGCAGATGAGTAACTATTTTTTTTTCTCGAGTACTGCAAATTAACAGAAAAAGATCTGCGGTTGTATTATTATGATTAAGCCTCGACTCATAATTGCAGTGTACATACGTGTGTGTGTGTGTGTGTGTGTGTGTGTGTGTGTGTGTGTGTGTGTGTGTGTGTGTGTGTGTGTGTCAACAGGACATGTGGACACAGTGAAGAATGTCCACACACCACACAAGCCGCACAAGGAAGTCCATTCACACCTAAATGTCAATTAATTATTCTTCTTACCGCTCCGCCTTGCTCTCTTCTGTCCCTCCTCCTCCTCTACTCCTTCAAAGCAGCCCTTCCACCCTCTTACTACTCCTTGTTCTCTTCATGCACTTTCTCATCCACATTCTTTTTCATTCTTCTCATTTTTCTCGTCATCTTTGTCCTCCTCCTCCACCTTCTCTTCCTCCTCCTCTTCCTTCTCCTCCTCCTCCTCTTTTTACTTCTCCTTCTCCTTCTCCTTCTCCTTCTCCTCCTCCTCTTTCTCCTTCTGCCAAAACCACTCATACCTTGCCAACAACATAAGAAAAATCTCAAGTATGTGTATCCAACATTCCTTCAACGTTTCAAGTTAATTTTCCTACACCTGGTATCTATATTCAACATGGTAAAAATACGAATGCTTTAATTTTAGTTATTTTTTTTCCGGCATGGCACGCTTATCATTACACTTTTAAATATTCAGTGCTATTAGGAACACATAAATAGATAGCGAGAGAACAGTATTTGAGATCATAAGCATAATGCAGCTACATGTAAGAAAATTTAATGTAAGTGTTAAAGATAATTTGAATATGTTTTAAAAGATAACTACATAAATATTCTTATCCTAATTTACTCCTAACGCCATAATTTTATCACTATTCATGTTTCCTCACTTCCTTCCCTAATTCTCTACTCCAGCTTCCTGACACGAGATGAGCTAACTCTTTTGTTCATAGTAGTTCCGGCTCGGCTTTCTCTTCTCTGGTCCCTCTTCTCCTACTGCCGCTCCTTCTTCCCCTTTCTTCTCCTTCCTCCTCTCCAGGGACCGTGATTTCCTTAAGTGGCTGGGCAAACAAGGCAGGCTTATCGCAGTTCCCATCGAGCGGAGTGAAGCAAAAACTCGCGCCCGTCACTCATTAAGCTGCCAGACCTACCCTCCCTCTCTGCCTCTTTCCTTCCTTATACTCCACCTTCTTCCTCCTCAGTGAGCGGAATATTCACTCCACATTAACTCTTCCCATCAACCCCCTACGTCTCTCTCTCTCTCTCTCTCTCTCTCTCTCTCTCTCTCTCTCTCTCTCTCTCTCTCTCTCTCTCTCTCTCTCTTAGTGGATGAATGTTAATGTGTAAAACAAACATCTCACGTAATGACGAAGGCCACTTTTATGTACTTCGTGTCCTCGTGTTCTGACTGCTGACTACTTCAAAGCCGCCATTAAGTTGCTGGTCATTCTGTTTCTCTTGTGCATTTTCGTGTGCGTTACGTTACATTGCTTTGTAGTGTCTTTTCTTGTGTGGTTTTAGACTACAACTCTCTGTGCACTCTTTCATCCTGTGATATAGCGCCATATTCAGAAACGCTTCCCTCTCTCACCGCGTCTATTTTCAAAGACAACAGAGACGATTAACCGAGTTCTAAGAGACGATTAGCCGAGTTCTAGAGTATTTGTCCTTTAGATAATGCAGAAAACTTATTAACATTTCAATAGAAATACAAAAACATCCTTAGAAATTCGTGTCAATTCAACTAGAGCCCTTTGAAAATAGTCAAGGTGCAACGAGTAAGTATTTCAAAATATGGGCCATTGCCAGACACTAAAGAACCTTTTCTAGCTCGACCACTTCCTGTCACTTCCATCACCTGTCGCTCCTATCACCGGTGTTGAACTTATAAAGCCTTACTGAAGACGCAAAAAATACCGGAAAGGATTTGAGTGTAGCAAAAAAAGATAGCGTATAAAAATCAGCCCTCCACGCTACTTCTGACGTGATTAAGGATTGGTTAGATGAGATTAATGCTTGTCAGTTCTGGCTGGATTATACTCTATAACTAAGCTCAACCTGTCATGGTCTATCTTAAACCATCCAGAACATAACTTAAGAAGGCAAAGGAAGCTGTAAGAAGCCATGAGACCTTTACGTGATAGTCCCTTTACAGAATACATTAGTCTGTCCTCCATCATCCATAAACATATCCCTAAAAACATCAGAAGAGGCATTTATTTATGTAACCCACGAAAACTCTATCATAACACACCATCTAGGAACCAAGAAGTGAGATACCAGGAGTAGATACCGATTCTCACTCCTTGCAGCTGCATTAGCGTTGCCAGGCGGCGGGAGGATGGAAGAGAAGTGGAGGGTGAGACTGTAAAGTAAACTGTACTATGTTAATGGCGGGAGGGAGCCAGGTGATAATGGGGGCACTGGTGGGTGGTAATGGGAGGGTGCTGCCGTCTGGGTCAGAGTCAGCACAAGTGGTCGCAGGGGAGGTGTAAAGGAGTGGTCATTTGGGGACTTGTGGGGCGGCTCGAACTCTGCGCCTGTCTGTGAGTCCTGGTTTATACAGCCGGTGGTGGTGGTGGTGGTGGTAGTGGTAGTGGTAGAGAGAAAGAAAGAGAAAGATAAAAAAAAAAAAAAGAGAAGAGGTGGGACAGTACTACGGCGAAGATGGTGGAGGAAAGAAAGAGGAACAGGTGTAGGTGTTGGCAGTGGTGGAGAAAGGTAACAGTTGGTGGTCTTATTAGTGGTAGAGGGAGATGAGGTGGGCGGGTGTGGTTGCTGGTAGTGGAGGTGGTGAAGGTTGAAGATGATGATGATACAATCGCATAATGGAGCCGAGAATCACAGAGAGTCTTGAAGGTGATTAACGCGGGCGATGACGCGTGAACAGGTGAGGCAGCGGCAGGTGACGGCGATGAGTAGTAATTAAAGGCGGTAAAAGTGGGTGGCGATGGTGGGTGGCCTGAACAAGTCTGACCAAGGGGTGGGGGGAGGCTGTAAGAGTGTGTATGGGAAGGGTAAGGTATGTGAGGGAGAAAGGAAACACACACACACACACACACACACACACACACACACACACACACACACACACACACACACACACACACACACACACACACACACACACACACACACACACACAGAGCGCTGGCTTCACAAGCCAGAGGACGGGATTCGATTCCCCGGCCGGGTGGAGATATTTGGGTGTGTCTCCTTTCACGTGTAGCCCCTGTTCACCTAGCAGTGAGTAGGTACGGGATGTAAATCGAGGAGTTGTGACCTTGTTGTCCCGGTGTGTGGTGTGTGCCGGGTCTCAGGCCTATCCGAAGATCGGAAATAATGAGCTCTGAGCTCGTTCCGTAGGGTAACGTCTGGCTGTCTCGTCAGAGACTGCAGCAGATCAAACAGACACACACACACACACACACACACACACACACACACACACACACACACACACACGCAGAACTTCTAACACTCCAGATGGCAAAATAAATGACAGCTGTTTATCTCCTTGTCACTCATGGTTCGCAATCACAAGCACATTACCAAAGAATTAAGAAAAATGTACGAAAAAAGACTCGTCCAATTCACGAGCGGCAAGACTGCGAGCAAAAAGAAACTAATAAGCAAAACTCAATTAAAACCCGACCACAAATGAGCAGCAGTGTGCGGAACCAATCAGTCATTAAAAGATAAACACAAAACATCTAAAGTACAAACACATTTAGATCGCATCTGGACCTCGACAGCCGAACCAGTGCACGTTTGGTCCTGTCGCGTGGTGCGGTTCACTGAGCAAAGAGAGGACAGAGCAAATCAAACCAGGCTCGAGAGCGATCCATCTTTTGAAAGCCCAGCATAATTCACCCATAATATCAATAAGAGGTTATGAAGATCAAACAGTAAGTTGAGGGAGCAGTGTAGTGTGGAGGGAACGGTATGGTAGATATAAACGAGAATAAATAGAGTCAAGAAGGGCAATGGGACAGGAATGCGTGGCTCCTCATGTGGAATCTGTGGTATCGAGATATTGAAGCTTCGAATCCGGTAGTCGATCACTGGGTCCGGTCCTTAACATCAACCGCATCAACCACATCATCCATCACGTTCCTCGCGACCTTACAGACCCTTCTCATCTCATCCAGCTCCATGTAACTCGCCCGCCTCTCTCTGCTTCTCCCTGCCTTCGCATCTCTCTCTCCCTGCCTTCTCGCCCCCATCTCCCTTGTCCAGCCTGTCTCACTACCTCTGTCCTCCCGCCTTGTCCCTGCCTGCCTGCACCACCGTCGCACTGCATCGATTCCTATCTCCACTGTAAGGGATCCGTCTGTGTCCGTGTGTGGTCTATATCCTCGGTAGTCTTCGCTATTGTTTCCGTCGCTGATAGTGAGTTTATGCTCCCTCTTTGCCTTCACTGATAGACTCTGAAACACTCTCTGCTTTGTTCGCATTCTATTGGCAGCCTTTCGATAGTTATATGTAAGTATTTGAACGGTTTAAGTAAGATGAATTGTAAGTATCTGATCCTATTATTTTCTTTTGAATCTTTTACATTTGATTTATTATTTTTTTTATTGACATATACTGTATTTTTTTTTTCGTTAGATTTCTACGGTTTTAAGATATTCAAGGAGTAAATAAGGCATGTCGTGAATCTGACCGACTATATATTTTTATCTTCGATTATTTCCCGTCACTGATACGCTCCGAAATACATACTTTATTCTGATTCCCATCTTCCTACTATACCTACTATGTTCTTCAAGGGATGAGTATCAAAACACATCAGGAATCGAACTAACTGTATCTTTCTTAACCCTCGTATTGTTTACTTTATCTACAGAATAATAATACTTATCCCCCCATCAGATTTCTTGGGTTTGGGCTGATACATCTTTTTATGGAGGAAGAAAACAAGATAAAAAAGAAAGGGAAGGAAATGACTCTTCCTTTTCTTCTCCACTTTCCTGTCCCTTTCGTCTGTCTCCTTTTTCAACGCTATTTTTTTTTCTACAGTATTTATTTACCTTACATTTTTTTCTTCACATATCAGCCACGAAGAGAATGATACACCGGCGTGTCACTCGATACAATCTTCACCTGCCCCATAAAAAAGTTACTTCAACATATCCATAACTCCTCTTTTTTTAGTCACCGTTCTTATATATTTACATCTACTTATCCCTCCGCACAAAAGAGGAGAGGGCAACGGGTCCTTCGAACAAACAATTCACATCTGGACACACACACACACACACACACACACACACACACACACACACACACACACACACACACGACAGGTCAACAATGGGTCGGGTTCTAGTCATCTTCGAGGCTTTACCCTTATATGGAACAGAGGGTGAGGAAGTGTGAAGAGAGAGAGAGAGAGAGAGAGAGAGAGAGAGAGAGAGAGAGAGAGAGAGAGAGAGAGAGAGAGAGAGAGAGAGAGAGAGAGAGAGAGAGAGAGCAAACAGAGATGTGATGCACAGTAATGAAGGGGCAGAATATTGAGCCTCAAACTAGTCATCACGTGGTCAGTTCACTACCTGGATGCCCCTTATCTTCCTCATCAGCCCTCCGACAGGTACACCGACTTGACTAATGCTGCGATGGGTCAAGGAAGCTCCCCTAAGGCCTCTCTTTGCCCGACAACATACTGGGAAGCCATCCAAAATACGCCAGACTAATCAACTAACACTGTGTCATTGTGCTGGCGGTGTAAAGGACGTGTGTTAGGATTTAATACGGTGAGAGAGAAAGAGAAAGAGAGAGAGAGAGAGAGAGAGAGAGAGAGAGAGAGAGAGAGAGAGAGAGATCTACCTTTCACATACCTGCCTATTAAATGCCACTCGATCACACTTTTCTTTTGGCCTCTCTGATATCCCATTTCTCGTCCTCCGCCTTCCCGTTCCTAAGAGAGACTTGACCCCCTTATTTGCCTAGAATACATTCTTCTCCATGTCCTACTGGTCCTCCCTCTCTCTCTCTCTCTCTCTCTCTCTCTCTCTCTCTCTCTCTCTATCTCTCTCTGTCAATCGTACGTCATCACCACTTACATCTCACTTTCTTTTATCCTGTTTCTCCTTCACCACTTTCTTTCTCCTTTTTCTTCCTCTCATATCGTCCAATCCTTCTCTCCTTCACACTCTTCACTCTCTTAGCCTTCGATCCAGATTGAGGAGCAGAAGAAGACAAGACAAGGCTGCCAAGAGGGTATTGTTTGCTGAAGGACACGTGATGTACTCCAACCAGAACACTCAATAGAATAAGGATACAAGGAAAAAAAAAATCCTTGAAATTTGATAACCTTGACGAAATTCAATCATGGTCCATTTAAAGATGACGAGACTGCATTTATAGAGCAAAAAAGCAAAATATTAAGTACAATTCGTGTGAAGGTTGTTTTCTTTATCTTTATGAGTTCAAAATACACAGGTGTCAAACGGCGCCTGGAGGGACGACTAAAGAGGAGTGAGAGAGAGAAAAGGTACAAGACGATAAATATTTGCTTTAATGAGAGAGTGGCAGAAGGAGGAGTGGACCAGAGTATATAGCCCTAGGTTGCCGGATGCCCTCTCCTTCTTTTTCTCCCCTTCCCTTACCCTTCCCCCTCTCTGTCTCTTTCTCTCTCACTCTCTGCCCGTCCGCACTGCCGCCTGCCCTTCATTAGCGAGCTCGTAACCTTAAGGAGACCGACAATTACCAGACGGACAAGCGAGTTTCCAAAAATGACCAACCCAACACATGCCTCTGCCGCTGCCCGTCTCTCTTCCTACAGTGTTTCCTCTCTTTCCTTAATTCTCCAGTCCTTTCCTTCCCTTAGTACTTCTCTTATTTTTACTTTTCTTGTCTCTCCTCTCCGGTGTTTCTTTTTATCATTTCAAATTTCTTTTCTTCAAGTACTTTCTTTGTCCTTCCTTACCCACAGTACTGTTTTTATTTTCCTCCTCCTGTCTCTCCCCAGTACTTTCTTAAAAATTTTCTCCTTGTCTGTTCTCCATTACATCTTTTCTTCCCTCCGTCTTTCTTCTTCCCAGTTCTTCTTTTACATTTTCTGTCTCCTATGCCTTCTCTCCAGTACTTTTTTTATTTCCATCCATTGCGTCTCTTCCTGCAATAATTCCTTTTCTTTTTTCCTCTGTCTCTCCTTCTCTCAGTACTTTTTTTTTCGCCCCTCTTTCGTCTTCTCGTTTCTCTCAGCGTGGACACCATCACACGCACATTAGGTAGGAATGCCAGAATGCGAAAGAGTTTAGCGTTCTTGCGTGCAAAAACTTTATGGCAACTTTCCTTTCATGTTTTGTCTGATATCGTTACTGTGTTATTTCTCCTGTAGCTCTCACTTCCCTCTCCTTTTCTCTCACTGCCGTCCCCTCCTCCTCCTCCTCCTCCTCCTCCACCTGCGTACGTACTTACATCCAACCCCTTTCATTGACGGCTTAAGCGTGGACTTTATTGCCGGTAGCTGCTCCCAAATAAAGAAACACACACACATACCGAGGGAATAACTAATGCGCAAAACCCTTTAACTTAGATCGCCGCGAGAGACTCAAACGTTCTCTTCCCTTCCCTTTTCCTCCTTCTCCTCCACCCAACTTGTAACGCCAGTAATGCACCTCGTTCCCAACCCACCACTCCTCTTCTTCCCCGCAACCCCACAACCTCACAGCCTCCCCAGTGGTCCTGACATATGACGACCACTGACGACCACCCAAGACTGTCCTCTCTCTCTCTCTCTCTCTCTCTCTCTCTCTCTCTCTCTCTCTAGTCCAGCAAAGCCATGAAAAAAAGATACGAAAAAAAAGGGACACCGGTTTCTCAATAGCATAAGCCTTCGTATGTGTCAGTCAGTGTGTGTGTGTGTGTGTGTGTGTGTGTGTGTGTGTGTGTGTGTGTGTGTGTGTGTGTGTGTGTGTGTGTGTGTGTGTGTGTGTGTGTGTGTGTCCCGGCCTTCCTTGCTACAGTTCACTTCCTTCGCTTCCTCGTCTCATATTCTCCTCCGCAGTTCAATATCACGGTCTCCTTCGCACATATGGTGAGGGAAGTGATTATAATCTGGCCTGCTCTCTCTCTCTCTCTCTCTCTCTCTCTCTCTCTCTCTTCCTGTCACATCTACCTCCTTTTGCCTTCAATCTTATTATCTCGGGTCACTTCCCTCCTTCCCTCCTTCCTTCCCGACTGCACGGCACGTTGGGCCTGCCTTGAGAGTGGAAGGAGGATGTGGGGGAAGGGGAGGGATGGGCGTCAAGGCGTCTGTTTGGCGAATCACCTCTGGGGCGGAAAGTGTAAAAATGGACACCAGTGGAGCGACTTGGAGGACTTAGAGCCAAGGCATGAGGGTGAGAAAAACCAGGAGGACGAGTAGAAGGAGTAGAAGGAGTAGTAGGAGGAGAAGGAAGCTAACTGGTGGAACAAGAGAGAGAACTTCAAACTACATATACTGTGAAAGGGAAAGAAAATAGAATGCAGACTAATAGGAAGAGCAAGAAAGGGAAGAAGCTACATATTGAAAGAGAGAGGGAAAAAAGTGATAATCTGAAAATAATCTAAGAGTAAAAACAATAAAAGGAAGACCATGAGGAGTAAAAAGGGTAAAGAAAAGGAGGAGACAGAAAACTTGTATCTATTACTGTATGAAAAGAAAAAAACATGAGTAAATAAAACAACAGAGGTAGTAAGTTATCTGAAGGAGGAATGAAGGAAAGACTTGAGGCCACTCTATGAAAAGAAAAACCGAGAGATCCAGTGAAAAAGTAGAGAGAGAGAGAGAGAGAGAGAGAGAGAGAGAGAGAGAGAGAGAGAGAGAGAGAGAGAGAGAGAGAGAAACTAAGACCTACTGGCGAAGGAGAAAACACGCAGGAAAAGAAGCGAATGGTGAAGTTAGTTACCTGGTGAAAGAGGAATGAAGGGAGGCTGAGAGGAACGCGGAGGGACAGACGAAGGGACATAGTGGCGAGACACACACACACACACACACACACACACACACACACACACACACACACACACACACACACATTCCGGATACTGCATCGGCCGTAACTTTAGCACGTTGTTGTTCCGACCGCCATGCCTCATCATCACGGCCTCTCTTTTGTGTATTTTTCTTCCGTTCATTTTTGTTCCGTTTAAAAGGTTTATGGAGGGTCGGGAGGGTTACAGCACCGCCAGGCAGCCGCGAGGGAGGAAACAAACCGAGGCGACGACATACAGGATAGGCGGGAGAGGAGAGGATAGGGACAGGAGGAAATGGGGATATATGGGAAGGAAAACCACAGCACCCCATGTCCCACAATAGCGGACACTTGAGGCAACAACAACGTTTATGTTCCCTTGTAAACCCTGGAGACATAACCTTCCAACCACAAGTTATTATTATTTATTGTACGAGTATCTTTTGCCGCCCCGCTGCTGATGTCCTGTACCCTCCCCCCCTTCCCTTCCTCGCTCCTCCCTCCTCGCCTCTCCCTCAGCCAGCTTTCTGCAGACGGTGTCCATGTGCCACCCAGCTGTCTCCATCTGCCCACCTACCCCTACCAATCCCCGAAGACTCCATCCCACTCCCCCAGCCATCCCCGCCTCCATCCCCGCTCCGTCCCGCTCCGCTGCGCCCCACACAGACCATAACTAAGAGTTGAATTTTCCACATGAATCTTCCTCGTCCTTGTCCTCGTCGTGGTCGTCCTCTCGGTACAAAAATCCTGCAGTTTCCGTATTTTACCGCCGACGCGAAGACATTCTCGCTGCGGACGGGAATTCCTGGGCGCGCTTTACTGCGTTTTCTGTCTCCGTTTGCTTTCCTTTGTCTGTCTTGCTTCGATCGCCATCCCTGCCATTCTTCCTCTCTTTTTCCTTTCACACGTTCTTTCTCACCTGCAATTTCTTTCTCCTTTTTTTCTCTCCGCTCTCTCAATCGTGTCTGTCGTCGTCCTTTTTCGCTACCTCTTGCCTCCTTTTTCTTTTTTCCTTTCTTTCTTTCTTTCCTTACATTTCTTGCTACTGAACTTTTGTTTTATCCTTCAGTTTTCTTATTCTTTCTTCTACGTAAACTTTCCTCCGTTGTACACCTTCCTCCTCATCTTTCTCCTTCTCTTCCTACTGTTCTTTCCACTTTCAGAAAATCCTACAAAATCCTAAGCAAAACCAAACTCTTTTCTGCCTTTTTTCCTTTTTATACGTTCGCTCCCTGCTTTTGCTTGCCTCTTCTATCCTCCAATCTCCCGTTCCCTCTTCCTTCTCATCCTCCTCCCACTTTCACAAAATCCAAGCTGGTTCTGCTCTAACCCAGCCCTGCTCTTCCCCCTTCGCTTCTCCTCTCTTTCCCTCAAGCGGCCCCATCACGCCCTCCACCCCATCATCGTGAGCACCAAAACCGTCCAATTTCCTGCATATTTCAGACCAAACTCGTTGGCCGCAGGACGCCTCGACCTACCGCCGGCGGATGTGCTGTGGGCTTGAGAGGAGACGAGAGGATGCGAGGGAACTAGGGAAGGAGAGAGGCGCTTGGGTATGGTCGGTTGATGAGTGAATGAAAAAAGGTATGTGGTATTCATTGCAAATAAAGAAAAATAGAGAATGGGAAAAAAATACGAAAGGTAAGTATAGAAATAAGTTAAATGTCCATATAGCTGTTTTAAATAGTGATGCAAGTATCATGCACAGCAAAAAAAAAAAAAATAAATAAAGATGAAAAAAAAAAAATATGCCAGGTTGATTTATAGATAAGTTAATATTATGTAGAATAATGTCAAAAAAAAAAAAAAAATGGAACATATGATTGATAATGTAATGTTACTCTATGTAGTCACGTCACATCTCACAAGGTGCTTTTATAAGAATTCATGCCATAAGTTCTTAAGGAAAGAGAAGTAAAAGAATACATGTTTAGGAGACCCACAGCTATACCTATACTTCTCCTTGTTCTCCTCGTCCTCCTCCTCCTCTTCCTCCTGCTCCTCCTCATCCATGATTTCCCAATACCTCCATCATGCACACACGCACATATTCCATTCCAGTCTCGTCTCGTTCCGGATTTTTTTTTTTTTTTTAAGGGTTGGAAATTTACAAAGCCAAAAAAGATCTTTAATTTCAAGACTCATTTGCGTTTTCAAAATCCTAATAATAAAATGCAAATACTTTCATTGGACGAGATGAAGGCTCAGTGCGACCCAGGCTGGCTATTGGCATATATATTGAGAGTCAATTGAGGATTATATACATGGGTAGAGAGTATATGAGAGCGTTAGCTGCGTAGAGATGAGTATGTGAATGTGCGAGCGTGGATATTTAACCATCATTCAAAAAAAAAAAAATATATATAAATGTTGCTTAGCGTGGAATGATAGAGGGAATGATAGTGTGACAAACCAGCACAGTGACAGACACACTACAGGATGGACAGGCAGGTGGACAGACTCACAGCCAGCAGCGAATATACGTAGCAGCGTTGACCCACTTACCTGAGGACGAAAGAGAAAAACAGGTTAATGATATGATGTACATATGTAGATTGAATGCAACAAAGTAATTAATCAAACAATATTCTAGTTTTGATGAATTTGTGTGTGCATAGTTTATTTTGTGTGTGTGTGTGTGTGTGTGTGTGTGTGTGTGTGTGTGTGTGTGTGTGTGTGTGTGTGTGTGTGTGTGTGTGTGTGTGTGTGTGTGTGTGTGTGTAAATAAAAACGAAAAGTTAATATTACGTTTCCATCACCTTTCACTGGCTATGATATGTGCAACCAACACTGATGTTTCCATGTCATATACCATACCACACTACTATTTCCAGCTTATACCACTGTTTCAACCATGCTCAATCTGACTCCCCACAATACCTATCCACGTATTCCAGGACGCCCCCACACACCGCTCACAGTATTCCTCCGCCAGTGCGTAACCCCTTGATATCAGCTTCTATTTCCCACACTCCATCAGCTTGTTGCTTCATTACCATAATTTATTTAACTGTACATATAGGTCCAATATTCTGCAACATTTCTGCACCACACCTCCACCATTTTCAGAGGTTCTAGTAGAAGTGACACGGGTTTTTTTAAAAGTGTTTCTATGATTCTAGTGACAGATCAACAAAATATCGGCAAAATTTACAGGAGAAACACGCTTGAGAACCAGACTAATAATTTCTGTGGGGTTTCAAATCAGTCATGGTAAGAGAGCAAAGTGTTTCTGAATACGACCCATAGTTTGATTCTCTCTCTCTCTCTCTCTCTCATTACTTACTTTACTATTTTTGTTATAGTTACTCAGTACATAAATATAACACGGGCATATATGGAAGTTACGCATATTATTCACCTCCTATTCGCTATTTTGAAACACCAGGGCTTAAAATTGTCTAGTTCTCTGAATTTGGATTTCATATCTTCCTTTTCCATTCTTTCTTCCTTTGCTTTATTCTGTACTTTCTGAACAATTTTCTCTCAATGTCTTATTCAATTCTATATTATCTAAAAACAAACAAACAAAACAATAGTTCGTTGTCTTTTATCATTCTATCTCCTCCTTTTCCGCCTTTTCTTCTTTTACACTCTCCTTTCCTTCCTAAACATTTTTTTTTTCACCGCCACCTTGCTGTCTAAACTCACCACACGTGATGGAACGCTGCAGCAGTTACGTAAAGATAATTAAGGTGGTGTTATCCTGTCCTTTCTCTTCTATCAGCATCCCTTTCCACTCATTCTTTCCACCTGCTCCTCCTCCTCGTCCTCTCGCGCCAACATCCCTCAACCCCAGCACCATATTAAGCCACTGATTCCTGTTTAAGCACTTTATAAGCTCCGCCAGTCCTCCCTCCCACCAATTAGCACGTCGGGGCGAGAATACCTGGTCCTGGACACTGTTAAATGGGAGGTTTTGTTCTGCAAGGGCTCTGCTGTTTCAACGTCTACTGCGGCAAAGGAAACGACATGAATTTAAACCATACCTTTCAGTTAAAAAATGGAAAGAAGGAAAGGTGTACTGAGACAATTACTGGGAGGTGTACGAGTGGGAAGGTAGGAAAACAGGGATTGTGTGTAGGAGTAATTGTGAAAAAATCTCTAGTCAAGCCATGAATTGAGGGAGTAACGCTGCAAAACTTGGGGGACAACGAGGCAATACGAGTTTATACTACGTAGAAGTGTGTGTGTACGTGTAAGTGTGTGTGTGTGTGTGTGTGTGTGTGTGTGTGTGTGTGTGTGTGTGTGTGTGTGTGTGTGTGTGTGTGTACTTATGCCATACTCTTACCCTCTCATCCCTCATCCCCACTCCCCTCTATCTCCCTCCCCTGTGTGAATCAGCGGGGCAGAGGAGGAGAAGCGGCGCCTCAAGTGGGTAATGCCTGCCCACCGTCTGCCTCCTGCCGGGCCACTTTACCGACACTTGCCGGCGAGACTTGCACAGCACGCACGTGAGCCGTACTGGGGACGTGTCCGGACTCCCAGAGAAAGAGAGAGAGAGAGAGAGAGAGAGAGAGAGAGAGAGAGAGAGAGAGAGAGAGAGAGAGAATACCCCCATACGAAAAAGCAATCTCCTTTTCTAGCCTTCTTCATAACTTCTACTGCTACCACTACACTGCTACTGCTACTACCACCACCGCCACCACCATCACCACCACCAATGCCACTGCAGCTCCAACCAGTGCCATTAACTATGGATAATGTTGGATAATGGTGCTGCAGACGGCCACTACCTACTTACTTTATGAACACAAATGTCAGCGAGTTGAGAGAAAGCCGCTGAATTATAAAGCAGCTGAATATCCACGTATTGAATCATGTATGGCGTAACCTTTGGCTGACGGAGGCTAAATAAACATACAGGTACATAGTTTTCTGGCTTCATCTCCTTTATTGCCGTATGTTTACCTGTATGGCTTGACTTATCCTATTATTATGTGTTTTTGTCCTTGTTTCTCGTTTTTAATTTAATTTTTAGTGTCTTTTTTTGTCACACTTTCTCACAATGCACGCAGTCTCGCTTCAGTCTCACGGTATCGAGCACCTTGATTCTCTCTCTCTCTCTCTCTCTCTCTCTCTCTTCCGTCACTTCTTTGTAAGCTAAGAAACAGATTGAAGCCTAGAAAACTACTTCGAGACAACCACCATGAGGCAGCTTAACCCCTTCAGTACTGATACATTTTTATTATGAGTTTGGGTATGATTAGACGGTTGTATTGGAATTAAAAAGGGTTTACAGAGGTCAGAAGATTAATGGCCAGAGTCTTCACTATCTTAATCCTCACATGAGTTTCTGAAGCTACATAAAATCATCAAATAGTAAGCAGAATGAGTATAGAAAAGCGTCACGGTAATGAAGGTGTTAAGGGTACATTCATACATTCATTCCATACTTTTCCATACCTTCATTTCATATACATGTTATCATCTTACTTAATCCCTTTGTTCTTTTTATCTCTATCCTCGCCTCATAATTTTCCCATCTCTCTCTCTCTCTCTCCTTTATCCTTTGTATGTATTTTTCTTTTCATTCCATAAATATCATCTCCCAATTCCTTTGTCCTTTTGTATATACCTGGTCTATAATTTTCCTTCTTCTTTTGTCCCTGCGTACACTCCTTTATTCCTTCTTTCTTGGTATTTTCCTTTAGTCCTCCTTTTCTTGTCTATCTCTTCCATTTTCTTTTAAGTCACATTCCTTCATTCCTTCGTTTCCTTCTCTTTCCATTGGTCTTACATGATGAAAGAGGTAGTGTCTTGTTTACTCTCTCTCTCTCTCTCTCTCTCTCTCTCTCTCTCTCTCTCTCTCTCACTGGTATGAGAATCCTGAGAGTCGCCAAGGGAAGAGGATCCGATAGGCCAGTATATTAGAGGCTTGTCAATACCTTCTTTTATGCGCCGCTAACGGATAGAGGGGCTGGCTCAATCCTCTCTCTCTCTCTCTCTCTCTCTCTCTCTCTCTCTCCTGTCAGAATGCCAACACTGTTTCGCAGCAGAATAGAAGCATTGGTGTGTGAAGACCTGATTGAACAAAATAAATGTGTGTGTATGAAAGAGAGAGAGAGAGAGAGAGAGAGAGAGAGAGAGAGAGAGAGAGAGAGAGAGAGAGAGAGAGAGAGAGAGAGAGAGAGAGGTGACATACGTAATTATGGGACATGAATAAGAAGAGAGAAACAATGTTGTGATATAATACACTAACTACACGTCCAAATTCAAAGTAAGAGAAATACATAACATAGATGATAGCAGTCAGCAAAATTTCCACCTAATTCTCTTTTCTCTTCAATACTGTTTGTGGACAAATATTATAATAACGAAAAAAAGAAAGAAAACAATGGAAATAAAAGACTACATTTAATATGAACACACTTTGACTTGGTATAGTAATAAGTAACAGTTGCCCAGGTGAGTGGCTGGAGGGCAACAGGTAAGCAAACTTCATCGGGTCATTAGTTACTGTTTTAGAAAAAAAAGAATGAATAAAAAAAAAGACGTGGCCTATTTTGATATTATTTTTGTCAGTGATGCCAATAATACTCGCTTCCCCTCTCCCTTCTCCGTTAAAAAAGCAGAATTATTCCCAGCGGTACAGTGCAACTTTTTCACGGTTAAAAATCACACCGCGAAGGAGAAAAGAGCGAGAGTAAAATAATTACATAGAACAAGGCAACATGAACTCAAGTAAAAGGTCGAGGGAGAAATTTAGCGACGGTTAGCCTTTGTGATATATAGTTAGTGAAAAAAAAAATATTAAGAAATTAAATGAATATTCAAGATTAACAAAAAAAAAAAAAAATGGAGTGTTTGAGGTACAGAGAGAGAGAGAGAGAGAGAGAGAGAGAGAGAGAGAGAGAGAGAGAGAGAGAGAGATGAATGGAGAGGGAGACGAAGAGACATAACCTTTTACAGTCAGGGAGAGAGAGAGAGAGAGAGAGAGAGAGAGAGAGAGAGAGAGAGAGAGAGAGAGGAGTGATAAGGGAGAGAAGGAGGATGGAAAGGGGGAAGAGGCCAAGAGACAACAACGAGTGAGAGAAGCACAGGTTCGATTGGAAGTGACGAGTGGAATGAACACTTGTTTCACTCCCGCTCCCACGACTGTCAAAAAAGGAAGCTTGTTTATTTTTCATTCCAACCTGTGACTGTTTGCGTGTGCGTGGGTGGGTGTGGGTGTGTATTTTTTGGTGCTCTCTCTCTCTCTCTCTCTCTCTCTCTCTCTCTCTCTCTCTCTCTCTCTCTCTCTCTCTCGCTAATCCCATAGTTTACGAGCAGGGACAAAAAGACCCTTGCTTCGTCTCCCTCCCTCGCTTACCTGAACCACATCCATCATCTATTCTTCCTTCCATCTACACACTCTGCAAGACTCAAATCCACAAACCTCACCAAACATCACCACAACATTTCTGCTCCCTGTCTCTGTAGCATCCGGGCTCAGGCATATCATAGGTAACTGCAGGTGAACTCCGGTGTCTTGCACGTGTTATAATCGCCATTGATCGTGCACTGAGCTTGAACGTGTCGTGAGTTGAACCTATTTGGGAGGTTTAAAAAAAAATTGCCATAATCTGCATCGATACGTGAGGGTATTTCCCCTTCTCTCTCTCTCTCTCTCTCTCTCTCTCTCTCTCTCTCTCTCTCTCTCTCTCTCTCTCTCTCTCTCTCTCTCTCTTCCTTTTTCCTCTTCCTCCTCCCCTCGTTCTCCCTCCCCTTTTCCTTCCTACCCCTTCATCAACATTGGAGAAAGGTGGGGGAAGCGAAAGAGGAGGAGGAGGAGGAGGAGGAGGAGGAGGAGGAGGAGGAGGAGGAGGAGGAGGAGGAGGAGGAGGGAGGGAGGATGAGAGAGATGCAAAGGGGGAATTGAAATAAGGTTACTGGGAGAGGGAAGGAAACAACACCACAGTCTGTAGCTGAGAGAGAGAGAGAGAGAGAGAGAGAGAGAGAGAGAGAGAGAGAGAGAGAGAGAGAGAGAGAGAGAGAGAGAGAGAGAGAGAGAGAGAGAGAGAGAGAGACCGGTTCAGATTTAAGGATATAAGAAAAAAGGAAAATAGAAAGATATGAAAGAAAGAACATAGAGCGGGAGAGGTGGGCGAAGGTGGAAGGGGAGAATAATGAAAGAAAGAAAGCAAATGATAAAGGGGGAGGAATGAAAGAAGACGCAGAGAAGAGAAGCATAGATTAAAATGACACTGCTTGGAGAGGGGGAAAAGGGAGAGGGGAAGATAAGTGTTATGAATAGTAGGGAGGAGGAGGAGGAGAAGGAGGAGAGGGGGAAAGATATACGATGATATAAACAAATAAGGAAACATAGGAAAAGGGAGGAAAACAAAGTGTAAAAAGGAAAAAATATGGGAAAACAGAAGGGAGGAAAGAGAATAATAAATAAATGAGGACGAGGAAAAAGAAGAGAGAGAGAGAACGATAGAAAATGATGAAAAAATATATACAATAAAAAGAGAGAGATAGGAGGGACATTCTGAGGCAAATGAGAGAAATGAACAAAAGGAGAAAAAGAAACAAATGGAAAAGAGAGCCTAAGAAGAGAAAAAAACATGGAAAAAAATGAAGGAAAAGAGAAAAGAAAAAGAGAATAAGAAAGAAAAGAGACATGTTCCAAAGTCACATTCCACCAAAAGATAAAAAAGAATAAAAAAAAAAAATCTTATAATTTACGAGTGGTAGTTAGGGCGGTAAATCTTCCAAGCCACACCCGCCGCCGCTGCCACGCTGTCTGCCTCTCTGTGGGCCAAAGGAAGCAGTCGGCTGTGTGTCATTATACAAGGGAAGGAGGAAGGCCGCTTGCACTCACCCCCTTTTGGAGCCTCGCTAATGGAGTGTGAGGAATGTCTTTCACTCTCTACGCTGCGATGGAGATGGAGCCACTGGGGAGGGAATGGGTAGGGAAAGAAGATAGGGAGACCGTCCTAACAAGCCATTTAGCGTGTCAGGCGTTGTAACAAGCCACTCCGGGTGTTTGTTTAGCCACGAGACTAGCGGCTGCGGTCACAACAAATCCAGACAAAGGAGAGAGGAGATGAAGGGCAACAAACAGCTGATACGAGGCGCCTTGCTGACTGAGATACGTAGTTGGAAAATACACGGGTGGAAATGGATGGAGTTATGGTATTTTTCTTTCCCTAAGCTACAAGTATTCAGTATTGTGCACTAAAACGTGATGGTTGTGGCTTAAAGGGCGCATTTTTTCTCTTTTTGTGTGTGTGTTCCGTATTTGCCTCTCATTCCCTTCATTTTTGGTCTACGACACTCCCAGCTGCGATTTTTTCCCCCTCTACCGTGGCCATCTCGCTTCCCCATTAAGGTTGACTCCTCCTGTCGCTGCCATTTCCTCACAGCTCCCGCCGACAAGTCCCTTTTCTATCGCCCATCAACCTGCGCTATCAAAACCCCATTAGTCCCCCATCTACCTAACGGAGCCCCATCAAGTGTTTCCCTCTCTCACCCCTTCATCCCTCAGTCGCCTCTTCCCGTCCCTTGTGTTCCCTCCCTCGCCTCAGATCTTCTCACACTCACAAAAACAAAATCCGAATATTGGGCTACGTATTTTTTTCTTCGTCTCTCTCTCTCTCTCTCTCTCTCTCTCTCTCTCTCTCTCTCTCTCCTTCCAACATGTGGCTATAAATCTCCGTGTGCCTTGCTCTCTCTCTCTCTCTCTCTCTCTCTCTCTCTCTCTCTCTCTCTCTCTCTCTCTCTCTCTCTCTCTCTCTCTCTCTCTCTCTCTCTCTCTCTCTTACTCTTTCATTATTTCAACACATAATCCGACGCTTTACAGGACTCAAGCGATATTGCTCTCCTGGTAACTTAGCTCCTACACACCCTTAAGTATCCTCTTAGTTTTCCTCCTCCTGCTCCCTTTCCCTCTCCTCCTCTTCAGCCACCTGCAGATCTCTCCAGCAGCGTCCCTCGCCCTCTCATTCCACTGGCATCCTCGGACAATGGAAGGGCCTGGCCGAGGTTCAGTAACACTTGTCTGAAGGGTCCGGGAGTCGCCTGGTTGATGCTCGGCTTTACTGTCAAATGGGCGGTGTTGTCGTGCGCACAATCTTGGAAATTGCATGGGGTGCTTGGGCTCCCCGCCAAGGCTTCAGTGGCAATCTAGCAGGCGTATGAAAATTGAATCGCGACCCAGCCAGACAAGAGGCGTTTCTGTGAACTTTTAGGGCTTAAGAGTATTAATGGAATGCTTCCTAAACCCTGGCCCGTAACGGCTTAATGAACCGCTGTTTATGCAGACACACTGAGCCGAGAAATGCTCATATTATCTGCATTTAAACTTTCTTTTTGGGAGAGTTTTAGCAGCGGGTTGAAAAGTTACTCTTACACAAGGCGTATCAAATGGATTAACGCTTTTTCATTCACGGTGTTTTATAACTCAGCTCTGACTTGCGTGGCGCGTCCTGACCTTCACCCCGCCGCCCTCTCAGGGGATCGCGAACCATATGCTGCCCAGGGATACACCAACACTTCACAGCGATATCCTCCGCTGCGTATGATTAAATTCACCCCTGCAGGCACAACCCTTTCTCTCTCTCTCCCTCTCTCTCTCCTTTGGCCTTTTCCCTTATCTATCCACAGTTCATCTCCTCCCCTATTGACAGGACATCAAATATTTTACACTATCTCACTCTTAATTATCTTCTTCCCTTTATCGTTTCCATAGTTTTCTTTTGTCTTTTATCTCTTTCCCTACAAGTATAAATATTCAGTTTTGTCTCCCTCTCACTTTCTCTTATCTTCTTCCTTTTTATCCATTTCCTTATTACACTTTTTTTTACTACCTATCTGACTTTCCCACCTTCCCGAATCTATTATTTTTTTCCTTTTCTTCTCCCTTCTATTTTCACCCTTATCACATTTCCCTCTCATATATCCACCTTCACTTATTCCACTTCCTTATTCCTCCTTACCAATCAATTATTCTCTCTCGTAGCTGCTCTCTCCATTACTTTATTTCACAAGTCCACCTTTTTCCATCCACCCTTCCACTATCATCTCACCGTCTTGCTCTTTCTACCTTACGTCACTTGCCTGCCTCGCTCCCTCTTCTATTCCTTTGCTCTCTCCCTCTCCCTCTCTCCCACACGCTGGACACAGGCCATAATATCAACCTTCATCAGAAGTTTTGCAGGAGGGGTTTATCTTACGTCAGTCCAAGATTTGAAGCCAGATTTACCCATATTCTAACCGAGACGGAGATGGAGGGTTAATCGTTTCTCTCTCTCTCTCTCTCTCTCTCTCTCTCTCTCTCTTAGCATAAAGTTACTATTTTTGTTTCTGTTTTGTATTGTTTGTAGTATGCTCTCTCTCTCTCTCTCTCTCTCTCTCTCTCTCTCTCTCTCTCTCTCTCTCTCTCTCTCTCTCTCTCTTAGCATGGATTTTTTTTTATTTTGGTTTTGTTTTATTGTTGTATGTTCTGATTCTCTCTCTCTCTCTCTCTCTCTCTCTCTCTCTCTCTCTCTCTCTCTCTCCATGTGGCTTTATTATCGTCTCTCAAGACACACAAATGGAAGCTCTAATTCCTTCCTCTTTTCCTCTCATTTTCTCAATTAAAACTTGCCTCAGCTCCACCTCCCGTAAAATCAAGACAAAGGAGAGTGAGAGAGAGAGAGAGAGAGAGAGAGAGAGAGAGAGAGAGAGAGAGAGAGAGAGAGAGAGAGAGAGAGAGAGAAGGGGAGGGCGTTAGCTAAATAAACATTCATGAAGGAACTAAATACTGAAGAATATAAACAAAGATGAACTAAAAGAGTGAGTTTCTTAATGCCTGATTGATTTCCTCCTCTTCTTCCTCCCTCTGTGCACTTTTGCTTCCCTCTCCACTTGTCTCCTCTCCTTCCTCTTAAACAAGCACAATAACTTGCCATTAACTGCAGCTTTGTTTTCTCTCTCATTCACTGCCATTTATTATCCTCTTGTATTCTTAATCTATTGCATTATAGTTAACAGATAGATAGATAAATATATAGAGATAGATAGATAGATAGATAGATAAAATAGACAAATAGATAGATAGGTAGGAAAGCATGTTAGTATGTAAGGAGATATAGATAAATACACGTAGATTTCTTCAGTATCTTTCTGTCTGTCTATCCCCCCATCTCTCTCTCTCTCTCTCTCTCTCTCTCTCTCTCTCTCTCTCTCTCTCTCTCTGGCCCCCTACGTGAGCACAGTTGAGAGTGTTAATGTGTTCCAAGGCTGCGAGGAGGAGGGCGGCGCGCCTCTTTCGAACCATCTGGCAGGACTGACGCGCGTCGCAAGGCCCCAACGAGCTGGTAATGAGGCGCTGCTGGGACTCGTTAGGCTGCTACGTGTCCACCAGTACTATGTGTGTGTGTGTGTGTGTGTGTGTGTGTGTGTGTTGGTTATACTCTTGTGGTAGTAGTGTTTTGGCAACTCCTTATATTATCTCCTAATTTGTATCATCCGCTGAATGTTAGTAGTGTGCGGTGATGATGGTGTTATTACTATCACTACTACTACTACTACTACTACTACTACTGTTATTTCGGTTAATGTTATTTTTGTTCGCATCAGCCACAAAAAAAAAATAAATAAATAAAAAGCCTTCCTAACACCTTCAACATCTACGCATGCATTCTTTCGTATATCCAACACACACACACACACAAAAAAAAAAAAAAGGAAACAAAAATAAGAACAAAATATTTTACTGCCAATACAAAAACACAACTAAAGAGTAAACATCGTAAAAATGACGCAACAAAGCCAACACCACCACCACCATCACTACTACCAACAGCACCGCCACCACCTCCTCCGGCAAGAACATAACAGCAATTACAACACGTGCAGCAGAAAGAACATGTGCAACAATACCAGCAGCGCCAGCACCACCAGCAGCCACAACAGCAGCGTGATGGTACAAGCTGGCGCCAGGGACATTGATTCGCAACCGGCGGGGTCGGGTCGGGCACGGAGCCGCCGACATGCGACCAACACCCACCGCTGCGAAGGAAGGGAGGAAGAGGACTGGGAGGAAAGGGAGAGAATCGCCGCTCCCTCCTTCTCTCCTCATTCTTCTCACCTGCCCTTCGCGTGACCTCTGACCTCTCCCTCTCAAGGTCAACATCGAGGCAAACAGAGCAGGGAGGGGAGAAAAAAAGAAACTTTACTGAATGTTTTTCCACCAGGAATACCTGTTTTCAATATTTTATGAAGGGGTGCTCTGTTATTTTCCCCTCTCTTTCTCTCTTAGTCTTTTGTTCCACCTACGACACATCCGTTAATTTTTCTTTCTATTTATTCGCCGTTATTTATATTCTCAACTTTTAGTGGAATCTTTAAATCTGACATTCCAAATGCATGTTTGTGTGTGTATATGTTAACACGTGAATGGAGGCAAAGTAATCTGCAGTTTATCCTTGTAATAAAAAGAAAAGAAAAATAACAATGCAACAAAAGAAGGGACAATGATCCTCAAATAAATGTAAGTAAAGTAATGTCTAATCTATCTTGGTAACTAAAGCACAGCCACGAAAGACCACAAGCAGATTCATCTTTGGCATCACAGAAATTAGAACGGCACCTCAAAAACGGCGCCACTTCCTCTTCTCTAATTCAACCTTTTCAGCTCCAAATCGTAACCTGAAGACTCTCTTGATGATGTGTCTCTTTAAAGCTTCGAGTTCAGGAGTTAACTAGATGAAGGTGGGGGTAGGTTCGGGTGGAGGTGAGTGTGGGATGGTTGTGTAGGAGGTGGAGAGTGCGGTAAGAACGGAGTGAGGGAGGGAAGGCTGGGATGGGTGTGTGGTAGGAATGGAAAGGTGGAGCTGGAGTGCCGTGTTGTGTTTAGATCTGGAAAATTACCGTGACTTAATGAATCCTCTTCTCTATAATAAGCGTCAGAAATAGAGGTGCTCGTATATACGTCTGTCCGCGACGCACACACACACACACACACACACACACACACACACACACTCATAAACCTTAACTGCTGCTTTGTACTCGCTTTGTTGATATGCCATGACAATCAAGCAAGAAAGACACATCCCTATAGTCTTATTAATACATATGCGCATCTCAAAAAAAGGAAGCAAAAATGAGATACCAAAGAATGCATAAAAAAAACCAGCTACCAGAAGCAACCTAAGATTTGTTATGAAAAGGAAAATAATACAGACGAAGGGCCACACCAACTCTTAACACCGAAGACCCAACGCCGTGCACATGACACTATTCAAGCTGGACTTAGTGTGTTAAGCCTCTGTCGCGGGCGAGTGGTGCTATGAGACATGGCTTAATGAAACTTTCTAGCACCACACGAGCAGCAGACTTCTGGACGCAGTGGCCGAGCTTGATGCATAAAAATTTTTCCCTCCAGTGACACGAAGCGCGGCAGACCTGAAGCAAAGAGGGAAAAAGAGCAGGCCGGAAAGCAGCAGCTGTGTTTGCGTTGTCACTGCTCACTTTTATTTACATATATTTAAGCGCTGCCTCCGTTGAGCTAAATGTTAATATTACTAGAGAGAAACTGTCAAACTGCTCTTTTACATATTTCATCATTTGAAACGAGTGTAAACATTAGAGCGAATATTTGCGAGTTAAAAGAAGTATTTTCAGTTTGCGCAAATAAACTCTCCTGTGAATGTATTCTAACGAACGTGTGTGTGTGTGTGTGTGTGTGTGTGTGTGTGTGTGTGTGTGTGTGTGTGTGTGTGTGTGTGTCCCGCTGTCAGTCTGGAGCCTCACCGCCGATGCGCAGGAGCTGTATGTACAGTACGTATGTAATTGCCCTACCGAGGCCGCTGACCACACGCACCACCACTTAAAACACCCAGAGGAGCCTTCACACCCTGCGTCAGGTGTTCCCGGCGCCCTGTGTGTGTGGCAAAGTTCCGGATGCTTTAATGGAACAAACTGCTCTCTCTTGACCGGCCAAACAAACGCCGAGATGCACAAACAAACACGCTACACATTTGGAAGTGACTTATTTGTACAAGGTTGATGTCTGTTTATACTCGGCACAATTAATGGCTGACTTATTATATTCCAAGAGAACTCTCCATATTTACACACGCCAATCACACAAGAATGTAATTACTGACTAAGGGGCTGGTAGAGGTGGAGGTTCAGGTGACGGGGGGAGGGGAAGGTAGTAGGGTAATCATACACACGCTCGGCCTCAGGCACAAAAAAAAGTTGAAAAAGATGTTTGCGTGTGTGTGTAAATGGGATGAAAATAATAGCAACAACAGCAACAACAACAACAACAACAACAACAACAACAATAACAGAAACAACAGTAACAACAGTACAAGCAATAGCAAAAAAAAAAAAAAAAAACACCACCACTACCACCAGTACCACCACCACCACCAGTATCACCCCCACCAACAATGACAAGAATAACAACAAAAAATACTACTGCAGCAATAACACAAAGAAGAAGAAGAAGAAGAAGAAGAAGAAGAAGAAGAAGAAGAAGAAGAAGAAGAAGAAGAAGAAGAATATAGCTATCATCATCATCGTCATCATCAACAACATCAACAACAACAACAATAACAACACCACCACCTCACACAAACAAGAGCCACACCGCAAGAACAACAATAATAATGTACTCAGGATGGCGAGAAGTAAGGATATCTAAGAGTCAAACATTATATTCTTGACCGGTTTCGAGTGTCTGGCTGCTTCGAGGAAAGTGTGTGTGTGTGTGTGTGTGTGTGTGTGTGTGTGTGTGTGTGTGTGTGTGTGTGTGTGTGTGTGTGTGTGTGTGTGTGTGCTAATACATACTGATGCTCACAATTATATCAAACGCACCGAAAAATAAAATTTGACTAAGAAAGGTAAACACACTGGCAGGTATTACTGGTTCATTCACTTTTGTAGAACTAACGGATTAAGTACTAGCGAATAATGGTTTGGGAATATATAAACAGAGTAAGCGAGTTAAAATTTTGTGAGGAAATACAACTACGTATCAGTGTGTATCACTCATCACTGCGTCCTCCCTAAAAGTGTGGTTTTGACACACGCAATGCAGGACCACTAATTCCCATCACCAGGTTATCAGCCCTTTCCTGCCTCCTTTCCTCTCTCACCACCACCACGCATCCATCAACACACCCTCTCCTCCGCCTCAAAGATAAGACGCACCATAAGCATCCAACCCTACAAAAAAGAAAACATTTACAAGGGATTGAGGGAGGGACCAAGGCACAAGGGAAAGGCACAGGGCAGGTGAACCTTTGCCCTGAACGTTGCTTCGCCCTTATGAGACTCAGAGACTGATACTTAGCAGTTTCTAAGAGATAGCGAGCTTGGAGAGGCTGAAGTGTCAGTGTGTTTGAGGGGGGAGGGAAGAAGAGGGGTCATCTTTGATTACTGACATATTTTCGTCTATTAAAATTTTGAAAAGAAAAAATAAACGAAGACACACAAGTAAACTTTGAATAACAGGGCATGATTAAAAGGCACCAGAGAGAGAGAGAGAGAGAGAGAGAGAGAGAGAGAGAGAGAGAGAGAGAGAGAGAGAGAGAGAGAGAGAGAGAGAGGTACAAGCGTACGTACTGCTATAGCGACTCGCAGCGGTCAAGGTTTTAGTGGTTTACCGCAGCTGACCACCGCAAGAGGCCCACACACGGCGCGCACTCTTGGACACAGACTAACACGCATATTCGTAAGCAAATCCACGGCAGCCTCAGCATGTGTCGACGGAGCTCAGCCCTTACGGAGACTCGACACAAAACCTTCCTCGGTCCACTGGCTTGCTTAGTTCCGGGTTGTGCTGCGGTCGTCATGTTGGCTACCATATACGCGGCCGACATCGTGCGATGGTGGTGCCAGTCGAGCCTCGCTGAGTGGATGACGCCGTGGTGGTGAGGTGGAGGAGGTGGTTGTGGTTTGGATCGTTAGTTGTTGAGTTATTTCTGTTGTTATTGTTGCTGTTCATCGAGTCATTGAGTCTTTGTTCTTGTAGGTGTTCTTGTGTCTGGAGGGTGCAGGGTGGCTCTCGAGGGTCCCTGTTGGAGGAGTCGTGCAAGGCTTCCTCGGTGATTGTCTCGTGGCGTTTTGCAGTTTCATGGGCTGTGAGGCGCTTCAGGAGGCATGCAGTGACTGTGTTCCACTGTATGATGCATTAAATCTTCCAACTGTTCTAACTTGTGGGTTCTTAGATCTAGAAAATTAATGTACAGAACACACACACACACACACACACACACACACAAACTCTCTCTCTCTCTCTCTCTCTCTCTTATGCAAACATATGTTAAGGAGATGTACGAGTGTGTTGCTAATGGTATTCTTAGATAATAATCGAAAATCATGAGATAACTTGCACGATAACTGGCGACAAGTGGACAAAAGCTGCATACAGAAGTGTGGGAATAGAGTTGCATCTTGATGCTAATTGTTTACTTTCGAAATTATGTATCCTTGATTAGGTGTCTCGGTGCAGCTGAGAGCTGGTGCGGGGTATGACTGCATCAGGTAGGTTCTTGTATGCACTGTGTGTCTATAAGCCTTACATGGAGCAATGACTAGTCTGAACGTCACTGCTGCATACCTGCTGCTCCTTATGATTGCAGATGCTTCCTATTAGTAAAGATGATACTGAAAAAAAATCACTGTTAAGCAGATTTTGATGAGAGTGCGGTCAAAGTTACCGTGCTTTTTTTCCCTGACTGAGCGGTCAGCTGCTAATGCGTCGCTTTCCGTCGCAGCCACAACGCTTCACGAGACGCATGTTTATTCATAGCGAATATATTAATACATTAATGAGAGAGAGAGAGAGAGTTGTTGAGATGATTCATGTACGCTGAACTCAAGGACAGCAGAGGAAATATGTAACACGAGTCAGGTACATAGCCCCCCGTGGCTCATCACATAAACAATCTAACAACATACAAAGTTACATGCATAATTCACCGGTAAATCAGGTGAGATGGGAACCAATCGATTATTCAGTCTTCATGCCCTCATCCCATTCCCGACACAATCAACACGGAGGCTGCCGATTCACATCTCCCTCGTCCACATTCTCCTCGGCCCCCGGCGTAACACGGTGGCGGGAATGCGTCGCAAGATCTACGTGACTGGAGTAACTTGTTAGTAGAGGAAGGGGTCGAGGAAGAGGAGGAAAAAAAAAAGAAGAAAATAGAGGACTGGAGTGGAAATAGAAGCAGGAGAGAACAGTAGTGCCGAGATCTACTATATTATACTAACAGTTGCCCCCGTGCTCTAAACTAACTCCTGGGCGGACACCTGCCTGTCGCGAAGGATGGCCTCAGCCCTCCAGGCCTCCAGGGCGACCACACTCCCGGCATGCCAGGGTTGAGCTGCGCGCTGCCCTGCCTTGCTAACTTAGACAGCCACCACTCTCCATTTGTGCGGTGGAGGGAGTGTTGAAAGCGGCAACGCCACATATCTATTACCGTGATGGTTATGACCCTTTCCCGCCGTGTTTTCAATGCATACTCGCTCTTTTATTTAACATCTTTTGTGCGGGGACGGAAAATTCAACCATTTTTCGCCGACCGAGTAAAGCGAGTTCCAACATGACACACAAATGCCAGAAAATTCATCGTGGCTTTTATTCCCATCAACAACAACAAATAGCATTATAAACCTTTACGGTCCCGCTCCGCCCAGCGTCATTCACCTTAAATTTCAGAATTCTCGAGGCTGTCACTCTCCATTTGCTCTCCTCAACACAGCAACACTAACTTTCCACACTTCTGTTTATCATTCCGCCCGAGCCGCGAGCCACAGGTCCGTTCATCACCGCCCGTCAGTCCATGGCGGCGGGATGCGGCCCATGTCTTTATTTGAGGTCGTGCTGGATGTATTAAGGCGCAAAGCAATGGGAGTGGGAAAATATACACCACATAGAATAGCACTAGCACTATTCGCATTTCACGTGATCTATACACACATTCACACCAACACCGTAAAAATAAACCTAGAAAATGAACTGCAGCGACAATAACGGGAGCGAATAAATATTGAAAACACATGCCATGTATCCCAAGGCATACCTCACATAACACTCCTTCGCATTACCTGTACTCTCATTTCAAACGATCTATACGCACAAACACACTAACCACTTACAGACAAAAAAAAAAAAAAATGAGTTGCAAAGATTAAGTAACAGGTGAGAATAATTAATGAAAACCACGCCCGTGTACCCCAAAGCATCACACTGGAAGACCCCTACCGTTTGCGTTCGTGGGGGATCTGTCTCTGTTGCAGTGGCGCCGCGGAGGCCGGGACATAGGGAGGCTGGGATGAGGGTGTGGGGGGATGCGAGACCATTAGCCGGGCTCCTCCTCCACCGCCTCTACATATAAGGGGAGCAGAGGGCTGGAGTGGCGTTGGGCTTGGCAGGTCGGTCTCTCTGGTTGCGATTCATTTGACGAACTCTTGAAATTAATACCGAAAGTCTCTCTCTCTCTCTCTCTCTCTCTCTCTCTCTCTCTCTCTCTCTCTCTCTCTGTGTGTGTGTGTGTGTGTGTGTGTGTGTGTGTGTGTGTGTGTGTGTGTGTGTGTGTGTGCGCTCTACTCCATACAGAAGAACTCGCTACAAGGGCTACAATAAAGATGCTTGATAAATACGTAATAAGGATGCTTGAAAATACATAATAATAGTACAATCATTAAGTTAACATAGGAGTGTGAATATTATAAGAGCGAGGGAAAATTGCTATCATCAACGGAGGTAACGGGAGTGTTGCGAGGGAGGTGCGGGAGGAAGCTTATTATTACGACAACAGCAAAAAAAAAAAAAAAAAAAAAGAAAAAAAAACTTATAAATTAAAATTCTTGCTTGAAGTGGAAAAAAGAGAGAAAACAAGGTAGATAGAAGAAAAGATAAAAAAGTTAAGATAATAAATAAGGAGGAGAGAATAAACAACAAAAGGAAAGATTTATAAGATGAAAAATACTTCCTGTAAACGAATACGAAAAAATAATGAAGAAAACAAGGAAGAAAATGAAAACGAAAATAAAATAAAGTTAACATACAACAAAAAAGGAAGAATATAAACTGATGTAGTAAAAACACAAGTGAAAGAAGAAAGGTGTTAGAAAACAATGATAGGTTGGAAAGATAGGTAAAAGGCATGAAAGAGAGAGTGAAGGATGAGAATGCATTGCTGAGGGGACGACAAAGAACACAAAAAAAAAAAAAAATACAGCTAGATATGAAAAAAAACAGTGAGAAAAGAATACAATGGGCAATAAAAAGAGACACCAGAGAAGATAAGGACAGATAAATGAAGGAAAGGAATATAGAAAACCAATTGGAGGAGAAAAAAAGATGAGAAAGAGGCCCGAGGAAAGGAAGGGGCGAGCTGTAAACAGTGTCCTACCCTTCCCTCCCTTCCCTGACCAAGGCACTGAGACGCGGATAGCATCTCGAAGGCGTCCTCTCCTCGGCGTGGTTAAAGTATGCAGGAGGTTAAGGGAGCGGGTGAAGAGGGCCAGCATGTAGATTACCTCAACACGGCTACGTCTGCCAGATTGGCGGGCTGGTCGTGTTAACATGGTCAACGTGAAGGGAGAAGAGGAGGAGGAGGAGGAGGAGGATGAAGAGGAGGAAATAGATTGAGGAGGTGAGGAGGAGGAAGTAGGTTGAGGAGGAGATGGAGGAAGTAGATTGAAGAGGTGAGAAGGAGGAAGAAGAGAAGGAGCACTAGGAGGAAGCAGGGGCTTACCACACATCTCTACATCCACAATCGTCTTTCCGTTTCAAGGCATCGCTTTAATCCCTCTCCCTTCCCCTCTCCCTTTACACCCCTCTTTCCTCTCCGCTCCCTTCTCCATGTTTCATCTTTACTACCGTGGCTTCAGGTGGCGCGGGTCGTCAGGTAGGAGGTGCAGGTGATGGCAGAAGGGGTGGCAAGGGCTGAGAGGTGATTAATGTGGCTGATAGCGAGGTGGTGAGGCGGCGGGTGACGGCGGGTGATGGCAAGGAACATGTGGGAAGGAGACGTTCAATAGAGGAAGGTGTGACGTGTCTCGGCCGTGGAAATGCCGAGGCACTTAGCTCAAGGGAAGAGCAAATTCACTTCCTTTTTTATGAGTTGCTCTTGTTGGTGGTGGAATAATAAACTGGGTGAGGTATCTGAGGCGCTTTCATGGCTTTTGTTGATATACTGAACCTGACTTTCTGCCTGCTGTCTCTCTGTCTGTCTTCCTGCAGCCTGCCTCCTGCCGCCTGCTGCCTGCCATCTTAGCCAGTGTTTGTATTTCACTCAAACAACACACGATCAAAAGGATATACATGCTTCTTCTTCTTAGATAAGTAAACACACAATACCCAGCCTTATACACTTCTTCCGGTGCTGCCACACACACACACACACACACACACACACACACACACACACACACACACACACACACACACACACATACACAAGGGAAAAAACAACACCATCCAATTCCCTTCAAAGTTATTATTTGTAAACATTCAACTGGTGCCACTTCCTTTCCCTCTTTCCCTCTTTTACTTCCTTCCTCTCTCTCTCTCTCTCTCTCTCTCTCTCTCTCTCTCTCTGCTTTCCTTCTTTCCTTTCCTCATTCACTCTCAATACACCTCCCTCTCTTTCCCTACCTTCCCCTACCACTTTTTTCTTTCTTCCTTCACCTCACGCTCCTCTACCTCCTCCATCACCAACTTTTCTAAACAAAGTCTCGGTTTACGATTGGGCTTCATGGCTTCATACCCTTTCCGTTCACACCCAGAGAGAGCAGTGAAGTGAGGACACAGGGCCATACTCCGAAACACCTTCAGTACATTCAAAAGCTCTAGTTGAAGTGACACGGGTTTTTAAGAGCGTTTTTATGGTTCAGGTGACAGATCAACAAGATTTCTACATTATTTACAAGAGAAACACACTTTTGGAAGACGGTCAATCATCTATGTGCTTTTTGAAAATAGTATTGGTGAGAGAGCAAAGCGTTTCTCAGTCCAGTGTGGCTGGACTGGGGTGGGCTGAGGCAGGACACTCTAAAGCATTTTATGCATTTTAGCCAACAGGCATGCGGTGTCTCTCACAGGAGGGACAAAGCGAGGGGCCCCAGACAACACCTGCAGCGGCCACCACAAGTCCAGGTGATGCATCATGACGGATGGGCGAGACGGGCGCGGGAGGGAGTAGGGTCACTTGCCATGCATTTAAATGAGCCTACGCTGTGCCTGACCCAACGTGGCCTTTTTTGGGACTTAGAGAGAGAGAGAGAGAGAGAGAGAGAGAGAGAGAGAGAGAGAGCTATTCACACGAGAAGGAAGGTGTCAGGAGCAGGTGATGGGAAGGTAGATACGGTAGCTGAGGGTCCGGTAAGATGACAGGACGGGAGGAGGAAGGGAGATGAAATGATGCAATTCCCCATAAGAAAAGAATCAAATACCCATCTTTTCGCTAGAGTCGCGCCCGTGTATGCCCGAACAACCCTCCCGTCATGCCACAAATCACCACACATCTTGCACAATCATCCACTAATCTGGCCAGGGTGACAAACACATCAGATGACGCTTCCCAGACCTTCCTCTAACACACCTTTATTTTCAGCAGACCAGTTGGAGGTTTGGGAGTATTTTCACAGTCAGCTTCCGCTCTCAACACCCGCGCCAGCTGTCACGCGTCTCCACCACCAGCTGTGTGTCGCAGTAAAGTCATGACGGCCTGTGTGTGTGTGTGTGTGTGTGTGTGTGTGTGTGTGTGTGTGTGTGTGTGTGTGTGTGTGTGTGTGTTAGTTTATCCCCAGTAACCCTGAGTATTGATTGTGTGTTTTCCGGCGAGGTGTCACCATCACACACCTTTAACTCCTCACCTGCTCTCATCATGTCCTCCGCCAATTACGTGTCAAAAAAGCGGCAAAATAACCACGAGGAATGAAGACAAGTGAATTTACCTCGAAAAGAGAATGCTAATACATGAAGACTCATTAATTTATCTAACGCATGTAATCCTCACGTGTGTAGCGTATGCATGACTGTACGTATATGTTTAAGTATACTTGGCTGGAGCTTGCAGTTTGCTTTTATCCACACGACCCACACACTGCTATCTAAATCAAAGACACATTCTGCCTGTGAATTTACTTAGCGTGTATTTATCTGCCTGTACGTGTGCCGGAAGGTGGCGGGAGTAATCACTTGCACGAACACTGGAGGTCTGTACAGGAGGAGTGGAGGCGAAGAACACAAGGGTCCAAGACGGAAGGGAAGTAATGTGTACCTTACGGTGAGAGACAGCCAGGTGCCGCCTCCCTGTCCCAGGTAACGCCAATTAACTTTAATAATTCACCTCCAATGGCTTTGATTATAGAGAGGTGCCACTAAAGCTTCCAATTTATGAGGGTTCCACACCAGGCACTGACCTCTGGGTGCCAGTGATAGTGCCTCTGAGGGCGGAGTCGTAGCTGGAGTGCCAAGGTAAGGGGACAGCGGCTAGGGGGGACGCTAAGGATGTCACAGTGATGGGGTACATGAGTCGAGGAGGATACAGTACAAGTGGAATGAGAGAGGTGGTGGTGGGGGTGGCGGTGGAATGAGGGATTAGTAAGGGCGAGGGAGTGCGGGTGTGTCCTAAGTGGAAAAGTGTTGGAAGGTGCGTGGAGGTGACGGGAAAGAGCAGTGTGTGGCTACTTAAAGGTTATTGAACAAGTTATGAGGCTTTGGGAGGACACACACCGCACGGAGAGGAGGAGGGAGGGAGGGAGGGAGGCAGGGAAAAAATAAAAGCAGTTGAGGGAGAGCATTATGGGACGAGGAAGAGGAGGAGGAGGAGGAGGAGGAGGAGGAGGAGGAGGAGGAGGAGGAGGAGGAGGAGGAGGAGGAGGAGGAGGAGGAGGAGACGGAGGAAGGTAGGGCTAGAGGAGGTGGGTGGTCGCCTCGTCACGTCAGCCAAGTCTCGGGTGCCTCGTACAACTCCCTCTGATTGCTGAGATGACGTGATATGTCTGGATGTCCTATTGTGCCTTGCTGTGTGTGTGTGTGTGTGTGTGTGTGTGTGTGTGTGTGTAGGTGGCTGGGTGAGTAGATGGCAGGGTGAGGAGTTTACGAGGAAATGTAATCGCTACAAAAGACACAAATAACTCAAGTGACAAGTACTAAAGACACTACAAACAGTAAATTAACAGAACACAGATTGACAGATAACTCAAACGATGAATATTAACGACACTACAAATGGAAAATTTAGAAAAGACGTAGAAAGAAAGAACGTCTTTAAGTGAAACAATGCATGTGAAAATAAGAAGACATGAGGCAAATTACTAAACAACAAAGGGGAAGAAATAACATCATTGTCTTTCCATCAGAGAAAATAAAAGTGGTGGTGGTGGTGGTGGTGGTGGTGGTGGTGGTGGTGGTGATGGTGGTGGTGGGAGAAGTGGAATGGGAGGAGCACGTGTGGGTTGAGACAGTCCATACTCGCCACTCCACACGTCAGCAAGAGTGGAAGGGAGGTACTTGAAGGGAAGGAAAGGGAAGGGGAGGGAAGGGAAGGGAAGAAAAAGGAATCCACAACATGACACTTCTGAACAAGACAATGCGAGTTAATCTGTTACTTACAAAACCATCATGATCTCTTTAATCAAATCCTACTCTCTCTCTCTCTCTCTCTCTCTCTCTCTTTCTCTTATCATCACTCAAAATTCTCGAAATTCATAATTTTTTCTTTCCTTTTCCTTATCCCCCTCTTCTCTCTCTCATACTCCTTTCTCTCCTCATCCTTCTCCCTCTACAGTCCCTCCCCTCCTACACTCTTTCTTTCCCTTACTGCTTTGCCTTGTCTCTTATCCTCTCTCAATAAAACTCATCCTTCTCCCTCTTTTCTTCACTCTTACTCTCCTTCTCTCCCTGACTCCTCCCTCCTCTCCCTCGCCGCCCTCATGACCTTCAGTTCAAGGGTTAATACGGCGAGGCGTGACGTTCGCAGTTCAGGGAAAACGTCTTCATCTGGCACAGGTTTGAGGTAAAATATTCATGACTATAAAATAACGTATGATTATTTATAAGCTTGATGGAGAAATATTTATGAGGTTTTCTTTTGCGTGTGCCTTTTTTGTGGGGATTGCTGGGGTAATGTGTGTGTGTGTGTGTGTGTGTGTGTGTGTGTGTGTGTGTGTGTGTTTTCTCAACTGTCTGGTGTGTGTATAAAAATGTGTAGAAAAAGTAGTTAATGAAAGGGTTTGTATCAGTGTTCATTCTACTCGCCTTCCTTTCTAAGCCAGCCAGAGCAAAGGTGGCGCCTGCAAATGAGTGCGAGTTATGGCGAGGAGTTATACTTATTAATTTCACGTATCATTACAACGGAATGATTCACCGTCTTGGTCCTCGTCCTCCTCCTCCTCGTCCTTCTTTTCCTCATCGTCGTCGTCGTTTGGCGGCAATGCACGAAAGGGGCATTGCTAATTTGATCGAAGGCAAAATTGTACAGAGCCCCGAGTTCCAAAATTGGCCATCCGTCACCCAGCAACCTGTAATTTATCCTGCGAGTACTTCCTCTCCCTTCAGTTCGCCGCGCCTTACCAGGAATGGGAGAAATAACACTTGCCCCGCACATTCGTCCCTCCCTCGAGTACCGCCAAATTGGCACTCGTATCACCACTTACCGCCATCGCTGCCCCGTAACTCTGCTCGTCACTCAGCTGATCTGTTCACCTTTGCCCAATCGAGTCTTCACCCTTTATCCTACCAGGCGATCCTCCTCCAAGCTTTATATAAATGAAAATATCTTGTAAAATCGTAAACTAAAGTGCGCAAACTCAATTCTAACACACGACCTTAAGTACGATCGTAAGAATCAATAACAAGGATGAATATATTGACGACCTAAGCCCCTGAAATTCCGGAGCTCAACACAAGGGGAGACTCAGCCCCATTCAGCTCTGCACCACAACGCTGATACACATCCTCCTCCTGCAGCCGCTAGACTGTACTCAAGGCCTTTACGGAGGCAGCCAAGGGCGTTTCAACCACAATGAAGTGACGTACGAGACCCGAAGACCTCCTTAAGCCTGTCTGAGGAGCCCGCATGACTCCTGCCTATCTGCATCCCTCTCTCCAATGATTGCTACCTACATATCCCCTCCCTTCTCTCCAATGTCTCCTACTTATCGCTCTCCCTCCTTCCTAACCTACCTACCTACCTACCTCCCTCCTGTCTCTCCCATCCCTTCTCTCATCTTCGGAGGCAACCGACAAGCAGAGGAAGGAGGGATTAGCAAAGAAGGAAGAGCAGAGGAGAGAAGGACCACGGAGAACAAGAAGCCAGAACCGGAGACAACTCGGGTTTATGATATCAGTAAATTGGTTCAGCCTACAGTTAGCAGAGCTTAATGTAAGCATAAAGTTGTTTCCCGGCGAGGGGGAGGGTAAGGGCCGGATGAAATGAGAGAGAGAGAGAGAGAGAGAGAGAGAGAGAGAGAGAGAGAGAGAGAGAGAGAGAGAGAGAGAGAGAGAGAGAGAGAGAGAGAGAGAGAGAGAGAGAGGGGGGAGACGCGCAGTCATTAACGGGAAGGCAAGTTTGGCGATTATCCCTCTAATTATCTCCATATAATTACCGATTTAATGACTCGTATTGATGACTCGCCCCTTGTCTGGCATCGGGTTTCCCTCCTCCACCACATTTTTCCTCTGTTGCTTATTTACGTTTCAAGTTTGAGACGAAATGTTGTTTTAATTACGCTCCCCGAATTTAGGGAGATTAAGTATACATAATCGTATTTCGGTAATAAGTTTTAATGGCCGAGGAGTCTGTGTGTGTCTCTCTCGGCCCATGTTTCTTTGTCTATGTCTGTCTGTATGTTTCACTGTTCATCTGGTAATGTGTATCTACCTCTTTGTTCACCCTTTCCCCTTTCCATTACCGCCCCTTCCTTTGCTTCCCTCTCCCTCCCTCCCTGAGAGCTGGACACCCTCCCCTCGCCCGCCACTTCCCCTCGCTGAACATTCCCTTTCCCCTCTCCCTCCATCTCCCCCGCTTCCTTTCCCTTCCATCCCTCCGGGAGGACCATCGGAAACGACCAGCGGGGCTACTGATCTATGCCTCCCCTTCCCTCTACCTCCCTTCCTTTTACTTCCCCCTCCATCCCCTTTCAGCCCTCCTCCATCATGCATCACTCTTGTTCTCTCATTTAGTGTTAATTTCAACTATTTGACACTGAAATAATTTAGGTTTTCTCTGATATTAAAGATTTAACTTCTGTGTGTTCTGTGTTATATTCATTGATGGGTGTGTTTCTCTGTGACACCTAAGGGAAAATAAGTTCGTCTTTTCTCTCTACTCTCAATTGTCTTAACTAGCTAACAATATCTAAATACTTCTTCATCTTCCTCTCCAAGACATTACTTCTTTCGTATCTCATACACGATTGTTTCAAATTCTAAGTCAATCCTTCCTTTCTTACCTCGAGGCTAATAATACTCTCAACTCACTTAAACATCTAAAACAATTTCGCTCTACTTTCAATCCACGACACATCATTACCTCGCCTTACAGTCTCCTTCACTACACATTAACACTGACAACCCTTCCTTCACCACTCTCACCGACATTTCCCTCCCTCACTCGTTCACCTCATCAGAGACTTCACTCCTCTATTCTCTCGTCAGACACAACCTTCTCTTCCCTTCTCACAGGACACTCCTCGCTCACCTCTGAAAAGACATCACCTCCCCGCACATCGCCCTCCCCACCACGGCCTCCCTCGCCCTCCTCGTCCCATCAGGCGGTCTTAGTCGAGTGTAATTAAAGTAAACAAACCCATTTCAGGCCTGACCCTCCCAGCTGAGACGGGTACACCGACAGACAGGCAGACAAACATGGAGGTGGACAAAGAGATGCAGATAAAGAAAGAGAGAGAGAGAGAGAGAGAGAGAGAGAGAGAGAGAGAGAGAGAGAGAGAGAGAGAACCCCCACACACGTGCTAATAATCTGGCAAGAATTGTATACGAGAAAACTGGTAGATACTGGCAAACTTCTCTCTCTCTCTCTCTCTCTGGCGGTAATGTCCGAAGTACTATTGCCGGGGACAAAAATTTCCTCCTCCACAGACTACCCACTTTCTCCTCTCCAGTGGCAGATCCTTGGGTGTAATGGGTCCTCTTTTTTTTTTTTTTTTATCCTTTTTTCTCCTCTCTCCCCTCTCACCTTGTTCCTTCCCTCCACCATCTTCTTTTTTTCCATCGAACCCTTTTACTTTTTTTTCTTCCTCCGCCTCTTCCTTCCTTCCTTCCTACAGACAAGAAGATAATGCAGTTTTCTCAGGATACGACCTTGTACATCTTTCGTATCTTTTCTTACTCTCTCTCTCTCTCTCTCTCTCTCTCTCTCTCTCTCTCTCTCTCTCTCTCTCTCTCTCTCTCGTGATTTCCGCTTTATGAAACTACTTGCTCGTAAGATTTTCCTTCGCGATTTTCCTGACTATAAAGACTCATCCTCTCCTAAGACCTGTCGAACACACACTGCAGAAGGAGCTCTTTACTGCTGCAGGCGAGGAGGGCAGGAGAAAGAGGAGGAGGAGGAAGAAGAAGAAGAGGAGGAGGGAAGGCAAAGAAAGAAAGTCGATAAAAGAAGGAAGAGAGAGGAATCAAAATAAGAGTTTAAGATACAAAGATGAATGGAGAGAAAGAGAAAATAAAAGAGGGGTAAAGGAATTGAGAGAGATGGAAAAGGAAGGGAAGAATGAGACAAAGAAAGAAGGATTAAGAAAAAAATATATGATGGATGGAAGGGGAGAAGGCAAGGCAAAGAAGGAGAGGAAGAGAAGAGAAGAAATTATATAAAGACGAAAGAAAGTGAAAGAGAACGAGAGAGAAATCAAAAGGAAAAGAATAATTAAAATACAAAGATGAATGGAAAGAAGAGAGGAAAGGAAGAAGAAAGAGAGGTATCGGGAAAATGAAACGAAGAGCTAAGAAAGAAAAAAAATATGATGAATGGAGGCAAAGAGGAAGGGAAGGAGGGAGAGAAGGAAAGGTCGAAAAACAGAGAGGACTTGAGGAAAAGAGAAACAGTGAAGACTCGAAGGAAGGAGAAGGGTAAAGGAAAGCAAAAAATAACAATGAAAGAATGAAAAGAAGGTAAGGAGGAGGGAGACAGTGGAGAACGGAAGGAAAATAAAAAAAGGGATAGAGAAACGAAGGAAATTGGAAAAGAAAAAAAAGATAAAGAAATTGGAAGACCATAAAGTAAAACATGAAGAGATGGAAGAGCGGAGGGAAAGAATGAATAACTGAAAAGAGCAAGAAAAGTTAAGAAAAGATATGATGCAAAAGTAAAAGCTGTGAATGGAAGCGAGGGAGAGAGAGGTGGAGAGGAGCAAACAAGAAAATCGAGTTTGTTGAAATCGCAAAAGATAAAAGGAAAACAGAGAGAGAGAGAGAGAGAGAGAGAGAGAGAGAGAGAGAGAGAGAGAGAGAGAGAGAGAGAGAGAGAGAGACGTTAAACTGATGTACGAAGAAGCGATAATGAAAAGCAAGCGAGAGGAAGACTGATAAAGACTTAGAGAAATGAGAAAAAGAAGAAGACGAAGAGGAGGAGGAGGAGGAGGAGGAGGAGGAGGAGGAGGAGGAGGAAGCAATTGAAGGGGATGAGGAGTGAAGTGAGGGAAAGAAAGGGAGATAAGGAAGTGAGGAGTGTGTCTGCCGCTCTCCGGAAGGCAGGTCCATTAGTGTGTGTAAAGGAGGGATGGTTACTCCTACAGTGCCTCGCCTCGCACTCCTCTCACTGCTACGGCAGGAGGGAGGAGGAAGGCTGAGAAAGACACTGAGGAGGAAGAAGGGAAGACTCGGAGAAAGAAAGAAGAAAGGCAGGAGAGAAGGGAAGAGTCAGAGAAAGAAAGAGAGAGAAAGACTGCAGCAGGAGGGAAGACGGAAGAGGAGAAAAAATGATGCAGGAAGGAGATAAGAAAGACAGGAAGAAAGGAATGAGACTGAAGGAGACAGAGAGAAAGAAGAAAGTAAAGCAACAAAGAGAAAGAGACAGGAAAAAAAAAAAGATACCGTAGGAGGAGAAAGGACAAGGACACCGATAAAGATAGATAAAAGGAGAAGAAAGAGACAGAAACAAGGATGAGGAGGAGGAGGAGGAACATAACTATAAAGAGGAGAAAAAGAGCAAAAAAAAAAAAAAAACGAGGAACACAAATAAACATAAAAGAAGAACGAATGTAAGCAGACACCTTTTGGCTATTATTTGACTGTCTGTGACCGATGACATATAATCTAAACTGATGCGTTAGACGGTAAGGCCTGAGATGTATGATAGAGAGGAGGAGGAGGAGGAAGAAGAAGAAGATGAAGGTAGAAAAAGAAGAAACAGTTAATGAGAAAGGAATGGACGAATAGCAGTTAAAAAAGAAACAAGAAAAAGTATAACGAGAAACCCAAACGATGCCCAAGCAAATAAAAAGAAGAAAAAAAAATGAAATTAAAGGAAAAACTGACGAAACGTATTACAAGCAGATCAAGAGAGATAGACACACACAAAAACAACAACAACAACACTAACATCTATCAAATCCAGAGTTAATTAATACAAGATAGAAGGAAGGGAGAGACGCAGAGAAAAGGAGAAAAGGGAGAGATAGAGAATGAGGGAAAGAGAGAAAGAGAAAGAAGGAACATAAAGAGAGAGGTTAGAAGTAAAAATAAACACAACTTGCAAGATAATCGAGTGAGGGAAAACCACATGAAAAGGAAAATAAACTGAGGAAAGCAAGAAAGACAGAACAAAGGCAACAATCAAGAGAGAGAGAGAGAGAGAGAGAGAGAGAGAGAGAGAGAGAGAGAGAGAGAGAGAGAGAGAGAGAGAGAGAGAGAGAGAGAGAGAGAGAGAGAGAGAGAGAAACGAAAATGCATAGAAAAAAATTGAAGTTAGTGCACAAAGAGGATTACAGCTGAGGAAAATTAGGAAAGAAAAGAAAAAAAGAGAGAAAACAAGAAAGACAATTACAGAGGAGAGGGCAATGGTTCTTAATTTCCAGGGGAGAGTGAGGGGAGAGTGAGGAGAGAATGAGGGGAGAGTGGAGGGGATACAATGAGGAGAAACTGAAAATAAAAAGGGATGAGGCAACTTTGGAACGAAAGAAAAAGTAAGGTTGAAGTGAAAAGAGAAGAAAGAAGAAAACAAGGAACCGGAAGTGAGGTAGGAGTTTTAAAAGGCAAAACCGAAAGGAATCAGAAAACAAAAAGGAAAAGATTGAACGAATAAACGAAGAGAAAACTTGTAAATTGAATTGAATGATAAAATAAAATAAGGAGTAAACACAAAGAAGGCAGAGTGAAAGTATAAATAAAGTAAAAATTCAGTAAAAATATTCATAACTAAACAACACAAACTTTCCTTAATTATTCTTCACTACACTGTCTTCCTTCGCTTACTCATCTCCTTGTTACTCCTATTCCTACTCCCTCCTCCCTCCTCCTCACAGTCCACCTCCTCCTGCTCCTCGTCTTCCCTTCATCCACAGGACTAACTAATTACTGCAATAAAAACACGTCGTATTCTTTATCCCGAGGTGATTAACAGGAGATGAGTGAGCGGCTGACACGACACTACCTCCTGTGTGTGTGTGTGTGTGTGTGTGTGTGTGTGTGTGTGTGTGTGTGTAACGTGAGCAGCAGACAAACAAACTCCTCTTGTTTTTTACGGTTTAAGGAACAGTGAAGGCGCTGAAGTAAACGTCCTTGGAATAAAAAAAAGAAAGGAAAAAAGAAAAAAAGGAAAAGAAAATGTGAAAAAATTGTCTTTTTTTCTTTTTGCGTTTCTCAAATAACTTCTTTTCTTCCTTCCTTTCCTTTCCTTTCTGCTTTCTGACTTTCCTTTCTTTCTTACCTCGCCTACTTCGCGTCTTACTAATCTCCTCGCCTCGCTACCTCCTCCTCCTCCTCTTCCTCCTCCTCCTCCTCCTCCTCCTCTTCTTCTATCCTATCCTCCCCATTCCTACCCCAATCTCTACTGAAGGGGGTCAGTTTTACAGACTTTTGTGGAGGTAAACAATCCCTTGGGATATGTTGTGACGAGGAGGAGGAGGAGGAGGAGGAGGAGGAGGAGGAGGAGGAGGAGGAGGAGATAAGGAAGATACGGACAGGAAGAAGTGTAAGAGAAAGGAAAATCAATGTAAAAAGTGTAAGAAATGGAATAGAAGACGATGAAGAGGAGGAAGATAAAGAGGATAAAAAGGCGAGGAGGTGAAGGAGGAGGAAGAGGAGGAGAGGTTGAAAAGCGACGGGTGTCCAAGAAGGTAAGTTTATCGACGGAACGGATTTCTCCTTGAGAAGGAAGAATAGAGAAGAGAGGGAAGAGGGAGAGGGGCGAGGGAATAAAAGAGATAATAAAACACACTTGAGAAAACTTAGGGAAACGTTAAATAATTTCTTTTTAAAATCGAGAATAATCTTGGAATAAAAAAAACATTAAGGAAAATTCAGTATCTTAAATAAGAATAATGGAGGAAGAGCAGCAGAAGAAGGAAGAGGAGGAGGGGGAGCAGAAAAGGGTTCACATACATTACCTCTAAATTCAAATCTTCTTGAATTTTCTGTCCATACATAGTCATTATTATCATCTTATTTAGTTATCTATACATTTTTTTCAAGTGACGCGTTTTACGAAGTCATACAAAAATTCGTACATATTTCACGAAACAAAATTGGCGTGAGGAAATATTTGCAGGCCGTCCACTCCTTTCCTTTTTCAATTTATGACTTTATTTCGTGTTTTGCTCACCCCTCCTTTTTCTTATTTATTACTTATTTGTATCCTTATTATAATCCTCCCCCTTCTCTCTCCCTAATTTCACTAATTATACGCTTACGTCTTTCTTAACGCCGGCGATAAATCCATGACATCAGTTGGTGAGTGATTTGTACGAACCATATTCTGAAACACTTCTAAGCCGCACCTCTATTGTATTTGCAGTCGACTCGAGTTAAAGTGTCATGTTTAAAAGAGAGTTTTTACGACTCTAGTGATGAATGAACAAGATTACACTATTAACAGTAGAAGCACTAGTGAGAAGCAGGATGATTGCTTCTGTCGACCTCGAAAAAAAATCGTGATGAAAGAACAAAGCGCTTCAGAATACAGGTCATATTTTCACTTAAACCTCCGGAGACCAAAACTCTTTTTCGTAATCCTGTTAATCTACACAGCCACTGCCACTGAGATAACTGTGTGGAATCCTAGCTATGATCAAATATGAATCTCTCTCTCTCTCTCTCTCTCTCTCTCTCTCTAGCACTGTTCCGCCACGTGCGCAGCTGCGGCTTTGTAAACAAACATCTCTAGGCAGATAAGAATCTAAATGCTCGCTTCACAACATAAGTGCATACTTTCTCCACTCGCCCTCTTTCTCTTATCTCTCTTCATCTATCTTCACTGTTTGTGGATGTAGTATTCTCTCTCTCTCTCTCTCTCTCTCTCTCTCTCTCTCTCTCTCTCTCTCTCTCTCTCTCTCTCTCTCTCTCTCTCTCTCTCAGCCCCTCCCCCAGTGCCGTTACGGTGATGAACACTCCCGTGGGCCGCGTCACACGGCTGCAATTTACACACCCGCTCAGGGCATGGGCGGAATTCAAAACATGCGGCCTTTCTGCATTTCTCCCGCTGCTTGTATGGGCGCGTCCAGACCAGTGAGGCAGAGAGAGAGAGAGAGAGAGAGAGAGAGAGAGAGAGAGAGAGAGAGAGTTCTGGCTTTCTATATTCCTCCGAAAGCACTAAAAATGATTAATCCATATGATATTCATAGTTTCCTTTTGTGATATTCTGAATGCATAACAGTTAACAGTAGAAGAGAGGAAAGATTCTGAAGAGATGTATTTAGAAAGAATCCTGACTTACTCTATTTCTCCTCAAATAAAAAAATAAAAAAAACTACGAAATAAGTGATCTATATGAAATTAACTAGTTTCTTATGTGGCGTCCTGAAAGGCGTGGCAGTTACAAGTGGGACGAGGGGACGATTCTGAAGGAACAAGCAAACTTTCGTGTACCGCTGAGTCTCCGCGGGACAGACTTGAAGGTCCAGCAGGCGGCGGGCGTTGGAACTAATGAGAAGGGTCGACGGGGGAAAACCCAACGAGGGAAGGAAGGGGAAGGAAAGCAGGAAGTACCGAAAAATGGCGTCAAAATAACTACGAGGGGAAAAAAGGGGAGACGGGAAGCGGGACATTATTCTTCCATTGTTTTGTCTCCCTGCGGCTTAAGAATGGGAGGTGAAGATGAGGGGAGGATGAAGGGGGGGGGAGGAATGGCGATGGTGGCAGAAGATTGGGGGTAAAGACGGTTAAGGGGAAGATCGTATAGTGAAGAAGGAAAAGAAAAGATGGTGGAAGAGAAGAAAAGGATGAGGGATGAGGGAGTAAAGATGGATAGATAAGAAGGGAGAGTTAATATGAGGATGTGAAGATGAGGGAGAAACGGTTAAAGGAAAAGATGGGGAGGGAATATAGTAGAAGAAAATTAGGGAGTTAAAGTTGCAAGTTCAGATGCTTCCACAACAAACAAACCTCAGGCAAACTTGAATGACCGATGACAGGCCAATTATGTTTACCTTCAATTGCAGAAGTAAACTTTCACTAGCACAAGTTATAGAGTCGTGGTGATGCAGACTAATTATACCCACAGCTAAGTAAATAAGAGAGGGACGAAAAGAAAATTCAAACTCCCCATTAAATAACAAAGAAGAGAGTGAGAAACGGCACATGCATTCATCACGTCCTTAACACAAACACACGCAAATTATTACAGATAAGATCACTCAAACACTATAAAACTGAAACAGACACACACAAACACATGCACACACACACACACACACACACACACACACACACACACACACACACACACACACACAACAAGCAAAGTATTAAACAATGACGCATACATTCATCACATCTTCAACACATGTACACAAAAAACAAGCAAGTATTTAGACAGTGACACATCCATTCATCAAGTCTTCAATACACACACAAACTCTGCAATTAAACCAAACATGAGCACGTGAGTGAATTCCCCCTCAGAACCAGCTTGCCTCCTGGTCCACCCTGACACAACGCACTGAGGAGGATGAATGTAGTGATCTTAACCTCGACCTCCGGATAATGTTGGATAAGGAGGCGGATACAGGGGCTACAGGGTCTGCAGGTTATGGGAGAAAGAAGGGTGGCATATATTCCTGTCTGGTACCGGGCCGAGGGGAGGAGAAACGGAGGGAGAAAAGAGGAGGAGGAAAGAATTGACGGGGGAAGAATGAGAAACGGATGGAGAAGATGGAAGAGGAGGGACTTGTGTGTAGGAAGAGGAGAAGGAAGGTAAAGAGAGCAGGGGAGAGATAGAAAGAGAAGAAGAGGAGAACGAAGAAGGAAGGATGAAAAGAATGAAAACCAATTGTAAATTAAAACAAAGAAGTTTGACGTTGAAGGAAAAAAAAAGGAGGGAGAGAAAGACGGATGGGAGGGGAAGGAAGAAATAATGAAAGGAAAAGTGGTAAATGGATATACACGGAGAAATCACAGGAGGGAGGGAGAAGGAAAGAGGGAGAGGGAGAGAGAAGGGGAAAGGATGAAGGAAGAACGAAGAGAAAGAAGGAAGGAAAGAAGCCACAGAACCATTGGCGAATACTGACCTACCACATGATGCAGTCTAATTAACCTTCACCTTTGGTCGTACCCTCGCCTCCTCCTTCTCCTCCTCCTCCTCCTCCTCCTCCTCCTCCTCCTCCTCCTCCTCCTCCTTCAAACTGCACCTTACTATATCCCTTCATCACTTCGCTTTCCACCTATACACAAGAATGACATCGAGCAATGACATCAAAAAATTTTCCAACCGTGGCACTGTGAAGGCACTGCGCTATGGGTGCCACGATGCTAAACTTGCCTTTAGGAGAGAGAGAGAGAGAGAGAGAGAGAGAGAGAGAGAGAGAGAGAGAGAGAGAGAGAGAGAGAGTAGGGAAGGGAGAGGTAGTTTTGGGGGGACTAAGATAATTAAGGGTTGACAGATGTGGAAAGTTTAGAACATCAGTTACATTAGCGAGAGAGGATAATGCGGCTGGCTGGTGCTCTCTCTCTCTCTCTCTCTCTCTCTCTCTCTCTCGCATCAGACCAAACCACAACACAATCAAGCAAAACAAAAATCGACGGCAAACTCTTACTTAAACCAACAACTGAAAATAAAAGAGAGAGAGAGAGAAAAAAAATAGAAAAAATCGATCTTTGCTTCAAAACTCGACTGTCCACCTGTTTAATTACCACGGTTGCCTGAATCTAGGGGTCACAACATCCTTCAGCCCAAACCCCCGTTATAATTAAGCTCCGCAGGGACTAAATTTCCCTCTAGAATTATGAGGCAAATCTAGGAGGAAAACTTTGAGGTCGGGAAACATAAGGGAGACGCAAGGAGGAAGAGAAGGAAAGAACGGGGGTATTGCAACTTGATGGAGGAAGAAAAGAGAGTATGGGGAGCAGGGTTAGGTAAGTAAAGAGGGAAGAGGAGGGAGAGAAAAAGGGTTAAGGAAACGAGGGGAAGGTGAGGATGATTATAAGGAAGATGTGACAGTAGTGAGGGGAAGTCGTGTAATGGGAGGGAAGAGGGAGACATGAGAGAAAGGGGAAGGAAGGAAAAAAAGGAGAAAAGTGAGGAGGACTGGAGGAGAGAAAGATGGGAAAGAGAAAATTATGCCGGAACACGAGAGAGAGAGAGAGAGAGAGAGAGAGAGAGAGAGAGAGAGAGAGAGAGAGAGAGAGAGAGAGAGAGAGAGAGAGAGAGAGAGAGAGAGAGAGAAATGGAAAATTCAAAACTTCATGGAGAACACAGGTAGCAAAAAGAAAGTCACACACCACAGTATAAAAAATGAAAAGGAAAAACCAGAAAGAAAAAAAATGAAAAAAGAGAAAAAAATTAAAAGTGGAGGGAGGTTGGGAAAAAGAAATCAGAGCAACAGAGAACACGAGATATGAGAGCGAAAAAGGACAAAGAATAAGAGCACATGGGTCAGAAGCAAGACAGAAACAAAGAAAAGCTACGCAAAAAAGATAGAAAAAAATAGCAAAGGGAGAGAAAGACGAAAAAGAAGATCAAGAAGGGGACGAGAAAAAGACAGGGTGTAGAGCAGAGAAAAAAAGGAAAAAGAAAAAAAAAGAAGAAAAAGGATGGGAAAACCCCGGGAATTCTCAGTCGTGTTGTGGTGTTGGGGGAGAAAGATCTCGTCTATTAATTAATTTAGTACGGGAGGAATTAGGGGTGTCCGGCTCCCAGGATTATCCCTCCCTCGCTACCTGATGGTTTATGGCTTGTTATCAGGTTACCCGCCACGTCCTGATGGCTCAGCTGACTCACATCCACCACCACCACCACCACCATCACCATCACTACCTGCCAGCCATAGATGTGAGTCAAGATGCAAATGCCACTCTAAGCAAGGCAGGTGTTATGGGGACAGGTTGTTTCGAGAGCACTGAGCATCTCTCCTCGTGAGTATCTAGTTCCCTTTATAGTCTTTTCCCTGAATTCCTCGTTGTCGCTGTTGTTTTTGTTGTTGTTGTTGTCGTTGGTGTTGTTGTTGTTGTTTTCGTTGTTGTTCTTGTTGATGATGTGGACAATAACGATGAAGATGTTATATTGTCGTTTTTGTTACTGTTATTGTTAAAATTTAGTTGGGTTGGTATGATATATGCTAGGAGAATTACTGCTACTATTACTACTACTGCTACTGATGCTTCTACTGCTACTGGTCTTGCTGCTACTACTATTACTTTTACTATTACTACCATTACTACTACTACTACCACTACTACTACCACTACTACTACTACTACTACTACTACTACTACTACTCTCTCTCTCTCTCTCTTCTCCTACAGCTAAAATAAAAAAAATATCGATTCAAAACATTTCAAACATACTGACGAAACCAACTTATCCTCAAATACCTTCCAAAAATATTCACCATTAAATACAAGTAAAGTAATAGTCACAAAGAAGTAATTTATCCAATACGACCTTTCCCAGCGAAGTGGTACAGTAACGCATTGGTACACGCGTCTATATCTGGAGTCAAGCAATACAACACCATAAACTGTGGGAAAATCGTGAAATATAACAGATCGCCCCTCCGTTGCCGCGGCGTGCAGTGTGACAGAGAGAGAGCCAGTGTTGTGTTGTGACCGGCTGATTTTATTTACCGCCACCCACTACTGACACACACCTAGATTGAACCCAAAACCCTGTGATCAATCAGTCTCTCTCTCTCTCTCTCTCTCTCTCTCTCTCTCTCTCTCTCTCTCTCTCTCTATCTCTACATCACTACTTTATAAACTTTGGTGGTACGCAATGGTTTCTTAATAAGTTAATCAAATCGTATATAATATTACTAAGGAAGTTGTATGGTATGTCTCTCTCTCTCTCTCTCTCTCTCTCTCTCTCTCTCTCTCTCTCTCTCTCTCTCTCTCTCTCTCTCTCTCATTCTACCACTTCCCTAACAAGGATCACATCACCTGCCTCGACCTCGGCGTCTCACACACAGTAGTTACCGATCCTTCCTGCTTTAATCCGCCTATCCAGCACCCCTCCTCCCTCCCGTCCCCATCCCTGACCCCGCCACTACCCAGGCACCTTCAGACGCCTCGCCGGGTCCTAAGTGACTCAGTTCCTCCCCTTCCATCATGTCATGTCCGCAAATCACAGGGACACTGCGGTAGAAAGCTCCTCTTCACCTTATCTAATTAAGTTATTCTCCCTCAGCTTGTCCCTTCCAGTCACTTTCGTTCCCCTCCCTGTTCCTTCTCCCTCCTTCGGCCTTTCGTTCTCTCTCTCTCTCTCTCTCTCTCTCTCTCTCTCTCTCTCTCTCTCTCTCTCTCTCTCTCTCTCTCTCTCTCTCTCTCTCTCTCTCACACACACAACAGCTTATCGTCTCCCCCTCTCTTCCTTCTGCCTTTCCTCTCCCTCCACACGTTCATCCTTCTCTTCTTCCCCACTCTCCGCAAGTACTTTCCTTTATTGCTCTCTCTCTCTCTCTCTCTCTCTCTCTCTCTCTCTCTCTCTCTCTCTCTCTCTCTCTCTCTCTCTGTGTGTGTGTGTGTGTGTGTCTTCCTTTTTATTTCCTTGTGAATGTTTACTTAAATCAAATCACCCATCAGTATTCCATTACAATATGAATACAGACATATACTCTCTCTCTCTCTCTCTCTCTCTCTCTCTCTCTCTCTCTCTCTGTGCTATTATGATTTCTTACTTGATTGGCTACTTTCATATAATTGTCGTTATCTTGGCGCTTGTCTGAGTCGCGTCCAGCTCCTCCCTTTATGCTGCTTTTCTCTCGCCCTTTTATCTGAGACCACTCCTCCCTCCAAGCGGTGATAATTACCTGTACAACTAAAACAGGTGCGTTGTTTATATCCCTTCATTTCATTACTTAAGTTGGGTACTCTTTCTAATACCCTCTCCCTTCTCATTTTCTTCTTGTTCTTTTCTGCTCTTTGGTATCATATTTTCTTTCTCTTTTTCTTTATTCTTTCGTATTGGTACCTATTCATTTATTTAGTTTTTATTTGTTGCGAGTTTTTGTGGTAGTGTTGCTGCTCTAGTTTTTGTTCTTGTCTTTTATTGTCTTTTTCATCTTTCTCTACCTCGTTTGTCTTTTTTTTTTTTTTTTTACCTTATTTTAGTTTTTTTTTCACATAAGTATGGATTTATATTGGAATTATATTTTACTTTTTCTTTCTTTTTGTCCTTTTTCTCTTTTATTTTTCGCCTCCTTTCCTTCATTACACATTATTTCTACAGCAATTCTTTTTTTTTTATTCTACCTCTTTTCTTCGTATTATTTTCTCCCTTTCTTTCACTTTCTCTTCCTTCTACCATTTCGACAAAGGTTACCATTGCACCTTATCTCTTATTTCTATATTCGTACACAAAGTCATTTCCAACTCATAAATCATTCCTCTCCTCTATTTCTATTGTAGTATACTTTCAGCTCTTTTTAATTCCAGTATGTATTTCCCCCTCACCATTCTTCACTGTTTTCTGTTATCATTATCGTGGGCGTTTGGTCCTTTTAATCTTTAAGCTAATTATTTCTTATGCTGTCGTAGTATTTCTTTCAAGTTTCTCCTAATACGTTTCTTGCGATGGATCAATGAACTGCGCCATTTTTCATTATTATCATTTAGTGTATCTTTCTTGCTGCACCCCACTCTCTCTCTCTCTCTCTGTGCTGTTTTCCGCTTCACTTATCCTATTTCCCTCTTCTTTATATCCTCCCTTATGGATTTCTCCTGTTCTGTCTCTTTCTCTCTTTCTCTGTTTCTATTCTTAACTCTCGCTTATTTCCCCTTTTATTCATTAGTCTATCCCTTCTCTTCCCAATTACTATCAATACTGGGTTTATTTTTGTGTATTTTAAAATTTTACTACGTTGGTTTCAGTAAATACATTTCTTCAATTAAGTTTAGGATAATTTGCTGTTCTAAGTACGTGTATTACTCCGTCACCTATCTTAACTTTTTTTTTTAACATCTACATAACTTCACGATTACCTCCAATTTCCTCTCACACACACATTAGGTCTTATCATCTTTCTCCTCTTCCGCTGCTCATCTCCTTCTCTTCCTTCTCTTCCTCTTTCCTTCTTTCCTTCCTCTCTTCCGTAATTCCTGCCACACTCTCTAACAAGTTTATAGATTCTCTCTCTCTCCTTCTGTCTCGTCTCCTTCCTTAGTCATTAACTGCCTCCTCTCTTCTACCTTTCCTCTTTCCTCTACGGGTTTCCTTCGCCCGCCTCTCCTTCATTATTCATTGCTAGCTGGCTCTCACACACACACACACACACACACACACTCTCTCTCTCTCTCTCTCTTGCACTAATTTCAGTTTGATGTTCCCCTTTTAAGACCTGCATTTGCTTTCATCACACACCTATTTGCTACCCAGCGTTCCTGTCTTTAATTAATTCCTGCCCTCCCTTGAAAGCCGCATGTGATGTATATCTGAGCGTGTAACGTTTTTTACTTCTTTTGGTCTGTATTGTCAGCATGTCGTTATAATAGGATATATGCTCTCTCTCTCTCTCTCTCTCTCTCTCTCTCTCTCTCTCTCTCTCTCTCTCTCTCTCTCTCTCTCTCTCTCTTGTTTCCCTTGAGATTCTTACAACTTCTCCTTCCTTTACGTATCTTCTAAACAATTCATCTTCCTCATCCTCCTCATACTTCTCCTCCTCCTCTTCTTCCGTGTATCCTCCGTGCTATATCTTCTCATTGAGTCTCAAGAGCGGTCTGAAACGCACCTCTTCTGTCATTTAAGCAATTACCTTTCACTTTTCCCGGCGTTATGTTCCTCGCCCGGGTCTTGGCGAGGCCGAGGCGCCCCTCCCCCGCCTTTCCTAATTGGATTGATCTGGGTCTTAGGCTGCCGTCCACCGCTGCATCAAGTATTGACTCCCTCAAGACAAAGCAGGAAGAGCAGAGAGAGGGAGAGAGGGAGGAAAGAGAGGCGAGGGAGGAAGGATGCGTGAGGGAGAAGAGGGAGGGTGGATTGGAGGGAAAATTGGAGGAATAATAAGAGGAATAGGATGGAAATGTATTGAACTGTTAGGAAATGCATGCAGAGAAGCGGATAAGAATGGAAACATGTATAGAAGATTAGAAGAAAGAAGAGATACAAATAGGAAAGTTAACATCAATAAAGGATAAATGAGTCATAAAAAAAAATAAAGAAATACTGAACAATAAGGAATCTAATGTCAACAAAAGGGAGAGAAGAAAAGGAAAAAAAAAAAAAAAACTGAAGCAGCGAGAAATATGACTAGAAAAGCTAATACCGACAATGGAAGAAGAAATAAGAAAAGAAAAGGGTGAAGAAGCATACAGATAAAGGGAACTCTCGCTAAATAACCTAACACCTACACGCCTAACAACCCATTAGAGGGGCGTGGCGGCGGCGTGGGAAGTGACGTCGCTAAGAATAAGACGGACACAGCTTGAGGCGCGGGCAGGGCGTGGGTGAGGCGAGGGAGTAGTGATGAGCGCGATACGAGTGAGGTCTGAGTGGCCGCTTCCCGTAAGGCGGAGGGCGTGGCAGGTGGAGGCCCGTCAGGGGCAGCGTGTGGAAAAGTATGTGGGCGTGTTATCAAGCGGCATCACCAAACCATTACCAGTGCACGTAAAACATTAATTACATTGGCTTAATAGACTAATGGGTGATTATTTGATTTATTGGCGTTCTTTTACGAGCCACATCCCGCCTCCTTTTATTGATTGTGCCGCCCAAGTAACACACACACGCACACACACACACACACACACACACACACACACACACACACACACACACACACACACACACACACACACACACACACACATACGAATTACACGCTTATAAAGACAGTGTTAAAATAGTGAATACTTCAGACTAACGTCTCCCACACATACACACGCACTAATTACAGTTATGACAAAGTTATTACATTACAATGAATGTTTCGAAGTATTCATCACCACATATTTTTCACTCCACAAACCGTCTTGCTAACAAAAACAAAATCAACTGATATTTTTACACCTGAACACTCGCCATTCAATATTACTGTCACTATTTTTCAACAGATATTCCTTTTTTCGTCCGCTGCTTTTTCAGGGAGCGGTAAAAAAAATAACTGCCTTTCTTTCATTCCTTTGATTTCTTTGTTTGACGGTGACATTTGAATTCAGGTTTAGATGACATGGGATTTCGTCTCTCCAGGGACGCTTACATTTATTATTATCATTGCTAGCATCACAATCGGCAGCAGCACTGATAATAATGAAAAAAAAGTATAACGACTCCTTCCTCAGTACAGCTCCAGCTCAGAATACCAAGATATTAATATATAACCTTAATTCTTGACAAGCGAATTGAGAATGGCAGATACAGTTGGTTTATTTAATGTATCATCAAGACCAGTAACACTAATAACAATGGGAAAGATATCGACGCCTCCTCTAGTACATCTCCAATTAAAAATACACTTCTGGAGCCTTAATATTAAAGCTCTTTCTCCTTCTATTTTGACTGGCGACTTTACAGATGGAAAAGACGGACGGTAGATTCACCTGGTTCGCCTAACCAACTGAATGTCACCTGATGGCCACCTGAAGACCAGCTGAAGACAGATTACTCAACCTATACACCCACGTACACCACTACCCACCCCCACCACACACACACACCCACACATACACCCTCGCCTGACAACCACCTATCGTGAATCACATGTAGAATATCACCACAGCATCACTCACGAATCACGCCAACCTTTACACTACCCACCGCACGTTCCACCATACTAGAAGAGTCCAAAATTACATCCACTCTCCTTAAGACTCCCGGCTCTAAGGCACTGTCACGCATAGCACTCTTATTCCCCGTCCCACCCACAGGCACCAAGTCATCTGAGGCATCTTCAAATGTCGGAAGATGGAATAAAATATAGGAAGCACAGGTGAGGCGGGAATATTTTAGTCAGCCTCGTCAATGTTAGAGCAGCTCACCCTCTCGCCAGTCTCCTCCGCCGCTCTTTGCTCCGCCGTCATTCGTTCTCAAAGATTAAAAAGAGAAGGGAAATGTCAGACAAGGGGGCGGTGGCGAGCAGGTATAGGGCACGGCGCTGACAGGTGGCTGGCGTAAGGGCGTGCTGGCGATGAGAGAGAGAGAGAGAGAGAGAGAGAGAGAGAGAGAGAGAGAGAGAGAGAGAGAGAGAGAGAGAGAGAGAGAGAGAGAGAGAGAGAGAGAGAGAGAGAGAGAGAGAGAGAGAGAGAGAGAGAGAGAGAGAGAGAGAGAGAGAGAGAGAGAGAGAGAGAGAGAGAGAGAGAGAGAGAGAGAGAGAGAGAGAGAGGTCACGCACGTGGTAGCTCCGTGTTTTTCGTGGTGTTACAGTGGTTTAACAAAGTGCAGTGTTGTGAAAATTTCAGTGCTTGAAGTGCTAAGTGTCCTGGTGTCCATGTAAAAGTGTAAGGTGTGCTAAGCCTTGCAATAGTGTTGAAAAATCACTTGAAAAGAGTGTTTGTACCCGTGCAGTGACCGAGACCCGGGCCTGACCTGACGCGAGGCCTAAGGCAGCACACAGTTGCCAAATCTCTCCAAGGTAGTTTTTAAACAACCTGTATCTCTCTCCGTGGCTGGTTTGGCTTGACTTGTGGGAGAGGTAGTTAGTGTCGTGTGTTTTTTGTGCGCCTGTGGGGAAGTGCTTTGTGTTCTGTGCCAGTGTTCAGTGTCTGTGTTCACGAGTGTGTTAGTGTCGCACGTGTCGTTTAGAACCAACACTCGTTGTCGCCCCACACCTGGCTCCACAATTCCCCAGGAATCACTTATCCTCTCCCTCAATGTCTAGCCCCGCCCATCGCCCCATAGCCAGGCGAGACTTGCCTGGCTACCAGCCACAGAATTGGTGTTGCGTTTGTGGCAAAGCAACACTTAAGACTCAACACGTGAGCTGTGACGAGGAAACCTGCCGTAACCTTTGTCACAACAGCTGCCTTGGGGATACGCCAGTCTTCAAGTGTAGCTACACGGAGCAGCTACGACTCCAAGCAAACATCCCGGACCCCGTCACCTACATCATCGAGGAGACTGATACACCCCAACGCCACTACCGGACGACAGTGGGGAGAGTCAGTGGGAGGGCTTGAGAGAGGAGAGCTAGTTTCACTAGTTGAGAAGCTCACTGAGGAAGCCTCTCAACAAAACTGTGTGATTAAGTCCCTCCAGGACGACCGAGACTTGATCATACAACACAGAGACGTGTTTGCTGCGGCTCTCAGAGTAGCAGACAGGCTGATAGCGTCAAAACAGCGCCAGACGCAAGTAGCCACACGCTCTCAGGCAGTCAGCGCCCACGCAGAGTCAATTGACGAACACTGGGAGGTGGTTTGTCAGGACTCTGAGAGGTGGAGGACGTGGTGGAGCTCGGATAAACCGCAACAGCTCCGCCACTCAGCTGTTTTCTCAACTTCCACCTTCCCTTCGCCTGCCCGGGAAACAACGACCGCTCCGCCTACCTCCACTGCTTCCATCGCCACACAGAGCGACTGTGACACCTCCCCAGCGTCTACTGTCACTCCTTCTGCCACACAGAGTGACTGCTCGGTACTCACTACCACGTCTACCGCCACACAGAGCAGCAGGGACTCTTCCTCCATAAATACAGCGAACGGAGTAGATCGCGGTGCCTCTGTTCGCCCACGAACCTCTCCTCAGACCACATCAGGAGATTGGAGAAAAAAGAAAACTAAGAGGGAAGTGCAGCAGGACGCGAGGAAGGTGTCCAGCGAAGGACTGAGGACTCACCAGGCCACCAAGCAGACACAAAAGCGAGCCAAGGCAAAAGTGTGTGAGTACTGCTCACGGAAAGGACACACTTCTGCTACTTGCCACGCCAGAACTGACGATTTACGTCAGGAGCGTCTCATACAGCGGCTCCTTACGGTGGAAAGACACACAGCCACACCCTTCCCACCTGCAGCGCCTCAGCCCGCCCACCACCTCACTTCATTTCAGTCCTTACCACAACCTCGCCCACTCCTTCCTCAGCCTGGTATCTGGAATCAGAGCCAGGGGCGGCAGTGGACCACTCCTCTTCACCAGTACCAGCAGTCGGCCGCGGACCCTAACCACCACCTCGGACTAGCAGGCCTCGCTCACTACCATCCCTCACCATGGTACAGCCAGCTTGCCCCGCCGCCAACTAAAGGTCGTCTCTAGCAACGTCCGTGGTCTCCGGACTAACCTTGCAGACTTATACCACAACTGTGTGCAACGACACAATGCAGACGTTGTTGTGGTGACAGAGACATGGCTGAACAGTGAGGTGGAGCCCACGTATGGCAGGATGCAGGGCTTCACCCACTGGGTGAGGAGGGACCGACAGGAGCGAACAGGAGGTGGAGTGGCTGTCTGCTTCAAGGAAGGAATGCAGGCCCAGCTACTCGACATAGACACGCCTCCACTGATGGAGATGATGTACTTCCGAGTAACGCTGGCAGACCGCTCAGCCCTCTTACTGTGTGCCCTGTATCGCCCCCCGCGACAAGGGCCTGACTCACTCCTGTACCTGACTGAGACTTTAGACAACCTGATGATGGCACACAGCTGCAGCCACGTGCTGATTGTGGGGGATCTCAATCACCACCTGGAAAGAGACGCCTACGAGAATCTCCTGAGGTGCAGGGTCTGACAGATCATGTCACCTTCCCCACACATGAACGAGGAGGGACATTAGACCCTGTCATCTCAGACTACCAGGAGGACAAGCTTCAGTGTCATCAGCTGGGGCTCGTGGGCAGCTCTGATCATCACGCTGTACTGACACAGCTGGAAGTGGGCGTGGCTCGGGACGAGGCCACCACCCGCACCATCTGGCTGTGGAACAAAGCAGACTGGGCTTCCTGCGCCGCGACCTGACCCACACCCCATGGGCCACTCTGCTACAGGGAGGAGCAGAGAGTGAAGCACTTGCACTCACCTCTCACCTTCTCGCCCTCCAGAGACGCCACGTCCCACACAGGGAATACACCACCAGACCGACGGATCAGCCATGGTTTGGCTACCGTTGCCGTGTTGCTGCTGAGGCAAAGTATGCTGCCTGGCTCCGCTACAAGAGGAACCCGACTCGGCGCAACAAGGACTTGCATAGGGCTGCATGCAGGAGGATGGTGGTAACCAGCAAGTGGGCCTTAAAAAAGTGGGAGGAAAGCCTGCGCCGGAAACTGTGTGGCACTGGCGTAGGAAACAAAACTTGGTGGTCCCTTGTTAAGGACAAACAGGAACTGGCCACCAAGAATCCATCCCTCCCTCAGCAAGCAGGACGGTACTGTCGCCACCAGCAGTAAGGAGAGGGCACAGTTGCTGGCTTCCTTGTTTGCTGGAAAAATGAAGGTGGGGAATCCACAGCAGCCACCGCCTCAGCTGGTCCAGCAATGTGAGAAGACTGTCACCATGGTGGAGGTGACGCATCAGCAGGTGAAGCGATTATTGCGGGGCTGGACACACAGAAAGCTACCGGCCCTGATGACATCAGCCCGCACCTGCTGAAGCGATGCTCCCAGGAACTGGCTGCCCCTCTCACCCAAGTTCACAACTTGTGTACGGGAAAACGTCTGGCCTTCAGTGTGGAAGGAGGCTCGAGTAGTTCCTGCACACAAAAAGCTCCAGGACGGACCCAAAAAACTACAGACCCATATCCCTGTTGTCAGTGGTGGGTAAAGTGTTTGAGAGGGTCGTGGCAGAGGTGGTGTGTAGCCATCTCAAGGACAATGCCCTCCTCTCAGACCAACAGTTTGGGTTCAGACCTGGAAGGTCAACCTCCGACCTAATGATGCTTCTCACCAGGCAGTGGCAGGACGCCCTCGACGACGGCAAGGACACTATAGTGGTTGCTTTGGACATAGCTGGAGCTTTTGATAAAGTATGGCACAACGGATTACTGGAAAAGCTTCGTGCTAAAGGCATCCAGGGTGGCTTGCTACGACTCCTGGGAAATTACCTGCAGGACAGAAGCCTCAAGGTGGTTGTCAACGGGCAAACATCTGAGTCCCTGCCTGTGGAGGCATCAGTGCCACAGGGTTCAATTCTTGGCCCACTCCTGTGGAATATCTACGTGGATGATCTTCTCCAGCTACTGCCAGGAGTCAAGGCCTATGCTGATGACTGCACCCTCTCCTATACCTATCCACGCCAGGACAGTGGGCGGGCTGCTGAGGCCATCAATCAGCAGCTACGAGTGATAGAGGAGTGGGGTGCTCGCTGGCAAGTGACATTCGCGCCGGAGAAGACACAGGCAATGGTTGTCTCTCGGTCCCCAGCCGCCATGGCAGCAATGGCAGGAAAGTTGTCTTTGGCGCTGCTGCTCTCCCACTCCAAGATGACGTCAAGATACTTGGAGTGGAGGTGGATCGAGGGCTGAGGTTTGACAGCCATGTCAAATCCATTGCCAAGAAAGCCTCTCACAGGATCTCCGCTCTCAGAAGGATCGCCAGTTTCCTCGACAGGAAGGGGAGACTGCTGCTGTACAAGGCACAGGTGCGGCCCCACCTTGAGTACGCAGCTCTCTCCTGGATGTCCTGTGCCGCCACACACAGAAGGAGACTGGACAGCATCCAACGCCGCGCCATACGGCTAGTAGATGCTGCAATACCACCTCACCCAGAGCCTGAGCGTCCCCTTGATTCACTGGAACACCGCAGAGATGTGGCGGCAATCGTAGTGTTCCATAAGGCACAGGTGCAAAGAGTGCCACATCTGGCAGGGCTGCGTCATCCTCTGAGAGTCACCGCACGGAGCACGAGAACGGTGCTCAATGGTGGTGACGCCGTAGAGGTGCCGCGATCCCACGGGTGTCAGCATCAACGCACCTTCGCAGGACGCGTCTCCAGGATGTGGAACTTGTTCACGGCCGCGGTGCCTCACGTCCAGGAGATGAACACACACAGTGTCAAACTGATGGCACATAAGTGGAGACAGACACTGCCAACTCCTCTGACACTCTTTGTGACGTGACACTCAGTGTAGTGCAGTGCGTGAATAGTGCTAGTGAAGTGAAAAGAACAGTGCTCCATTTACATGCTGACCATCTTGTATATTTTCTATTTTTAAGTCTTGTAAATATTGTAGAGAAATAGATTGTAGTACCCTTAGAATAGGTAGCACACGACAGTGCGCCTTTGGGTACATGTTCTTCTGTATAAATTATGTTTAAATAAAAAAAAAAAAAAAAAAGAGAGAGAGAGAGAGAGAGAGAGAGAGAGAGAGAGAGAGAGAGAGAGAGAGAGAGAGAGAGAGAGAGAGAGAGAGAGAGAGAGAGAGAGAGAGAGAGAGAGAGAGAGATGAGTATCAAGGAGAGGAGGGCGTGAAATAGTTATAGGCAGCGTGAATATGTGAGAAAGTGCGGCACACGACATATTCTCTGGCTGTTCCCTAGATACCACCACCACCGCCACCACCACCACCACCACCACCGCCATCACCACCTGGACACAAAAATACACCGGAAGAGGAATAAAAAGGAGAATAATAAAAATCTTAATATGTAAGCTCCCATAACGTCGAAAACATTTCTGGCTACATTACCCTCCCTCGCTTTCATTTTATTATTTTTCCCCTCCCAGCGGCCACAGACAATGGGCCAATGACAATGACACCCTGAGCGGAAAAAAAAAATGGATAGAATTATGATGAGAAATCCCGGTGCACTTAAAGCGTCCTCCTCCCAGAGTGACCGCGGCGATAATATATTTTTTTTAGTGGCGTGTTTTTATTCCTTTCTGTATGGAAGAATTCACTGAAAAGGGAAGGAGATCCAGCCTGGTGAAATTCTCGCATTTGTAAGCCTTATTTTTTGTATTTTAGACACTGGAGGACGAGGATGGGGAGGAGGAGGAGGAGGAGGAGGAGGAGGAGGAGGAGGAGGAGGAGGAGGGAGGAGGAGGAGGAGGGGAGGAAGGGCTACTGAGGGTCTCCAGTAATTGAAAATTTATCCAACTAACAGCGTTTGGGGTCAAGTTGCCACGCGTCTCCGAGGAAATAATTCACTTCCAAGGAGGCGCAGGGCAGCGAGATGAGGAAAAAGAAAATTATGCACTTTACTAGCGGTGTGGCCTGCCTCACCTGTCGCCGCCCCGCCCGCTTCGGCCTGCCCAGGTGCGGTTCAAGGCCGAACAATGAGGCAGATCACCACACTTGTTTCTTTTTGGACTTTCTTATACTTTTGGTGGTGAATATTAAAGTATCATCAAATAAATAGAAATGTGAAGGAAGCAAAAAAAAAAAAAAATGACAATGACTCTCTCTCTCTCTCTCTCTCTCTCTCTCTCTCTCTCTCTCTCTCTCTCTCAATACACTTGTTTCTTTTCTAAGTTTCCTTGCGTTTTTGGTGGTGAACATTTAAGTACCACTAAATAAAAGAAACTCAAAAGAGGTGAAAATATGACTCACTCACTCTCTCTCTCTCTCTCTCTCTCTCTCTCTCTCTCTCTCTCTCTCTCTCTCTCTATTTAGGAAAATTGAGGAGATACTTTTCTTATTCTTACGAACACAAATAAATCATTAAAGTAGGCACACCCAATAATAAATTCTGGTAGGATATGCGCTGAGTACAAGTTAGCACCTCGCCTCGTGTCCCGGACCTCAGCTTGGCGGGCGGCAGTACCATTAGGGTTTCCGCACCGGGAGGCGAGGGAGTAAAGCCAACACGATGCTTGGTTCTGTCACATTAAAACCACTAAACTTTTCTCACTGGAATAAAAATAGTGTGATGCCATTATACGAAAGTCTGGACACTATAAAATTTAATGTAGAATATGGCGTGTGGTTAGTTAGGTTTATTTCGTGTTTATTTTCCTTTCTTTCTCTCTCTTTTTTTTTTTCTCTCTCTCTCTTATGAGGACACTGAAATATATGTGTGCTGTTACAGGATTTTCAGTGCACGAGAACGAGTCTGATACTTAGGAGGAATATAAATAATAGAATAAGTACACAAAATGACGATTCTACAATTCAGATGATATACAAACTTGTGATGTGTTAATGACTGATAGGCAATTCAAATCTGGGATGAAAGACAGTGCATGTAAGAAATAGAAACGATGATAAATACACATGTGCCACAAATCTCGTTAACATAATAAGTGAAAAACACTGAAAACTAGAAAAAAATCAATCTTTCACAATAAACAAACTAAATAATACAAAAAGTAAAGCATTAACAAAGAGAAAAAACAAAGCTAATACTGGCAATTTACGTGTATTTTGTAAGCCAAATGACACGGCCGGGATACAAAGGAAGCAGCCAGGAACAGTGAAACCATAATACAACAAACACGTTCACGGCTCACCTGGCCCCATTACCTTCAGGATGAGACTCATTCACTACATACTGGAGCCAGCAGTCACTACATAGCTAGGATTAGAGGATGTATACACCAAACTATGCGGCATACGAGTACGTTAGTATATTTAGTACTCTCTGTCTCTCTCTCTCTCTCTCTCTCTCTCTCTCTCTCTTCGTCCCTTAGTGGCGGGTGTGGCTGCTCTGCTCGGCTGCTGCGAGGTGTGTGAGCAAACTTGGGTAAATATTAATGAGCCACAGAGCGTAAAATACATCTCTCGCTCCCTGACAGCCGGACAAACTTTAAGCAGTGAGGCAGGAAGCAAGATGATAAGTTAAGTGAAGTTGGCGTGTCTGCGAAACACTAAAAACAAGTCTAGCACATTCCGAGACTCTTCAAACTGCCTTCTTTGTACCTGAAGTCAAGAGGTAATGATGATAAAACTGGATAACTGACACGCGCTTTGTTGTTCCCTTAATTAGTAAAATCCCAGGTAGACAAATGGTAAGACATGTAAGATTTTGGCGCTCAGAAGAGATAACGTGTAACTGTCAGAATGAGCGAAGAACCTTTTCCTTGTGTGGCATCAACGCTTCCACTTAAACAAGACTGAATATCAAAGCGACGAACAGCTAACATAGAGATTGAATTTCGATTACACTCGTCAAGGATTCTGGGGACGATATTCAGTCCTAAATATTTATCGTCCTAAGCATGCCGGGCGTACCACAGGCAAGATAAGAAGGGTGTTTGTATGTTACCGTCACTGGAGACAATACCAACCACAACGCCACTGCTGGTTAAGAAGGACCACCAAAGTAACTCACAAAGGATGCGGAACACGCCTGGAGCGCCAAACACAAACCTCCCCTCGTCAGAACACTTACCTGGAAAATAGAGAAAAAAAGAACATTAGCTTAAGATACATCACATGCCAAATTTACTAACATCTACTGTCCTTTCTCTTTTCTATATGACCAGAAATTTGGGGTATGTGACCTGCTATCAAAGGAAAGAAAGGAAAGACAAGGCCATATGTATAAGGTGGTCATTATATCGACCTATTGAGATGGATAAATAGACGAACAGTTGGACAGCTGCGTGGATGTAGATGTAGATATATATTTGAATGGAGAAAGGGACAAGAAAACAATAGGATTTTGGAATGAGGGAGGGAGGGAGAATGTGGAAAAGGGAATGAGGGAGGAGGAAAAAAAAATCACTGCAAATACGAAACTCATGTCTCACGTCTCAGTCCTCGCATTCTTCCTTCCTTCCCTCCCTCCCTCTTTCCTTCCTTCCTTTCCTCCCCTCCTTCCCTCTCTCCCTCCCCAGTCCCTAAACCCTTAAGCCCTCCTACACAAGCCTACAGAATCCAAACACACCTCACCATCTCCTCTGCGTCCGGCCAAACACTCCACGTTTTGCCACAGGAAAGTATAAATAAAAAAGACTGCAAACTTGGGTACCCTGCCGCCCGCTTCCGACCAACGCTTGATTCTCCAAAACGACGCAAAACCCGCAGCGCCACGAGACTCGAAGCCACTTGGTTTCCGGATGGCGAAGAGGGAGCTCAGTGCCCTCCTGTAACTCTTTGATTTTATGCCACTCTTGTCTTTTTTTTTGAGTTCGTGTTTTCGTTCTTTTTACTTTTTTTATAAGGATATCCATGGAGAGCAATGCACGTACAGGGACTAAGTTTTAAAGCTACGAAACAGAACTTATTTTTTCCTCTTTTTATTTTCTGGAGGATGATCTAATTCGTTTTTTTTTTCCGGGTGAAAGAAAGTGAGGCAGGCAGAGAGACAGACAGTCGGACGGACACGAGAAAAAAGAATACAAATTGCGGAAATGGAGGACGAACTGTATTAAAACCTGAAGAGTCTGGCGCGGCGGGGACAAAACAATCACTCTCCGGGAGATTAGGATCGAGGGAAGGCCGGGCAGTGCGGGGCCCAGGGACGGACAATGCCTCCCTGACCCTCGCCGCCGCCTGCCTGCACCCCAGCGCCGCCTGCCTGCACCCCGCCGCCAGAACGAACTTTTCCCCGGATAAAAACGGATAAAACGGATAAAAACAAGCCTGAAAAGGTGGTGTACTACGAATCGGATACCCCGCCGCTTGTACCTCGCCGGGCAGAACTTTTCCGGAGATAAAATGGGATAAAAATAAGTCTGGAAAAGGTGGTGAACGTCCGGACGGCGCGTCGGATACGAATACTCAACCGGACCCGATGTGAACTAGCGATCCAACCCAGCAGGCGAGCATGAGTGATGTGGAGAATACGGTTCCTGAAAATATATGTGTGTGTGTGTGTGTGTGTGTGTGTGTGTGTGTGTGTGTGTGTGTGTGTCGATATATATCTGTTTCTAGTAAGATCTAAAGATAAAAAATAGTCCAGTTTGATTTACAGAGCTCTTCTAAAAATAGCTAGCGTTAAAACTCTGCCTGAACTACGTTCGAGAGAGAGAGAGAGAGAGAGAGAGAGAGAGAGAGAGAGAGAGAGAGAGAGAGAGAGAGAGAGAGAGAGAGAGAGAGAGAGAAGAAGAAGAAGAAGAAGAAGAAGAAGAAGAAGAAGAAGAAGAAGAAGAAGAAGAAGAAGAAGAAGAAGAAGAAGAAGAAGAAGAAGAAGAAGAAGAAGAAGAAGAAGAAAAGAAGAAAGAGTAACTTCACCCAAAATAAAAGAAGAATCAAAACAGAAAAAAAACGAAATAAACCATAATTTCTTTCACCCTGCATACATTACAATAACAATAAGAAATATATAAATAAATAAATAAATAAAAGAATAACACAAGAAAGTATAGCGAACGGGTGATGGACAAGACTTGCAGGCAGGGCAGAGGCGTGTGGCTAAGGGGGCATTCACATAGAGGTACATGCGACGCCTTAACCCGCGGCAAATGCGTCCTGACATTTATACGGTGCTTTAGTGCGACCTGTGACGGGGAGACTGGATGGCGGAGGGTGAGGAGCGCTTGAAGGAAAGAGGAGAGAGGGGAGTAAAGGATGGAGGAGGAAGGTCGAAGGTGTACTTATTGTGTAAAGTGGAAAGTAAGGAGAGTGCTATGGTTTTGTCGGAGGGATGGAAAAGAAGCAAAAAAAAAAAAAGCAGAAGTGTAGATGAAAGTAAAGAGCTTATGGCAAGAGAAACAAAGAGAGGAGAGTTGGGAAGGAATGTGATAGTGAGGAAAATAATGGAAAAGAAAGGAAAGATTGAGAAATGTATACAGTTTGTGGGAGAAGAAAAGGGCGAGTAAGAAGAGGAAAAAAAAGGATTATAAAAAAGTTCTGAAAATACAAGAAGAGAAATATTCGAGAAAGATGAAAAAAACGTAAAAAAAAAAATATTTATAACGAAAAAAAAAAAACGGGAGTAGGAAAAATGAAAAGGGAGAAAAAAGAGATTTAAGAGAGGAGGGAAGAGGAAATCAAGGTCGGAGGAGGTATATCCATTCTGAGAGTGGAAAGATATAGGGAGAGTATGGGGGAGGGAAAAAAGGAAAGGAAAAGGGGAGGGGAGTTAGAATGAGAGGGCGGTGAAAACATATGGTAGTGAACGTGAAAGAGGAAGGGAAAAAGAAACCAGAGACAGTTTGAGGGAGAAGAGATAAGAAACAGAGGAAGGATAGCACGGATGTGGGAAAGGAAAAGGAAATGGAGGAGGAGGTGGAGGAAATAAAAATAGTGACTAATAAGGTAATGAAAAACAGGAGTGTCTTTGTAAATTATGTCTTCCTTCATTTCCAGGTCACCTCAACTCACAATACCAGAAAAAAAAATACTAATAAAGAACATAACATTACAAAATCTCAACCATCCTTCGTCTTATCTATGTATCTATCATATGTTTATTTTTCAAGTCATCGTAACTTACACCTAGAAGAAAAAAAATAGATAAAATGAATAAACAACACAGATATCACATAAACTTTAACCCTTCAACAATCCTTCCTCTGATCCATCTATCCTATAAACAATCACCCTTACGTAATTTACCCTCAGTTCCCTGGTTTTATTCTCCGAGACTCAAAGTTCACATGATTTTTTAACGTTTATTAAAAGAAAGCTTCCACTTCTATGCTAAACTTTCCGTACATCTTCAACTTTAACTTCCCCCTTGGGATATCTCACATTCCCAACCAGTAGACGGGGAAGGAATGGAAGGAAGAGAGGTAAAGAAGAGAGGGAGAAAAGGAGGAAGAGAGGGCCAGGGAGGAAGAGGGCGAGGGAGGGTGAGATTAAGATTATGCGACTGAGGGAACGTGGGAAGGAACTAAAAGAGGGAAGCAAAGGAGATAATAAGAGCAAAGAAAGAGGAAAGTAAATAGTAGTAGTAGTAGTAGTAGTAGTAGTAGTAGTAGTAGTAGTAGTAGCAGAAAAAATGAAAGAAAGAAAAAGGATAGGAAACCAAGAACAACGTTATAAAAGACCAAGAGAAAGAACAAGAAAAACGAACAAAAAAAACAATAGAAAACAAAGAAGAGAGAGAGAGAGAGAGAGAGAGAGAGAGAGAGAGAGAGAGAGAGAGAGAGAGAGAGAGAAAGAGAAACATACAGACAGATTAAAAACACCCTCCCCTTCCCTAGCTTTCCTCGTCCTCGTGCTGGCGGCTCCGGGCGGTGCAAAAGGCTGCCTGGAATCTTTGGAAATGACCGTAATGTTCCGTCCTCCCCATTGGGCCTCGCCACGCGGCATATGGAACAATGGACAATAAAAAATTCTACCTTTTTTTCTACTCGTCGCCGTGAAATCTCGTCCACATTGGCTGAGGTGGTGGTGGTGGTGGTGGTGGTGGTGGGAGAGATATTGGAGGGTAAGGGTACATGCAGGATTACTATGGGTGGTAGTGGTGGTGGTGGTGGTGGTGGTATGGCAGGATACGACCTCGAAAAAATAATTAACGTTGAGTACTGCAGTGATTTTCTTCTTTCCTGTGTGTGTGTGTGTGTGTGTGTGTGTGTGTGTGTGTGTGTGTGTGTGTGTGTGTGTGTGTGTGTGTGTGTGTGTGTGTGTGTGTGTGCGTGCATGTGCGTGTATGTGTGTGTGTGCGTGCGCGCCTAGTTACAGCCGCCGTGCGTTGGTAACACTCGCGTAGTTGAAATATATTTTTTTCCCTCGTTTTCTCTCCAGTCGAGGAGGAGGGAGGCTGGAGAAGAGAGTAGGAGTTGGGGGAGGGGGCGATGGTATCAGGAGGGAGGGTAGCGATCTTATCTCCCTCCTTCCTCTCCCACACTCCCTCCCTCCCTCCCTCTTCCCTTCCTCTTTTACTTCCCCCTTCTTTTTTTCATAAATTCCTTATCTAAGTCATATATTTACCTCCTTTCTCTCTTTCTACTTGTGCTCACTCCCTTTCACGCTCAATGTTTTCCTTCTTTACTTTTTTTCTCATTTTATCGTTCTCTTTAATATATTCATGTTCGATATGAATATTTACTCTTTAAAATATTCTGCTTCCCTACTAGTAAATTTATACTATCTCTGTAACTACCCTGCACACACACACACACACACACACACACACACACACACACACACACACACACACACACACACACACACGCCATAAGATAAACACTTTTATCTTCAAAGCAATGGCAAACTCCTCAAGTTACGTGAAGTTTGTAAACCGAGCCCTTGATAAAGTGTGTGTGTGTGTGTGTGTGTGTGTGTGTGTGTGTGTGTGTGTGTGTGTGTGTGTGTGTGTGTGTGTGTGTGTGTGTGTGTGTGTGTGTGTGTGTGTTGATACAATGAGACAAATGTGGATGTTCTTTTCTGTTCTGCCTGTCTACTTTTGTTCATCTGTTTGTCCATCTGTCAGTTTGTTTTTCTGACTGCTTGTCTGCCTTTCTGCCTGCCCCCCCCCTCTCTCTCTCTCTCTCTCTCTCTCTCTCTCTCTCTCTCTCTCTCTCTCTCTCTCTCTCTCTCTCTTTCTCTTCGCTAAAACTTTTTTCTTCCATACCTACACGCATCATTTTCTCTTTCTTTTCTTCCTTCTTCATATCTTCCCTTCCTGCGCTTCCTTCTATCTTTCTTGTCTCATTCTTCACCAAACAATTCCTCCCAATTCTATAATATTATTTGGAATGGTCGTTTTCTCAGGTGCTTGGATATATCTCTGTTTATGCTTGGATACCACCATTCCCTCCCCCAGATAACCAATTGTTGTCCTTTATATTTCCAAATCCATAAGCGTCATGTATTTTTCTTTTAAAATTCCCCATTGCCTTCGCTGCTGGTGATAAAAAAGTAAGATAAACAGTGCCTAGCGGCCGCCCACTCCAGTAGAAACATTTCCGCCTCATGCACACGCAGACACTCAGACACATATACTCACATCTACACGCATACACATCTGACACACAATGACAAACACACACATTACTGAAAAACTACAGCTAACAGCAACTGACCCTAAATCAAACACATAAAAACACATGTCGGAGAGGCGGTGGAGGTGGAGGTGGAGGTGGGTGGCAGGAAGAAAATGCGGTGGGGAGAGAGTGGAGATGGAGATCGTGAGGGCAGAGAGAGAGAGAGAGAGAGAGAGAGAGAGAGAGAGAGAGAGAGAGAGAGAGAGAGAGAGAGAGAGAGAGAGAGAGAGAGAGAGAGAGAGCCTGTGCCAGTACGGTTGGAGAGGCAATGCTGGTATGCGTGTTTCCTCTTTGTACGCGCAAGGCTCACATAGTTGTCCCCTCCTGGACCCGGGGGAGCGACGACCCACGCCTGCAGGGGAGCACAAGTTTCTCTATTTTAACGCTGCCTTCGGGGACCCAACAGCTAGAGACCATGGAGCCCGCCCTTCCTTGCTCACCGTGCCCAGGGAAGTCCGTTTCTTGAAGTTCCCCGCGGCGGTAACGGAAACGAGGCGGTGGTGGTTAAGGTGGACTGCTACGCGTGGGAACCATTCACTAAATTACGTGTGTGGTCTGAGTAAAACACGTGTGGAGTATCAAACATTACTGGCAAGGTTAAGTGAAGGCGAGGGGATCATTAATCGACGCCACATTACAGTCACATGGCGCGCCTTGGCCAGGAAGTGATGGTGGCGGTGGTGGAGTGGTGGCGGTGCAGGAGGAAGGGTAATAGGAAGGGTGTGAGTGTGGCTGTGGGTGGGAATGGGTGGAAGGTCGTGCAGGAGACGTGGTTTAGCACTGGGATGGGTGTAAGAGTGGGGCAGGGCGTGAGAGCGAGGGTGGGAATGGTTGGGGAGTGCGTGAGGATGTGAGGGTGGCGGCGGGCAGGGTGGGGAGGTCACGGTCGAGGGGGAGGCGAGTAAGAAGAGTAAGGAGTCTGATCCCCAAACGTCAAGGTAACAGCTCCTCCCTGCCTCATCTTGACAAATAAACACAAGGTAGATTCCCCTAACTGATGACGTACAAGTATCAACATAAGTATTAATTGGTTTTAATAATTAGTTTAGTTTTTGAAGTGAAATGCGATGCTAGTTTTGTTAGTTGTTGTAACTCCTATTTGTATCTATTGTGCTCTCGATGCTATTTGCTTTTTCATTGGTTTGTGTACTGCTTAGACAAAGATCCCATTTATTTATTTCATTTCGTTTACACAAACAGAAAGAATATCAAAGAAAACTATTAATTTCATCTCATTTTTTTCAGCCTATACAACACATTGCACGTTAAGGAAAGGCAATCTCAAAACAATGACTCTAAAACTCGATGGAAAATGTTTTATGTATTGAGTTACAACACTATCAGCATTCTAAATCTTAACAAAGGAAGAAAGAATAACTAACTTGAACTGCCATAGTGTGTTCACCTCCACTCTAGATTCACCACATTCCCTCACTCCACACGTCACCTCAGCCCCTTGGAAAACATGGATTAAAAGTCTATATAACAAACTAAAGGCTGAATAAATAGGATGAATAATTGAAGTGTAGGTCCTGCTGTTGCTCGTACAAATAAATAATGAACGGAAAAAAAGTTAGATGCACAAAGCGAACAGAATCGTCCCCCTCATTCCAATCAAGACCAGACCTGCGCTGCTCGGCGACCTGCATAACAACTTGATAGAGGAATAAATATATAATGAACATCAATATTACTTTTAACGAGGCCTGAATTTCCTGTCACAATACTTTTTTTTTAATTCTTTTCGTTGTTTTCGCTCGTTTATCATTTTTTCTTTCTCTCTTTCGCTAGTATTTCGAATTTGTCTTTATTATTTCCTTGGATTTTGTTTGAATTGTTTTATAATTTTTTTTTCTGTTATTTCAAGACCATTTTTCGTTTTTCTTTAGTTCTTTTATTTCATTTGATTTTATTGGCTTGATTTTGTGTTTTTTCTGCGTTTTCAATTTTTTTTTCTATTTTTTTCTTTTTTTGCCTAAAGGAAATAAAATATGGGAATTTCATTTGGTCTTTCTGTACCTGTGTGTGTGTGTGTGTGTGTGTGTGTGTGTGTGTGTGTGTGTGTGTGTGTGTGTGTGTGTGTGTGTGTGTGTGTGTGTGTGTCTATGTGTGTGCTTTATCGCGGTTAGAATCCCTCATGCCTCGATCCCTCAAAAAACATTCTTTACTCCCCTTCCCTTCACTCACCCACATACACTCTCTCTCTCTCTCTCTCTCTCTCTCTCTCTCTCTCTCTCTCTCTTTCTTCTACATTTCCGCCTCTTCACGTCAATTTTTCTTCCTCTTCCCCTCCATTCCTCTTCCATTTTTACTTTCTTTTTACTTCCTTTTTTCTTCCTTCTGGCATTTTTCCTTCACGAGCTTTTTTTTCTCTCTCTCTTGCTTCCCCTCTACTCATATTCTTCCTCTTTTTCCTTTTCCTTTCCATTTTTTCGTCGTTTTCCCATATTTCCTTCAGCTCTCTTGTCTTTTTCTCCCTCTCCCTTCTCTATTTCTCTTCCTCTCATATTTTTCTACCCTTTCTTCCAAACTCTTTCTTTTCTTCCTCCTCCAATATTTCTTTCACGTTAATTTTATCCTTTCTCCCACGGTCTGTTTTCTCAGCATTTTTTCTTTACGTATATTCCAAATTATCATTATCATCATCATCATCATCATCATCATTACCATCATCATCATGTATTCTTCCGAGCTCACTGGATTATCATGAAACTTTGCTCTCTTCTCTCTCTTCCCTTCCTCTGGTCTTCTTCCATCTCTTCTGCACGGCACATTTGCTCCTCCGAGGCCCTCCACTGCCAGACTCTCTCATCTCCAGACAGGATGTTAGAAGCGAGGAACCATCAAAGGCATACCATTCTCTCTTTCTCTTTTCTCCTTTCCTCCTCCTCCTCCTCTTGTTTCTCCTGCTCCTGTTCCTTTCACTTTCCCTCTTTCCCTTCCCGCCGCACTGTGTTCATTAAATTATGTGTTTTTATGAAGGTTTTCCATCGTCTGTCCTCTGTCTTCTATTTCTATTTTCCATTTTTTTTCCGTCAACGTTTTCGATCTTTTCTTTTTCATTGGAAGGATTTGAAGACACTTGTCCTCATTCTCATTTTTCTCTTCTACTTCGTATTTTTTCTTATTTTTTACATATTTTCTTTTCTTCTCATGTCTTATGCATATCCATCTTTTTTAGATTTTTCTCTTACCCTACAGCTACCCTTCCTCTTCATTTTTCGCATTCCCTTTCTTTTCACATACATGTTTCCCTTGTATCCTATACTATTGCACATCCACTGGAAAAGAACACACTACAGCACCGCGGCACACCACTATTTCACGCCCCTCTCTTGGATCTTGGCCTAAGTAAACACAGTAATAGTTTATGTACGAGTAAGTGCTCATGAGAGGCTGGTGTGGGGTCCTTGGGAAATCTGAGATGGAGTAATGTGCTAGACTGCATATTAGAATCTTCACAGAGCCAGAGAAGTAACGAGTCTTCATTCATCACACAGACTCCAGGAAGTGCAGGACGTCCAAAGGCAAATGAGACAGAGCGCCGTGGCAATATGCAGGAGCGTCCCCTCGACTTGCACGGTATCCTAAGCACGCAGTTAAGGCCCCTGAGGAATCCATACATTAATACAACACATTTAGAACCTGCATTCAATATGACCTCCACGGAAACGAAGAGGGCAAGGAAGTCAAATGTGGAGGGAAACGAAAATGAAAAGGCATCGAAGAAGAGAGGTAGAGTTGGAGTTGGGGGTGGCGGGAGGGAAGGGATGCGAGCAGGTGGAGGGGCCGCGATACCATCAGGAGGGGAGGCAGCTCGCCATCCCCCAAACAGTCTGTATTTACCCTCGTGACGACTACCACTCCAAGGCAGGCGAGGGGAGGCGCCCTTATCTTCCTTCCTGTTTTTCAAAGACTTTTTTCCCCTCGTCCCGGCCCGGCGAGGTAAAGGGCCGGGACGGAGGGAAAGGTGTGTTATTCTCCTTCACGCTAAGGAAATCCTTTCTTAGTTCTCACCTAATGAGTGTCAGGACGGAGGCTGGGGATGGAACAAGAAGAGGAGGAGGAGGAGGCAGCCAGCTGGGAAGCTTGTCGGCTGTCATCATTGTTTCTTCTTTTTCATGTTTTCTTTTTTAGGCAAAGGAGGCAGGGCGAGAACATACGGCTTTACGACCTCCGGTATGAGCCGTGGGTGATCGTTATTTTAGCTTTCTCTTATTTCGGGTCATGTCCATATTGGGAAATGTTTTTTGAGGATGGTTACATACTTTTCACGAGCACATACCATCGTGTAACATTCTTTACTTCGTGCTTTATGTGATCTGTAACAAGGTCACGTGTAAAATGATTGGTGAATAGCGTTCACGTGTTAGGGAACAAAAATCATTTTTTTTAATCGCCGAGTTACGGTTACAGGTTTTTAATCCGCGGTGGCAAAATATCCTCATGAATGCCGCCTTTTCACGCTTTCTACTGCCGTACTGTGAGTGAATCCCATCCTTCATGCGGCACGTGTCTGGCCGTTGCCTGAACACACGGTGAAACTCAGCCACCCTCCGAAAAGAAAGTACAATTCCGTGCGATAGATATTCCCGCGGTGCACTCGTACATCCCGCAGCAGCAGACACCATCTCCCGGCACTTCCTCACAGACTCAATATTCGAGTGGAGCGCGTGGGTCTCTACGCTGACGACTACCAACGAGGGCCATGCATCAGGAGGCGCCTGATTCACTATGCCGCAAGGACGCTCGCTGCCACACCCCGCTTGAGGCAGGACGACAACTGGCGGCTGATTGCCCTAAATCCTCAGAGTCTAAAGTTATCTTGTGCTGTAAATTTTCTCCCCACCAACGCACACAATGATAGTTCATCTCTTACCTTCCTGTTCCCTATTTCCCTCATCTCCTTCCCTATATTTCCCTTTTTTCTCCTCGCCTCCCTGTACTGCTCTTCTTCTTGTGGCTAGTAGCAGTACCACAGAAAATGAAACATTTCCTCATAAATAAGCCACGAGATAAAAACTTGTACATGATAAAACTGCTGCAAACATGAGGGAGGCAGGAGAGGAGAGGGGGACACGGGAGAAAAACTCGCCATGCATCTCAGAGAGCTCATAAATGTGTCTTATGTGAAGAAATCTAATCAGAACTGAAAGAGAGGCATGAGAGCTGGACAGCCGTGAATCATGAGCTCAGCAGCAGCAGTCGGCGGGGAGTCACAGGCCTGGCAGTGGGGAAGGGCGCTAGGCCACCCGTCATCCTCCTAATTCCTGACGCGGCAGCCTTATTGGGGGGAGAAAAAGAAACACAAATATTTATCCTCGCTGAAACTCGCTCCGGAGGAGATGTAAAAAGCCGTTTTATCGCCATTTGTATGCCAGTGGAGTCCTCCTGTCAGAGTTTCAAACCCCCTCCCCTTCAACCCCTCCTTCCTTCCTACAAGCTCTGTGACACAAGCAAACATGCGTAAATTCCTTCTTATCGCGCGGCGGGAGTCGCCCAGGGACGCGTTGCAATAGAATTCTCCCAATCGTAATTTTCGTCGCCAACTCGGAATTGGACCAAAAACACCACATTCTCCTCCGATTCCCTGCGACCTCCACCTGTCAGACGAGCCGCCTCTGTGTCCCCACGCTGTGCCTCTGCCCGGAGTCTCCCTTCATCTGCTCCCTCTCTGTTTCTCCCTTCCCGTCGCTTGTCCTCGTTACCATAATTAGACTTTAATGTACAGCATGTTCCAAATACATTTTTTAATATTGCTTTTTGTTTCACTAAAATCTGAAACTCCACCTTTCTCCTCCTCCCTCCGTAAAATTTTTCACGAAATAGTGTACGAGGTAGGCGGGACCCAAAAATGTTTTGTTTTAGCGCTAACTGCACTTCCTGCGCTAAAAGTAATGGGGTAAAGAGTGGCCTGATGGTAGCTTGTATTATCCAACTCGGCGGTAAAATGCAAATGGCCGCACGGAGCTTGTGGCCCGGGGCGGAGGCGCGGCGGGGTGTTGCTGAGCGGCCACCCTTGGGGCATTTACCAGGGTGGCTTTGCAGGTCGTCTAGACGTTGAGGGTGGTGGCGAGACACGCGCCCAAACACACACACCCATCCACACACACACACACACACACACACACACACACACACACACACACACACACACACACACACACACACACACACACACACACACAAACAATAAACAAATCCACAACAAACAAACATAGAAGACCAATAACTAATGACTACCAGTAAGAAAAGTTTGGAGTATACACAAATTCTGCTGTTGTATTCTTAATACCGAAGCTTAACCAAAACAGCCAGCCAGGCAGCCAAGCAGTAAACAAAATAAGGAAATAGGACGCATTCCTCCCTGAAGGAGAGTGCTGCGCTACGGCCTGGCTGGATCTCGATGGGTAACAGTCACGCTGCTATGCCCTACAGATAGTGACGGGGACGCGACGAACACCAGACGCACCTCTGTCCCATCTATCACGTGGCCTGTCCTGTAACTCCTCCCAGCACACACACACACACACACACACACACACACACACACCAGGCCCGCTTCATCTCTCTATGATACACCACCTGCTAATTCCCCAATCATTCTCTCTTCCTCCGCTGTCTTCGTGTACTTGTCGAGTCTATTCTTCCCGCGGACAGGAGAGAGAAAAGAGACGATGATGAGGTGGAGGTACGAACGAGAGAAAAATAAAGCGAGTGAAGAGAGAGAGAGAGAGAGAGAGAGAGAGAGAGAGAGAGAGAGAGAGAGAGAGAGAGAGAGAGAGAGAGAGAGAGAGAGAGAGAGAGAGAGAGAGAGAGAGAGAGAGGTGGGGTGGAGATGGAATTTTATCGCCACTTCATCTATGCAGTGGTGTAGAGATTCTAAGGACCATATTCTGAAACGTTTTTGACATTACCTCCACTAATAATTATATTCGAAAGCTCTAGTTGAAGGTACGTGTCTTAGGGCTGCTTTTACCTTTATACTGAAAAAAAATAACGAAAAGTCTGTATCATTAAAATCTATGGCCTTTAAAAAAAAAATCGTAGTACGAAAGCAAAGCATTTATGAATAGGGGTCCTAATAACTTGATGCTGCCTGATTGTGGAGAGATCACCATGCCTACCTTAACAAACCCTTACCCTTTCTTTTCCTCTTCCCTCCCCTTGCCCTTCACTGCGAGACACCCCAAGTGCCACTAATATCCAGTAATTAGGCAACTTTTCACAGCGACCTTATGAAATTCCAATTAAGGGGGGAATTTTTCCAGCAAATATAGTGTGACTAGGCAGAGAATGCGCCCCTACCTACCTACCTAATATCATAATAAAGTGACCGGGGGAAGAGCGCGTCCCCTCCGGATATTAATAAACCAGAGGATGAGGGAGATGTTGCCCCCTCACCCCCACAGTCACCCCGCCCTCACCCAGCCTCCAGAAACCATCCGAGCGAAATGAGCGATCTGATAAAATAATTGAGGAGAAAAAATAACAGGAGTCGGTCTTCAGGTGCTTATGTAGCCTGCTGACGACCACAAGAAGGAGGAGGAGGAGGAGGAGGAGGAGGAGGAGGAGGAGGAGGAGGAGGAGGAGGAGGAGGAGGAGGAGGAAGTGGTGGAAAAGGAGGAGGAGTGATGTTAAGGGTGACTATAAATCTGTGTTGATGATTACGATGCTGAAAGAAAACAGGAAAAGGAAAATTTGTGAGATATGAAGGGGAAAGAAATATGCTCTCTCTCTCTCTCTCTCTCTCTCTCTCTCTCTCTCTCTCTCTCTCTCTCTCTCTCGCTTTCATGCCTCTTTATAACAATAGCAGCAACAAAGGCGGTGCAGGGGGAGCTAAATGATGCTGGGAACGTAAGTAGGATGTAGGAGATCGTAAAGAAGCGACGCTAAATTACAACTCTCGTCGCAGTGAGGGGGACGAGACGCGGCGGGATGCAGGAAGGAAGGCGGAACAACAGCGGGACATACTGGGCGCCACTTACAGCGAACAACAGCACGACATGTTATTAGCGAGGAAGTACAAGACAAAGGTATATGTAAGGATGAGTTGTACGTGTGTGTGTGTGTGTGTGTGTGTGTGTGTGTGTGTGTGTGTGTGTGTGTGTGTGTGTGTGTGTGTGTGTGTAATTCACCTCGGTCGTCTGCTGGTCACCCAGCCAGTCTTCCCCATTACGGAGCGAGCTCAGAGCTCATAGACCGATCTTCGGTTAGGACTGAGACCACAACACACTCCACACACCAGGAAAGCGAGGCCGCAACCTCTCGAGTTACATCCCGTACCTATTCACTGCTAGGTGAACAGGGGCCACACATTAAGAAGCTTGCCCATTTGCCTCGCCGCTTACCGGGACTCGAACCAGGCCCTCTCGATTGTGAGTCAAGCGTGGTAACCACTACACTACGGTGTGTGTGTGTGTGTGTGTGTGTGTGTGTGTGTGTGTGTTGCAGGGCATGACACAGTGTACATGGTTTAGTACTGGAGTGACAATATGGTGCTTTTGTTAGTGAGAATCAGGCTAAATAGTGCCATGTTGTGATGTGTGATGTCAGGTTTGTAGTTACTAGGGTTGATGGTTCTGTTGTGTGTTTTCTTTCCTCTGTCATTTAATGTGTTGATTTTTTTTTAATCTACATATTCGCATGCTACAGACATCATCATACAGAATAGATTATACGTACTGTACTTACACATTTCTTATAGTGGGAATTGATTTGCGTAATTTGTTCCTCTGTCACATCATATCAATTTCATGTCATCTGTTTTTTTTTTTTTATCTATCAAAGCAATTTTACTGAACATATTATGCTCTTTAATATCTAAGAACGAGGGATTTGTGCTTTCATTTGTCCATTCAACCTAATTCATCTTCATTAATATTTTTTTACTTATTTCCGATCATTACTTTCTGCATTTATAAACACTGAATTACTTAAAACATTATTAATCGTATTGTCATTAATTTCATATGATTTAACTTGGGATTATTCATTTTCCTTATATAATTATCTTGCTATCTTTATCTTCCGTTTATATTAATTAACAATCATATTATCATTACATTACATATCTTATTATCATTATACACATAAATTCTTCAATCTCCACTTTTCCTCTTTGTCTTGCAAGCGTCACACCGTCTGGTCACTTGTTCTTGCCTCAGCGAGATAGACACACAGTACAACTTTAAAACATCATTCCCTACGATATGGAACCTTCATTGTCTCGCCTCTGCTATGTCGTCCCTTCTCGCTCTCTCTGTAACCCTTCTTGCAGTCCATCATCTGAATCTCTATCACTCATCGTCTAAATTTGAAGAAAAAACATAAATTTCAAAGCTCAGAATATTTATCCTTCTCTTCTTGTTTCTCATCTATCTTCTCCACTTCCTTCTACGCCGCCATCCTTCTCCTTCTGCTCCTCTTTCATTCCTTTCCCTCCTTGTCCTACCATGCGTGTATTGTCCTCGGTATAATGACTTCGTTGCTCTGACAACCTCAATTCCACGACTCCTAATTTCCGTTCTCCCTAAGCTCTTCCCCCACTGTTGTTATTCTGGCCTGTCGCAATGAATCTGTCTCCTCAGCCTCTTCAGTGTATCTTCTTTCTCTCTCTCCATCTTTTTACGAGAGAGAGAGAGAGAGAGAGAGAGAGAGAGAGAGAGAGAGAGAGAGAGAGAGAGAGAGAGAGAGAGAGAGAGATTTGTTGGTGCTCGTTTGCGTCAGTCTCTTTAGTGTAAACAAGAGTGAACAACGTTATAATGTATTTCGTTTTTGTTCATGGATGAGTTACAATTAGCACGGGTGTAGTAATACCTGCCTGCACCGTGTGTGTGTGTGTGTGTGTGTGTGTGTGTGTGTGTGTGTGTGTGTGTGTGTGTGTGTGTGTGTGTGTGTTGGGTTTGTGAGAAAAGAGTTTACGTACAAATAGTCGTACAGTTGTCACCGCTCTCTCTCTCTCTCTCTCTCTCTCTCTCTTTGGGAAATAATTCACATGCTACTAAGAAATGTGGAAACTTTGGTGTTACCTTCCTTACATCTTTCATCTCTCTCTCTCTCTCTCTCTCTCTCTCTCTCTCTCTCTCTCTCTCTCTCTCTCTCTCTCTCTCTCTCTCTCTCTCTCTCTCTCTCTCTCTCTCTCTTATCTCCTGCCCCTGATTCCTGCCTATCACTCTCGCCCTTCCTTCCTCCCGCCTCTGTCTTGACACCGATCCATCTTCCTCCCGCCGGATACTCAATCATTAATTCCCTTAGACACAAAATTACTCGCAGCCTCCTTTTTTTTCCGCCTCATTTTCTCACTTTTTTTTTTCTCCTTTTTCTCTCACTTCTTCCTTCTTTCGTCCTTTTGAAGTTAAAATGACTTAATCTTCCTTTACATTATTTTTCTTCTTTATGAAACTAAATGTTATTCTTTCTTTTCTATTTTCGTCCTTGTCTTGCTTCTAACTTCCTTTTGATTTTTAAGGTTATATTTTTCTTTTTTTTGTCTCTTAATTTATTTTTTTTGTATGGTATCTATTAAACTATATATTTTTTCCTCTCCTCATTGTTTCACTCTCTCGTTCCCTTCATTCTTTCTCCTTACTTGCTCATGCAGACAATTATTTTATTATTTTTCTTTTATCATAAATCTCTGTCGTGACTTTTACTCGATTACAGTTTTCGTATAGTATTCTATGATAAATAAGAAGATTAATTATTTAGATTTATTTTCAGTTAGCAAATTTAAAAGGGAGTTGCTTCTTGGGCTGGGCTGGGACTGTATCCAATATATCTCTTTTCCTTCTCTCTTTCCCTTTCCAGTCTTCCTCCTCCATGTTCTTATCCACCTCCACCAGTTTCTCTCCCTGAGTAACCCGACAATCTACCTCCATCGAGTCTTACAAGTAATCCTCCTCCGTCTCTCCCTCAGACAGCTCCTTCCCGTAAATCCTTCCTATATCAAGTCCCACTCCATCCTCCTACCATCTGCCCCTTCTCCTTCTATCCTTATTCTTTCTACTCTACTTTATTTATGTTTTTCTCTCCCTTTTCCTCTTCGTAGTTGTCTTTCTATTCCTGTTTCGCTTGTCTCTGCTTCTCTTTTTCGTTCTTTTCGATCTCCTCTTTATTATTATTTCCTTCTCGTCTTTATTTTCAATTTTTTCCTGTCTATGTTTCTTCTCTCTTCCCTTTCCTCTGCTCATTTTTCGTTCTCTTTACTTCTATTTTCTCTACCATTTTCTTCTCGTCCTCGTCTTCCTTTTCCATGATTCTCCTGTTTCTGTTCCTCCCCGTCCTCTTCCTCGTCTTCCTCCTCCTTCCATCCACTCGGCCACACGTGATAATTGAAATGAATGGTCTTGGGCCTGGCTCTCTGGCACTCGCCCAGCTGGAAAACACCCGAGGGCCCGCCTGGCAACCCTCACAAACCCTTGGCACTCTCGCGAACCCCTCTCTATTCTCCACCACCCGTCCATCCTCCCTCTCTCTTCCTTCGCCCAACCTTCGCCCGGAACACGCCCCTCCAGCACCGCCAGTAGCAGCACTCCTCGCCCTCCCTGAAGGCTCCCCGAAGGCTCTCCACTAATCCTCAATAATGCGCAAGATAAACCAATCTCCGGGTGTAGTTTGTTGAGGCTCCCGTCGGTAAACAGCGCCGTATTTTCAAGGTCACCGACATACCTAGGAGGAGGAGAACGAAGAGGAGGAAGAGGGTGGAAGAGCAACTACCCCCGTCAGGTCTTAAGGCCCCGATTCCTTTGAAGTTATCAGTGGTGTAAAGGGGAGCCAGGAAGCTGCTCTTGTTCCCGAGACTGTAATGGTTGGGACTTATAACACACGAGCACTTATAGAAGGAGGAGGGAGGTGGTTTGGTAGAGGTAGGTGGGTGGGATGCTTTCATATATTTTCATTTTTATTTTTTTTTGAGGGGGGGATGTCTTTTCATAATCCTTGCCACAGGCTTTTGGGATAAACTTGCTTGATATCTGCTTATGGATACTTGTTTTTCTTCCCCCCGAGTACTTTACGTCCACGTCGAGGCTAGCGGGAAGTGTTTATGAGGTTGTGAGTGTCCCGCCCTGCACGATGGAGAGGTGTGTTCATGTTTGCGTGTTTACAATCTCTCTCTCTCTCTCTCTCTCTCTCTCTCTCTCTCTCTCTCTCTCTCTCTCTCTCTCTCTCTCTCTCTCTCTAATAAGGCACTGACAGTCTTTCGTTTCTATTCTCCACCCTATCATTTGACACATTTACATGCTTATTTGCTTACACGAATGAACTATTACCTATTGTCCATCTATCCTTTCTGCAATGTCTGCCTGCGTCATCTCTCTTTCCTGGCACACGTATCTATATCTGTCCATCCACTCGCCTCCACAAAATACTCATCGTTCCACTTGTCTCGACAGATCTTTGGCAGGTGGGCGAGGACGGGAGGATCTTGAGAAGGAGATGGGCGGGAAGGGAGGAGCTCACGTCTTTCCTCGATCTTCTCAAGGTTAATCCTACTTCGCAACGATGATCTGTGGCAAGGAGACTAGGAGAGGCTGGAAGAGGAGACGACAAGGAGGCAGGAGAAAGGGAGGAAAGGAGTAGCGGCAAGGAGGAGGAGGAGGAGGAGAAGTTAAAGGTGAAAGGAAGACAGTGGAAAGAAAGAAGAATGACAGGTGAAAAGAGGAGGGGTGAGTGAAGAAGGGCGGAAGGGGATGAAAGGAGAATGGGAGAGCGCTGAGGGAGAGAATAAAGGTCAGATTCGGAACACTGACATGAATTTGAGGGCTCTTGGGAAAGACTTACATATTCCCTGTTGCCTTGTGTGTGTGTGTGTGTGTGTGTGTGTGTGTGTGTGTGTGTGTGTGTGTGTGTGTGTGTGTGTGTGTGTGTGTGTGTTTGTACTAAGTGTTTGCCAGCCATCTCATACGTCATATCTGCTCCGTTTTTCCCCTTCTCGTGACCAAGTATTTTTTCCTCACATGCCCTTCTTACACTTCACATATTTGAATCCCTTTAGCCTTGTATTCTTAAACTCTCTGGAGTCTCACGCGGATTGCTTTTCAAATGTCACTGATATTATTGGTAAGGTTCTCATGATGTTTTCTTTACTCCTGATGCAGAATTCTTGTTAAAACCATTACTTGATTCTCGAAAACTATTGATGCCGCAGGTCTTGTTAAACTATCACTCGAATCACACAAAAAAAAAAAAAAAAAAAAAAATGCACCCATGAAAACACAAATAGCTTCCAAAATATACTATTGAATATAATCATGATAAGACATATAAGCATTACTCACTCTTACGTAACCTATCATCTTTATCGCTTTACAACCCCCATCACCCCATCACCCTCATCACCCCTATCACCTCTATGGCTCCTCCTTCACCCCCACTCACCCTCCCACACCCTGACCCTCAACAGCCCATTCGCCACCCGCCGCCATGGAACAGTAGCGGCCATTCGACATGTAATTAATGGGATCTTTTTTAATAGACGCCCATCGGTTGCATCCAGCAGAGCGCCAATTATCACAGAGCAGCGGGACTCCTGACGATGGCACCGAACCCTTTCTTGCGATCATTACGTGTTATTATCTTTACTGCTATATTGCTACAGTGTGTGCTCTGTTCCTTGTTTCATTTGCCTTTTACGATGTGAGTTTTGATCATTGTATATAGATGAGGCAATAAAGGTAACATCGTAACTATTCTGAGGTTATTTCCTGAATGATCTGCTTACTTGCATTGTTATTGTATATGTAAGTGATTATTATCATTATTATCTATCTATTATTTTTTTGGCAGAACAATTATGAAATTAAAGAAAACTTAATGATATCAGTATTTTAAGAACATCTCCCCCACCTCTCTCTCTCTCTCTCTCTCTCTCTCTCTCTCTCTCTCTCTCTCTCTCTCTCTCTCTCTCTCTCTCTCTCGCTCTAATTCCTTTCCCCAGGGAGCTCATAATTTGCATTCATTTTTCACTCTATAATGATACGCTTGTCGCTCGCTGCTCCCGACAAGCCTGACCCGAGGGAGGCGCCCTGTGGCCGTCAGCAGCGACCTGGAATGTGGCCTGGAGACCTGGAAGGGAAGGATGACGGGAAGCAGGAGGAGGAGGAGGAGGAGGAGGAGGAGGAGGAGGAGGAGGAGGACACGTCAGCGACCTTGAGTGAGACGCTTTGCAATCCTGGCGCAACATATCGCACGGGTGACCTCGTGACCTGAAGGGCGTGGTCACCTGCCTCCACCTGCCTGGTCTCAACACTACCCCGCTCACAAAAGGTGGACCAGATTTTTTGTCAAAGCCTTACAAAGAAGGTAAAGATCCCGTAAGTAACGGCGACGACAAGCAGGAGTCCACAGATGTTCGTTTTCGAAGTGTACAGGTGTTTATGCATTAATATTTTTAAGAGAAAATATCAAGTATCTTCAAGCAAATAGCAGCTTCGAAACTTTGGAAAAATTAGTTCGAGTCAAAAACATAATTACTCCAACGAAACCTTCTCTCTCTCTCTCTCTCTCTCTCTCTCTCTCTCTCTCTCTCTCTCACTATGAGCCCCGTCAAAAGTACTGCGGGAGTTCCTGACCTCTGAGTCATAACCCTCGACGAAAACTCATTGAAATGCAGAGCTTAAAAACAAGAGTCTCCTGAAGGGGAACAACACACACGAACAATTTGATTTGCTATTCCGTGATCCTAATATGGGTGGAGGTGGCCGTGTCTTGTGTCTCAGGGTTCGTGTCACACATCGATCTTGCCTCCATCCTCTCCCTCTTCCTTCCCCGTAAACTCCCGAAGGGTACCTCAGGCGCGCCCAGGACCTTCCCCTCACACTGTCCGTCACGAGACAAGGGATTGGGATGTCCTCCATAGGTTTCCGATACGCTGTTGACAAGAACTATCCAATGGCTTCTGGCTGAGACGTGACGAGGGTGAGCAAGACGTGTACGGGAGGAACCGTGACGTGGATGGGACGCCGAGATGATGGGACGATGGGATGGTGCTGGCGGTAATGGTGCTGTGAGAGGGATGTTGAGGATGCTGCTCATGACTCTCAGGAGATGGACTGTGTGTGTGTGTGTGTGTGTGTGTGTGTGTGTGTGTGTGTGTGTGTGTGTGTGTGTGTGTGTGTGTGTGTGTGTGAATGAAGATGAAAGATACTCAGATACAAAAGATGTTTGGGAGAAGGATGGTTGTATGTTGTAGGTGGGAGTAGGAGTATGTGTGGGGGGGGAGGGATGAGGGATGAATGTGAAAGACATAAAGATACAAAAGGTGTGCAAGAGACGGATGGGTGAGTGGGATTGAGTGGGAGTGTGTGAGTGGGAGTGGGATAGATGCAGGTGCTGATAGAAACGTGACTGCGGCTTTGCATCAGATTGTGGGCGTGAGCAGGGGCGCGGGTTTTCGTTTCGTGATCACCTCTCGGGAAAGATGGACGGCCCCACTGCTCCCCCGCACGCCAGGTTGATGGTCCGCCCTCTGTAAGAAGCTGGCCGCCTCAACAGCCTTCCTTCATCCAGAAAAATATATTTCATCCTTCCACCGTCTCGTGCATCTCCGGCCGTCCGTCTCTATCACCTCTGCCTCCTGCCCCGGCCTGCCAATTCACCTCAAAACTGGATATCTCATAAATTGATGGCATGGAATTCTTTTGGCGCCTTTCGTTGAGGGAAAGATAGAGGAGTGGTGGTGGTGGTAGTGGTGGTGGTGGGAGCGGTGGTGGTGGCATTGGTGGTGATGGAATAGACTCACATCATAAATTCTCTCAACATATGGATGTTTTATCTGAAATCTGAACTTGTTTTCCATTGCACACAAATATTGGGCTGTTTTCGGGATAGTTGTGCGAAAAACAAGCGATCCAAGCGGAACGGGGGAAAAAAAAAATTATGAACAACTATCAACAATACGAGTAAACACGTACACACACACACACACACACACACACACACACACACACACACACACACACACACACACACACACACACACACACACACACACACACACACACACACACACACACACACACACACACACAGGTACGGTATACATTATTTTTCCTTGTCTCACCGCATGGTTTCGTTAACATTATATTCTACTTTAAGTTTCCGCGCAAAAACAAGATACTGGCGCCTGATATTTATGAGACCACCCCGGCAGAGTGGTTTCTATCCTGGAGGCAGTCTTGATCTCTCAGCCTTCCTCTCTCTTCAGACATGGAATACATCTGGACAGCGCCGTATGTCTGACCTCAGGAAATCACAGGCGTCAGGGAGGAAAATAAACCTTCTTCCGAGTAGTAAGTATATCCTACAAGTCGAGGTAGTTGACGCTTCCCGTGGAATTACAAAGAAAACTACACAAAATGAGAGGAAGTGTAACAGGGAACACGGACGGAGCATTAGTTGTGTTCATGAGCGTGAGTATATTTCCTGTTTTCCCTCAAGTGCTGCTCCTGATGCGCCTCGTCTCTCAGCACCAGGGACCGTAATATTCTGAAACACTTCTGGCCACACCTCCATTACTTTTAGAAGATTTAAATTGAAGTCATATTGTTTTTTAATGAGGTCTTTATGGTTCTAGTAGCAAATTAACATGACATACAACATTAACAGCAAAAACTCTTGAAAACCCGACTAATCATACATGTAACCTTTAGAAATAGTGATGAGAAAGACCAAAGCGTCTCAGATTAAGGCCCCATGAGGCGTGCTGGACGACGCGCCGCCATTTACTGCCACTGCCGCCGTGGAGGAAACCATCTGACGTGAGGCATGAAATGAAATGTCACATGAAATTCAGTATTTTTGTCTTGCCTCCCATCCCGTCCTGATGCTGTCGCCTCTTCACGCCTCCATCACCAGCCTTCTTCTGTCACGCCTCCATTCACCAACCCTCTTCTGTCATCATCTCACGACTTGAAGTGTCCTCGTAAAGAGTCCCGCCTCCAGTGTTTTCCCGCGCGAAGCAGATTTATGCACACAACAGTTATACCGCTATTAGGTTTTAACAACTCGAGAGGAAAAGACCGCAAAGAATATTACCGCCCAAGTTGGCTCACCAAGCAAAATAAACTGGGCCGCCCCGCCACGCACATTCACCACAAACTTTAAAGCTTCATTTGGCCTCACTTTACGATCTAGTTAGGGTAGGGAAGAGAAAATTGCCACACTCAACAGGGTGCTCGGCGGCCCCTCAACACAACGACGGGACCTCTTGCGTTTCCCCTCCCGCCTCAAGCAACTAAATACATCCCCAAACTCAGTATACCCTCACCCATTAACCCTACCAATCCTTGCCCCTTAAGCCTTACTTTTCCCACCCTTCTCTTCTCTTCCCAAACGGCTACGTCCTACGAAACCCATTTAGAAAACAAAATGGATACATTCCTACTAAAATTACAACGCTCTCATCGCTTCTTTACACTGCTTCTCGTGTTTCCCAGCACCCCAAAACACACATCAGGTTGCGGCGGCTGTCCTCATCCCTTCCTCGATAATTGCTCACACGACCATCGCATTTCATGAAGAAGTTTCCTGATGCGCAATCCCAACCCGAGGCGCCTGCCGAGAGAAGGACATGAACCTGTACGATAAATAGTAACAAGAATCTGGTGCGGGTAGTGGAGAGGAGCCGCGGGAGTACGAGGGGCATAAGAAAGGTGTACGAAAGGAGAGAACGAGGCAGTAGGATAAGGGGAAGGGAGGTACGGGGACGGGGCAAGTTGGAAAGGGAGAAGAGGGAGGATGAAAAGGAACATTCCAAGATTCACATAACGTCTTAATGATGTAAACAGCTCAGTGTGCCTCTAGGAAACGACAGCCACGCCGCACTTATCGACCCACGAGGAGGAGGATGAAGAGGAGGAGGAGGAGGAGGAGGAGGAGGAGGAGGAGGAGGAGGAGGAGGAGGAGGAGGAGGAGGAGGAGGAGGAGGAGGAGGAGGGGAAAAGAGAAAAAGCATAAAGGAAAAGTCGAAAGAGGAAAACACAAGAAAATACGGTACTGCAGTACAGAGAAACACAAACATAGTATTAAAAAAAAAAAAAAAAAGAAAACATCAGAAAGAAAAATAAAGGAATGAAAAGTTTCGTAAGAGAAAGAAAGGAAGGGAAGAAGAGAAAAAAATAAATGAAGCCAAAACAAAAGATGAGAAGCAAAAATATTAAGCTGTAACATGCAGGAACTGATACAAAAAAAAAAGAAGAAAAAGAAAAAGAAAACTGAAAAAAAAAATGCAGAGGGAGTATGAATGGTGAAAAGAGGAATGTTTTGAAATATAAGACTAACAAGATAACATGAAAAAGGAGATGAAATACCAAACTATCAGGGAGAAACGAAGAAAAGAAAAACGGCAAGCGCAAAGGAGAACAAGAAGAATATAAGAAGTAATGAGCAGAAACACAGTGCAGTGTAATAAAGGAAGGGAAGAAATAAAAGAGAAATTAGAAGGAGCAAACAAAGGAGTAATGTGAATGGATAAACAAGAGGATACGGATGAAAGGAGGAATAATGAGAAAATAAAGAGACGTATAAGAGAGAAAAGGAAGACATAATAAGAGACAGGATATGTTAACTTAAAAGAGAATATAGGAAATAGGAAATAAGTGCTGATGAAGAAAGGGAAGGGAAATAATGATAATGATAATAATAATAATAATAATAATAATAGAGAGAGAGAGAGAGAGAGAGAGAGAGAGAGAGAGAGAGAGAGAGAGAGAGAGAGAGAGAAAGCTATACACCCCCTCACACACACACACACACACACACACACACACACACACACACACACACACACACACACACACACACACACACACACACACACACACACACACACACACACACACACACAAGTTATTAGCGTCATATTTCCTCAAATGAAACCATTCCATTAGGAGAGTCAGCCTCAAAAAACATATATTACAGAGAAAAACACAACTAATAACCGGAAAGGCAAATAAAGGATGTGCCAAAAAAGAGGAGAATTTTGAAATGAGTATAAGTAAACAGGAAGGAGAACAATAGATTAATCAAGCACACAAACAAGCAAACAATCATGTAATCAATTCTGCTCTCTCTCTCTCTCTCTCTCTCTCTCTCTCTCTCTCTCCTCCTAGTAATTCTTGTGGGAGGTAATGACAACTTGAAAAATAGGAAAAGTAAAGGAAATTTAAATATATGGGTTGACGGAGGCCTTTTTTATATCTAGTCTAATCTCTCTCTCTCTCTCTCTCTCTCTCTCTCTCTCTCTCTCTCTCTCTCTCACTCACGCACACACTTGTACAAACAGGAAGTGGAGAATGTTTCTATTTCAAGGTTTAAAAAATGAAAAGAGAGAAAAAAAAATGTGATAACTGAATGGCACATCAACTCTCCCCTTTTCCTGCTCGTCCCCTTCCTCTCTCTCTCCTCTCTCTCTCTCTTCCTTCCCTCTTTTCCCCTCATCACGTGATTTTTACCTTCCTCTCTCCGTCCGTGTGTCATTTATCTTTTTCGTCACAATCGTCTATTTATTTTCATCGTTCCTCCCTTTAATTTCTCGTGCTGCTAATTGTGCTTGTGTTTTATGACGTACTTATACCTTATTCTATTTCTTTTATTTCTTGATTGTTTCGTATATTCCATCATTATTTTCTGCTTTTCATCTCATTTTCCTCAGACTGTCTCGTTGTTCCACGTAATGCATGTAAAGTTGGATTCATTACTTTGTCATTTTCATCAATTCCTTTCTGCTAAATCAGTTCAGTCTTATAAACAATCTCTCTCTCTCTCTCTCTCTCTCTCTCTCTCTCTCTCTCTCTCTCTCTTCTATACCTGTTTCCTTGATCACTCGGTTCACCAAAACAAATGGAGGGAGAGATCAACAGACTCAAGCTGATCACCTTGGCAGGGAGGGAGGGGGAGAGAGAGAGAGAGAGAGAGAGAGAGAGAGAGAGAGAGAGAGAGAGAGAGAGAGAGAGAGAGAGAGAGAGAGAGAGAGAGAGAGAGAGAGAGAGAGAGAGAGGAGGCAGTAAAAAGAAGGGAGAGGATGTGAGGTGTGAGGCTGATAAAAAGAGAAAGGAAAGGAAACTAAGGGAGGATAAAAGAAAGAAAATAAAGGAAGATAGGGAATAATGGAAACACATCAAGGAGGATAGGGAAAGAAAGAAGAGAAGATGGGGGAAAAGAATAATATAATGGAAACTAAGAAAGGCTAAGAAAATTGGAAAGGAAACAAGGGAGATTATTTGGGAAGCCAGAAGAAGGAGGAGGGAGGGAAAGAAAGCTAGGAAGAATAAGAAATGGAAAAAGACAAGACAGGGAGTAAATAATGAAGCAGATGCCCCCCAAAAAATATATATATAAAACAAAGGACAAAAGGAAAGTTATGAGGAAAGGTGGAGGAAAGGAAGCTGAGGGAGGATGGGAGGATGAGGGAGGATGAGGGAGGATAAGGTAGGCAGGGAGTAAAAGACGATGGATTAAAGAGTGTGAGCATTAAGGGTGATGGAATGGTAGAAGTAATTGACGTAGGGAAGATAAACGGAGGGAGTACACAAGACTATCTCCTAACTGTTTTCTCTCTCTCTCTCTCTCTCTCTCTCTCTCTCTCTCTCTCTCTCTCTCTCTCTCGCTCTCTCTCTCTCTTTCCCAAGCACTAATACAATGAACAATACACGAGAGACGACGCACCGGATGGGAAGAGAGAGAGAGAGAGAGAGAGAGAGAGAGAGAGAGAGAGAGAGAGAGAGAGAGAGAGGAAAGAGAAAATGAGAACAAAAGTAACTCAAACAATAACAAGAGAAAGAAAAGAAAAAGGAGAAAGCGCACGTTGATGAGGAAGAGAGAGAGAGAGAGATAAAAAATAAAATAAAGAACAACTGCAATAAAAGCAATTAAATACAACAAATGAATAGAAAAGAAAGTAATTGCATTTACCACGAGTAAACAATGCTTCTTCTTCAATGAAACAATGACACTAATGATTATGTTGAAGTCTTCCATTAAGTAGAGAGAGAGAGAGAGAGAGAGAGAGAGAGAGAGAGAGAGAGAGAGAGAGAGAGAGAGAGAGAGAGAGAGAGAGAGAGAGAGAGAGAGAGAGAGAGAGAGAGAGAGAGAGAGAGAGAGAGAGAGAGAGAGAGAGAGAGAGATCAACGGCCAAAAGGGAAGTGATGTAAAATTGATGGGAAGAAGAGGACGATAATGGTAACTAATGAGAGAGAGAGAGAGAGAGAGAGAGAGAGAGAGAGAGAGAGAGAGAGAGAGAGAGAGAGAGAGAGAGAGAGAGAGAGAGAGAGAGAACTTAATTTTAAAACAGAGCTATATTTTTACAAGAACTCCACCTCCTCGTCTTCCACCTTCTACTTCTCCACAGACCTCAAGACCCCATGCGTAATTATTGCTTAGATTCCACCAATCACTTTTCACCCACGGAAGCCAATTAAGGATCATCTTTTCGTAATCCTATCAGCGCCTTGTCACTTGCAGAGATCCTTCCCTCTCCCTCTCTCTCCCTCTCTCTCTCTCTCTCTCTCTCTTTTCCTCCCTTGCTTCCTCAGTCTTTCCTTTTCATCTTCATTCTCTTACTCTCCAGGATAGAAAGTTTGTCTATCTGTCTGTCTGTCTGTTTGTATGCTTTCATCCGTCCTGTTTTTAGTTTTTGCTATCTTATTTTCCTAATAAACCTTTTTTTCTCTCTCTCTCTCTCTCTCTCTCTCTCTCTCTCTCTCTCTCTCTCTCTCTCTCTCTCTCTCTCTCTCTCTCTTTCTCTCCTTTAGCAGGTCACAAGTGAGCGAATCTCTCTAGGGACTTTGCGGTTCTTGTAAATAAAAACTTGGAACTCAGTCTCTCGTGGGCGCAGCTGAAACCAGGCCGTGTTGGAGCCACCGGGACACAAGACTCGAGAGGGTGGCGGGCTGAAAATGGACACTCGAGATCGATTCAGACACTCAAGGGAACCGAGGTGCAGGAATTCTCAGTGGTTGAGTGATGATTGAGATAATGAGTAATGGATAGTTGGATTTTGAATAGTTTACGTGAATTTAAGGGAAGATTGAGGGAGAATGCTTGGTTTGGGGTTATAGAAGGGAGAGGAATGGATAAGGTAGGGGTGAACAACACAAGAGACTGAGTGGGAGATTGGATGAAGAAAATGGATAACTGAAAATGTATTGGTTTGGTGTGTGTGTGTGTGTGTGTGTGTGTGTGTGTGTGTGTGTGTGTGTGTGTGTGTGTGTGTGCATGTTTGTGTAAGCCATTAAATCGATTGCAGTATAAATGTAAACTTTTAGCAAAGAAAAGCAAGCACGAGCTGTGTACACTCGTATAAAATATGTCGCAGAGAAAAGACAATAAAAGAGAAAGTGTGAAAATATCTATCGACGCGAAGCAAGTCAAATAGAAATGTTGACATAAACACAGAGAGAGAGAGAGAGAGAGAGAGAGAGAGAGAGAGAGAGAGAGAGAGAGAGAGAGAGAGAGACACTAGGGACCAATCAACGTTTATGGCCGTTAATAAAACTATTGCGTCAGTTGAGCGGGAGGACTAAGAGGAAAAACAAACAGGAAACTTTTGCCGCCCGAGCCTCTAAACCCCTGTCCTTTGCCACGCCCAGGCTAGCCCCTCCTCTCCTGCCCCTACCACTTTCTCTTCCTTCCTCCCTTATAATTCCTCCACTTCTCTCCTTCGTCTCTTTTCTCTCCTCTCAAAAACTTCTTTTCTCCTTCGTCTCGTGTTTCTTTTTATCTTAAAACCACCCTTGTTATATCCTTTCTTCCTATCCCTCTTTTATTCTTCCTCTTCCCTTATACTTCCCTTCTCCACTTTTACTTTCAAACCTATCTTCTTTTAGCCTTGATTTTTTTTTAGTATCTTCTTATCCACTTTCTGCTATTACTCCCATTCCTCCTCCTCAAATTCTCCCTATTTCTCTATTTTTTTTGCCTCCTCTTCCTCTTCCCCTTCCCAGTACAATTCCTCCCCCATCTTTCACAGTAGGATTCCCCTTCACCCTCCCATCTTTTAATGCCCTTTCCCTACACAACTAACCTCCCTTTCTCCTTAAAACCTCCCTTCCATGCCTATCTCCCCCTTTACCTCCTTCCTTCCTCCTTCCAGCTCCATCAACTCTCCCCCTCCCTACTCTGCTCCCCCACAGAGTCACTCGAAACTTTTATTACAGCCACAGAGACATCTCCTCCTCCCCTCCCTCTCCTCCCTTCCCTCGATCTCCCTCTCTCCATCACTCTCATTCCATCTCCACAGCTTCACTTCATCTTTACAACCTCCCTATATCCATACTGTCTTCTCTCTCCTCTCCCTTTCTTCTCTTTCGCTCTCTCTCGACCCCTCCTTCTCCTCCTCCTCCTCCTCCTACGTTCATGACTATTACTCTCTCCTCTCTTCTCTCTTCCTCTCTCCATTCCTGGCCCTCGCTCCCGACCCAATCCGGGGCCTCTCTCTCACCAAACTGTGCTACTCCCTAAAGCTTTGTTGAATCCTCTGCCCTGTTATCGATGACAAAAATAGCCAGTAAGTTTGAGGGAGTGAAAAGTGCACTCTGGCAATTCCATTAAAAATTACTTGAACTTCTTATCGTCCTCAGTTTACAATATGGAATTTTTCTAAAGGCGTACTTATCGTTGTGTCGTCGTCTTTAACATAATCTTGAAAGTAAAATTATAACATTACAAATTCATGATACAAAAAATATAAACAAGTTATTCATTTATTTATATATTTGTTTGTTAACGGGGTAACTCTCATTGGTATCATACAAGTCGAATGAGGAACGAAAATTGTAATGGGAAAAAAAAATCCCACAATAGAAATTTCTGATTGTTTGCATGTGTTAAATGTAACACAATAGAATCGTGCGAATTAATAGAGAAAAAAAGGATATAAGATAAAAGTCATGATATGATAAACTGAAAAAAAGAAAAATATATATTTAAATCTATCTATCTATCTATCTATCTATCTATATATATATATATATATATATATATATATATATATATATATATATATATATATATATATATATATATATATATATATATATATATATATATATATATATATATATATATATATATATATATATATATATATATATATATATATATATATGTAAGATTTGAAGACTACAAGAATAACAAAATGTATACTGCTTTTGTTTGGCCAACTCGCTCACTCTCACAAACTCACAACGAAAACAAATCAATGATGCTACAGAATTTCTATCATTTCCTTTTGTTTTAAGTGGAGCGAAAAGAACGATGCATGAAGTACAAACACGGAACAATAAAAGCGTTATGGTCTCTCTCTCTCTCTCTCTCTCTCTCTCTCTCTCTCTCTCTCTCTCTCTCTCTCTCTCTCTCTCTCTCTCTCTCCCTGACTGTTCATACATCAGCAACAAAAGTCAGCCCCTATCCGGAAGTCCCATAGTCACCCTCTCTCCCCTCTCCCTCTCCCTCTCCCTCTCCCCTAAGATCTCCTCCCCCACGCCGAAACATTCCGCTAGGCACGGCTCCCTTCCCTTCCTTTTCCTCCCCTTATCCCTCTCTCCCCTCTCTCCCTTTCCTCCTCCCGTCACTTCGCCTGCCTCTCTTCTCTCTCCCTCCTTCTCCCTCCTTTTATTGTTGATGTCCCTCTTACTCATCTCTCCCTCATGACACCGTTAATTCAATGGTCAAAACTCTCTCTCTCTCTCTCTCTCTCTCTCTCTCTCTCTCTGGTATCCCCTTCTTCATTTTTTTTTCATTATTTTTTTTTCAGATGTATTGTTTTCCTTCTTCGTGGCTCTCAAAGTGATATTTCGAATTATTCCCTCCTTCCTCCACTTCCTTCCTCTCCTTCCCTCCCTCGTCCTGTCGCCATTATCTCCCGATTTTTTTTTCTTCTCTCTCCCTCCGTCATCTGTCTTGGGCTTTCCATTCCCTCACTTCGGATCTTCCTCTTTTTCTTCCATTACAGCCTCTTTCTTTCTTGCTCTACCTCCTCTGTCTCCTCCTTCTCCTCCTTCTTCTTCTTCTTCTTCTTCTTCTTCTTCTCTTTCTCTTCGTAGACGTCCATTTTTTTCTCATCATCTCTCACGATACTTATCCTTATATCACGCTTTCTTTCTCCTCTCTTTCTCCGTCATCATCATTACTCTCCCTCTACATCTTCTCCTCCTTTCCGCTACAACCATACATCTCACAACTCACCTCCATCATTCATCACCATCGCCACTTTTCCTTATCCTGTTCCTCCTCCTCCTTCGTCTTTATCTCTTTTACTCTACATTTCCCCTATGAGTCCTCTTCCTCCTTCTCCTCGTTGTCCCTGTCGTTTTTACCATCGTCTGTTCTCTACACTTTCTTCCTTTCATCATCTGTGACTCCTTTTTTTTTTTCTCCTTCTCGTCCTCGTCTTGGCAGTCTTCATAATCATTTTCATATCTTCCTTTTATTCTCTACTATATCCTTCTCATAATTATTATCCCTCCTCCTCCTCTTCTTTCTCCTCCTATCTTCGTCTTTACAGTCGTCTACACCTCTTCGCTTTACTCTACTCTCCTCCTCCTCCTCCTCCTTTTCGTCGTCTTTGCTTTCTCCTCGTCCTCCTCGTGTCGCTTCGTCGGTAACGCCTCGGCTACAAATTGAATGATGCGATGATGATGCTGACAGGCAGAGATAAAGACCCTGACTCATTTAATTCTGCAACATTAGGCAATCCTGGAGATCTTTTATGAGGCACGAAGAGCAGCAGCGAGAGGGAAGTGGGAGGAAAGGAACGTAGAAGGAGGAGAGAGAGCAGGAAGCGAGGGAAAATGAAGGAAGGAGGAGGAAAGAGGAAAAGAGGGATAAGTCAGACAGGAATATGCTGAGTTATGGTAGGGATAGAATAAATTAATGCAGAGAAGACATATGAGATGGAGGGAAAAAGAGAACGAGAAGAAAGAGAGAAGGAAAGAGCCAAGGGGAAAAGAAAGTTGAAGATAAATGGATGAGACGTAGAGGAAATCCTAAAAATGATTCGAGAAACGCCACTGGAATTGTTATTACGGTTATACTTTGGTGGAAGAGACGCCATGTGAAATAGAATGGAAAAAAAATAAAGGTGATTTAAATTTAACATCAAAATAAAAGACAAATTTATTATAATCCTACATATGAATAAAATAAAAGTGGTTAATGATTCTTACAAAAAATATGAATTGTAAAAGATAAACATAATGAAAAAAAATTATGACAACTGTGAGATGTTTCCATTACTAACACAAATAATATAGAATCCAGTAGTCTATTTCAGTATATCCTTAGGGCACGACATAATATTAGGTAAACTTAGAGTACAATTATCATTATTCCTCACAACTTGAAAGAAAAGGAGGTGGAATCAAGTAACATGAGTCATCCTCTCTCTCTCTCTCTCTCTCTCTCTCTCTCTATCGCTGTTTGTTCGTAGCAGGCTTCTCACTAATCGCAACACTGATTTATTGATTGAGTGCCATTTCCATCTTCCTTCCTCCTTCTTATCCTCCTTCCCCCTCCGCGTGCTTCTTCATCCATCACCCGCCAACGTGGTCCATCATCTATCACACACCCATGGCTCACCCACCACTCCCCACGCGTGAGGTGAGCCCGGATCGATTGCAGAAGGCTGTATCGGGCACCACTGGAACCGTCTGACTGAGTGGACAACGCCAGGAAGGAAATGCCAGGGGATGCGAACCGCTCAGCCAATTAAATATTAGTAGTGTGCTATTGCTGCTGCTGCTGTTGTTATTTTGTTGTTGTTGTTATTGTTATTAGTGTTGCTATTTTTGTTATTGTTATTAGTTTAGATGGTCAAATAAGAGTAACGTCTTGTGAGTGTTTTTTTCTTTTTTCTTTTTTTTTTTTTTTTTTGCTTACTTTGGTCATTATCGTTTTCGTGTTGTTGTTATTACCGTAAACACTCGTTCTTTTCTTTCTTCTTTTCCTTTTTCTCTTACGCCCAGCTACTACTACTGTTTTCACTGCCACTATTACCGTTACCATTACTGCTTCTGGTACAGCTAGTACATCAATTTCCCCTCCCTCTAGTTACCTCCTCCTCCTCCTCCTCCTCCTTCTTCCTTCGCCTTCTCCTCCTCTTCCTCCTCCTTCTTCTCCTCCTTCTCCCTCTCCTCCTCTTACCATTACGTACTTTTACTGTTACTTCTACTTTTACTACCAATATTACTGCTGCCATTAATGCTTTGGCCACCACCACCACCACTATCACCACCACCACCACCACACTACTACTACTACTACTACTACTACTACTACTACTACTGGTAAACCTACAGTTTTTTTTATGATTTTCCCCCAGTATTTCTGTCAGCAAATAACCATTTTCCCATCCAGACAGCCAAGAGATATTTCACAGGATAGACTCCGATATACATAGTAGATAAAACTATTTCAGTGCATCACTTTTTATATGAAAAAGAGAGAAATAGAGAGAAAAAAAAAGATACACACCAAAAATGCTTTAATCCAAGTAAATCTATTTCGGGGAAAGAGAGAGATATATAGGCAGATGGGCGAATAGACAGACGGACGGGTATAAATGCAACTACCGCCCGTGTTCGCTTAAAGCCGTGCATAATTCACTGGCGCCGCGGGAACCCTGATGGATGGTGAGGCTGGTGAGGGGAAGCGCCTAGCGAGGGGAATACGTGAGGGGAAAGCTGCCTGGTGACTAGGTAAGGTGACGGGCGGTGTTGAGTGAGGGGAGGTGCATCATGACGAGGTTGGAGGATACTGTATGATCTTGGTGAGGGGGAATGTATGAGGAAACATGCCTGGTGAGGGAGACTATGATTCGTTTAAGCTGTTGAGACATGCATTTGGTGAGATGAATTTGTGAGAAGATGTGGATTTATAGGGATTCTTGGTGACTGTTTGGCGAGTGGTAATGACGCTGCATGGTGACTGAGAGACGTGAGAATAAGACAAAATGGTCTGATAATATTGATTGGGAATTGTAACACTAAGGAAATACACCTGGTGAAAAAGGCATCGTGAATGTTAAGGTAAGTGGTGACTCAGAATAATACGCAATGACTCAAAAACATAAACAAGTGCTTGAATAATGAAGTCTGCCTGGTGAGGGAGTGAGTATTAATTTCTTATGAGTGAAGTGAAAGACGAGTGAATACTGAGCGCTTTCTAATGACATAATCTTCACAAGCACAAAGATAGCTAGCTGGTAACTTGAGGTGAAGTGACCAGGGACGCTTGGTGACTAAAAAACAAGTGAATAATTACAGGCGTCTGCATAGGAAGGCTTCACGAGGGAAAGAGTACATGGCAGGTACTTGAGGGGGAGTGTTGAGAAGCGATGCGTTTGGTAATGTGAAGACGCCTGCTGTTGAAGGGCGTCTGGTGAGGGTGGTATGTGTGTGTGTGAGGAAAGGGAAGTGATTAGCGAGGGTGGGAGGACTGGAGGCCGGGAGGACGGAGGCAGAGAGAGGGCGGGAGTAAAGAGGTGCTTCACACAGGGCGATGAAGGATGGAGGTGTGAGTTTCTGCCTCTAATTTAATGCTTAGCAGCTAACCCCCTCTCGCTCTCTCCCTCCCTCTCTTCTCTCTCTCTCTCTCTCTCTCTCTCTCTCTCTCTCTCTCTCTCTCTCTCTCTCTCTCCTGTCAACCCCAGTGTCCTATCGTGCCCTTATCCTTAACCTTAACCACCTCCTACTCCTCCTCCTCCTCTTCCTTTTCCTCCTCCTCCTCCTCCTCCCCCCCTATCATCATCCTCACACCGCTCAACTCAAGTCACGTCTCGTCTTATTTAAATATGACGGATATCTCTCTCTCTCTCTCTCTCTCTCTCTCTCTCTCTCTCTCTCTCTCTCTCTTGTTCTAGCTCTTCTCCATTTTCTGCAGGCAATAATTTGGGGTACTTTTTTTGTTATTATCTTGTTACGTTTTATGGTTATACATATTTTACTACTTTGATTTTTTGTTCCTTTCATAATATTTATCTTTTATAGTCCCTCTTCTCGAAAAAAAAAATATCTGGAACTTCATTTATTTTTCAATTCCCATCCCCACAATTTTTACGTTCCATTTCTGTGCTTTTGAATTTTCCAGATTCTTTTTAAAATTCTACACCTATTCCATTTTTTTAGTCCTCGTACATAAAAAACCTTGATATATATTCACCGTTTGCTATTTATCACCATATTCTGATGTCTTTTTGTTTTCCTATAATGTTTAATCATGTTTTTTTTTTCTTCTTTCTTGTATCGTTTCATTGTTTTTGTCTTCCTTCCCCTCTTCCGTTCCCTGACACAGGCGAAGGAGCAGCGTAGCAGGGAGGGAAGAGAGGGGAGAGGAGAGAGACGCGTGTAAATAAGCTGCCAGAGTCACTTGTTTTGTACCGTCCTTAGAACTATTCTCTCTCTCTCTCTCTCTCTCTCTCTCTCTCTCTCTCTCTCTCTCTCTCTCTCTCCTTCTGCGAACTAAATTCTAAACTTATATCATAGCTCGGCATAGTACTTTATAACTCTCTCTCTCTCTCTCTCTCTCTCTCTCTCTCTCTCTCTCTCTCTCTCTCTCTCTCTCCCCTCTTCTTAGCGTTTCCACTCGGGCGATCACAAGACGCAGAGGTGATGACGTCACTTCCTTTTCCCGCTGGTGACGTCACTCTTGAGGGGAACACTGTCATTAATATCTGTGCAGCCACGCAGTTTTCTCTTCCCTCTTCCTCTCTCCATTTCCTTGACTACTTCTTTCCTCTTCTTATTACTTAGTTTTCTTTTATGGTAGTTGTAATCTATGAGTCATTCCTGCTATTTTTGTTGTACTATTATGCTGAGTGATGGTTTTATTTTTTTCTTTTGTTTCCTTAGTATTTTTTTCTGGGGTTACAATTTCTGGCTTTTTCTCTTACTTCGTAACATAAATAATTAATGAGTCTTGCTTGTTTTTTCCTTGTAGTATCACGTTGATGTTTCTTTTATTCTTTTTCTCATTTTCTTGACGTTTTTATTTTCTTCTTATTGTGTAATGCTGCTATAAGACATTAAAAGACTCATGAATCATCATTTTTTATTCTCTAAATTAGTGTTCCGCTGATATAATTTTACTGTTTCTCTTCCACTTTCAATCTTCTTCATAATTTTTCATTCTCTTCACCACACTTCCTTCTCTTGCTCCCATGATAGGAACAATTTATGAATCAACCTCGTTATTTTTCTTCCACTAACAGCAAATTAATGCATGTTTCCTATCTATTTTGTACGACACTTTATACTTCGTCCATGTCTAGGCATCTTTACATTCTCATATACGTGACCTCAGAGTGCACCGCGGAAGAGGAAAATTACTAGTGGGTGTTAGGACGAAGAAGAAGGAAGATAATGAGAGAGGGGAAGAATCCTCAGCATCCTCTCTTCTCTCCCTTTCTTCTTCCTCTCTCCCGTAAGAGGAACCGCACGCCTAATCCTCTTTCCTCTCCTTTCCTCTTCGGTCGACATGCTTCTTGTCATCTTCCTTTTATTACTTGCCTGAGTCTTTGTGAGATGCTGCTCCTTATATAATGAAAATACATAATGTGCACTTTTATTACAGCCTTTGTACACCAGAGCCTCGTGTGCTCTCGGGATGTGACGGTGTATTTACGGTCGTAGTTTCCATAAGACGCGTAACTTGCTGGTTTCACGCTTCCCATAAAAGCAAAAGAGAAGTGACGCAGTGATTTAGTTCGTGTGTGATATTCCAGGATCCCAGTGACGTGCTCCAATGGTCTATCCTTTTTTTCTCAATTGGTCAATGTGATGTGCACTTAGAAATTTTGGTATCTGAGCTCACCTAAAATCGAAAAAAAATATGATCCTGTGGCACTTAATTACTTTTTAAAAAATGTACTCAAGTCAGAAACAAAGGTGAAAATGAAAAAGAAAATGGAAAATATAGAAAAGATAAAAGGAAAATAAAAGAACAGTGAGGAAACAATACAAAAAATTGACTGATGTTGTGAGAAGAGAGGGAAGGAAGATGGACCTGAGTGATCGATACACCTCTTCCTGTGCAGGTGGCGGTCGGTGGTGGGGTGGTGTCAGCAGCTCCCACTCACCCACTCACCTCATCCCCGGGACAAGACAATCGAGGGAACATAATAGGAGAGGAATGTGGTTTGTTGTCTTGGCTTCTTCGTTTTCTCTTTCTTTAAATTCACATAAACAATTTTCTCTTCTACTATTCTAATCAGCCTACACCTTTTAATTAGTTTCCTTTTTTCCTTTACTTTTAATTATTCTTTTTTTTATGTGAACAGTTTTCTAATGAGCATATTATGTATTATTTTTCTTATGCTCACATTTCCTTCTACTCTTCTTTGTTTATAATTCATATGCTTGTACTTTATTTTCCTCTGTCTACATATTACACAATTTCTTCCTTCTCACCATAAATTCATATTCCATTTACGCTTCTACTATTTTCATCGCAAAGTTCTGGATTGTCATTTTTTCCCTTTTCTTCTTACCATTTTTTTCAGCTTAAATATATTCTCCTTTCATAACATTACTCTCCTTCCTATCATTCCTACCTTACTATACAAATATCACTTAAGTTTCATCCTCCTCTCTTTATCTTTACCAATCTACCCTTCTACCTCCTCTTCCTCCTCCTCCTCCTCCTCCTCCTGCTCTTCTTCCTCCTCGGCCACACCATCAGCAATAACACTCTAATTTATAACTGAGGATTTTCCCGCGCATCACTCAGCGTCACTGCCATCATAAGACTAATTGCGGCGAAATAATGCGGTAATTACTGGATCCTGGGTAATTAGCCAAGGCAAATACATTCATATAATCGGCGCCAGTTAATAAATGGCCACCGATAATGAACTTTTTACGAACACTTTCAGTCTGAGTGAACGAAAAATCAATGCTTCTTAATATACTACTGTCTGTCTTTCTGTTTGTCTGTCTGTCTGTCTGTCTGTCTGTGTGTCTCTCTCTCTCTATTTCTGTGTGTGTGTCTGTGTGTGTGTGTGTGTGGGGAGGGGGGGGCAAAGGGAGATGAAGTTCATAGGAAAACAACAAAAGGGAGATGGACTTGGAGGAGGAGGAGGAGGAGGAGGAGGAGGAGGAGGAGGAGGAGGAGGAGGAGGAGGAGGAGGAGGAGGAGGAGAAGGAGAAAGAGGATGATGGGGGGGAGGGATAGGGAGAAAAAAGATAAGATGAAATGAGACTGAGGAATGGGGGAGAAGGAAACTGAGGAATGCGCAGGATAGGAATGGAAACAGAGGGGAGGTGAGGGAAGAAGAAGAGAGAGAGAGAGAGAGAGAGAGAGAGAGAGAGAGAGAGAGAGAGAGAGAGAGAGAGAGAGAGCGTAGGCCTCCCCCAAGATACAGAACCAATAAGAGGTTTGAGGAAGGCAACCTGTCTATTGGCTAATCCCTGGACAAATAGCCAGAGAGAGAGAGAGAGAGAGAGAGAGAGAGAGGCAATAAAATTATTATATATTGCAAGAGGCTATATTTGTATGGCCCCCAAGGGATATGGTGCCATTAAACAACATTTTTTCCCTTCCTGCGCCCACAACCAGAAATTTTATGTATTCGTTTTCTTTCTTTCCCTTTTTCCGTTCCCGGCCGAGGCGTGTGTCCCTTACGAGGATTACAGCTGCAGGAGGGACGTCAGTCGTTTCTTGGGTGAGAAAACATGAAAGGAATTGTTAGTCTGGCTGTCTGGAAGTTACATGGTTTGTTTATCTGTCTTCTACCTGTTACCTTTCTTGTTTTGTGTCTGTTTTTTGTCTGTCTGTTGGTGTCAATGCATTTTGTATTTGCCTTTCAGTTTAAATCTCTCTCTCTCTCTCTCTCTCTCTCTCTCTCTCTCTCTCTCTCTCTCTCTCTCTCTCTCTCTCTCTCTCTCTCTCTCTCTATCTATCTATCTATCTATCTATCTATATGTCTATCTGTCTAACCCTCGCTTTTTCTCATTTCTTTACTCCTTTCTTTCTCTAAAAATTTCATCGTAGTCTATCTCTATCTCTGTATATCTATCTGCATAATCGTCATTTTTTCTCTTTTCTTTGCTTTTTTCTTTCGTTAAAAATTTCTTCTTGCCTTTTTTTCTGCATAAGTTAGAGCACATTCACTGGATTTTCTTCATCTCATTTATAAATCTCACGAGCACAACATTCCTCTCCTCTGTTGTAACCTCTCCCAACACCATTCAATCCCTATCATTACCGCTTCTCCAATTATCCCCTATTCATGTTTTCACTAGTCTTTTAGTTACCTCTTTCCCTCTCGCGTTCCTCCCGCTGGTCATTGCGTGGTTTCTATAGTCAGCTTCCCCTCTCCTTTCTCACTATTAATTTGACCCTTTACTGATATTCCCCCTTTCGTTACTCTTCTGTTTCACCTCTTCTGTGTAACCCTTTATCCGTGCATTCAAATATTCCTTGGTCCTGTTCTCTCTCTCTCTCTCTCTCTCTCTCTCTCTCTCTCTCTCTCTCTCTCTCTCTCTCTCTCTCTCTCTCGTATCACAAGGAAGAGTGGCCAGTAATTAATTTTCTTCCGTTCCTTCACACCTCTTCGTTTATCCTTCTCTCTCTCTCTCTCTCTCTCTCTCTCTCTCTCTCTCTCTCTCTCTCACACACACACCTCTTCGTCTATTCTTTCTTTTATCTCCTATTATTCTTCTTCGCTTACATCTCTTCATCCACTCGGTTTTTTCCTCCTATTCCTTTATCTTTTTGTCTCCTAACTCTATTCTCTCTTTCCTCCTACCTTTTTCCTTCTCACTCCTTCAACTTTTTGTCTGTTCTTTCTTCTCTCTAACTTTTCCTTCTTTCTTTCTTTTCTAACGTCCTTCGCTGTGCTTGTGAAGGACATAAATGCAAAGGAGACGAGTTGGATAGAGAGGAACAAAGATGACAGATAATTCGATACGTAAAGAAAATACAAGAGGCAAGGAAAAATAAAAGAAATATCACAGAACTCAAATAAAAACTTTACTCTAATGAGAAAATCAAATATAAAATAGAGGAAAAGAACAAAAAAGCTAGGTAAAAAAAAATCAGAATAAAATCAAAAGATGGAAAGAGAGAGAGAGAGAGAGAGAGAGATAAAAAAAAGAGCAATAACTTTTATTTTGGGAACACGTCTTAATTAACGATCCTGTAAAAAAAAAAATGAACGAAGGAACTGAAAGATAATAAAGTAAAAATACGGGACTAAGTAAGAATGACCCGGAAACTTAATTAGCGAGTAGCAGACCTTAATTATAAACAGATTCCATTGAGTCAGGAAGGGAAGGTTGAAAAATCATAAAAAAAAGACAAGACAAAAAAAAAAGAGTATGAAATGGATTATACAAAAAGCAAAAACAAAAAGAAATAAAGGAGTAACAACAACAGAAAAGAAAAAAAAGAAGAGAACATAGAAGAAGAATTATAAACAACATTACAAAGAAACAACACTTCTTTAAAAAAATAGAAAATGGAAAGATTGAATAAGATAAATAGTAATAAAAAAAAACATAAAGAAATGATGGAAGGGGAAATAAACATTATGTATTCTGGAAATACATAACACAATAGAATGAGGGCTTTAAAAGAGATTAATGGGATTTGTTCACTATAATAAAAGGAGGAGGAGGAGGAGGAGGAGGAGGAGGAGGAGGAGGAGGAGGAGGAGGAGGAGGAGGAGGAAGGAAAAAAATGGAATATATAAAACGAGAAGCAAAAAGCAAGAAATCTTTTGGTCCTTGTTAAGATCTTTGATGGTGAAGAAAATACAAGTTCAAATAGAAGGAAGAGAAAAAAAAGAGCAGGAGGAGGAGGAGGAGGAGGAGGAGGAGGAGGAGGAGGAGGAGGAGGAGGAGGAGGAGGAGGAGGAGGAGGAGGAGGAGGAGGAGGAGGAGGAGGAGGAGAAGAAAAGGAGGAGGAAAAGAAGGAAGAATAGGAAACTAGATAAAAGAAAACTCTGATCAACACTCACAAACACACACACACACACACACACACACACACACACACACACACACACACACACACACACACACACACACACACACAGAAACACCCTCCCACACACACAGAAAGTAAGGGACAACACTGGTTAATAATTTGTTGAGGGATGGTCGTCTCTTTCCATCCTCAACCTAATATTTCAAGGGGTGTCTGCCTTGCCACTTGCTCCATCTGTTAATAGTACTTCCCTATTACCTTTCCTTCCTTCACTCTTCCCCCCCTGCTAAGTTAATCCCAAAGTCTCCCTGTTCATCTATCTTGCAATTGCCTCCTGTGCGGGTCTGCTTAACTTCCCTGCCCTCCATCGCATTGTGTGCTGATGCTGCTCTCGTGAAAGTTCATACACGAGTTTCCTTTTCTTACTTAATAATGGTGTCTATTTTTATGTTATTTTTATATGGGAGTGAGGTGGACGCACAGGCAAAGTGGTAGAGAGGTAACGAGTTAGAGGGGAGAAGGAGAGAGAGAGAGAGAGAGAGAGAGAGAGAGAGAGAGAGAGAGAGAGAGAGAGAGAGAGAGAGAGAGAGAGAGAGAGAAAGAGAGAAGGGGTTGGGAAGCAAACATTTGTACGTACGTTGTGTTATTAGACAAAAATAATCACATACTCTCTCTCTCTCTCTCTCTCTCTCTCTCTCTCTCTCTCTCTCTCCAAAGACAACACTTCACCTTAATAGAGAGGAAAGTTCTAGATTCCTACCAGTCTATTTAGCACAGCACATAGAATGGTGGTCTGGCTTATGGTCTGAGTGTCTGAGAGTCTGACTGTCTGAGTGGGAAGCAGGAGGAGGAGGAGGAGGAGGAGGAGGAGGAGGAGGAGGAGGAGGAGGAGGAGGAGGGTTTCATGCGTCCCGGAAGACCCAACGTGGTACTAACGAGGCAAGGCGCTCCGGGTTTGGCCAGAGTTAAGCCCACGTGTTTATATCAGCTCATTGTTCCCTTTCTGGAAGCTTCCCGGATCTTATACGCTTCCTGGCATTAGGCGGAAGATAGGCAAAATAAAAAGAATGAAAAATAAGAGCATTCAGATTCTACCACTCTCTCTATCTCTCTTTCTCTCTGGTGCAGTTCTTCCCTCTTCCAACCCTACTAGTTCCTTCCCCCCGTCCGTCCTCCTTTTCTTCCTCCTCCACCTCTTCCTCTTCCTCTTCTTCCTCTTTCTTTCCTCCGCGTGCCTCCGTGAAAACTGAAATTGAATAAAATCTTTGGCGCAAGGTAATTGAAAGCTTCCCGTTGCGTTTTTTTGTAAGTTGCCTGAGCGCTAGCAAAGTTAATCTGAAAACTCCTGTTGCTTTCTTTAATCTTCCCCTCCCCCCTTCTCTCTCTCTCTCTCTCTCTCTCTCTCTCTCTCTCTCTCTCTCTCTCTCTCATACAGACGAGAAGAGGAAGGAAATGCATCGCCATTATACAAAAGAGAGCTTCCTTCAGCTTATCTCTCTACTTCAACCTTTTGGCATCCTCATCTTAGTCTTTTGGAAGCAGGAGGAGGAGAAGGATGATGAGAAAGGAGAAAACGAAAAGAACTACAATGCAGAAGAGGTGGGTGAAGATAACGATAAGAAGGAAGAGAAAGACAAGGAAGAAAGGTGGAAGACGAGAAGAACTGGAATACATGAAGTGAATATGGACATGAGAAAATAAAAGATAAAGAGGAAGTAGGGGAGAAAGAAGAAGAGAAGAGAAAAAAAAGCAGGAAAATATATAAATAGATGAAACTAGGAGGAATCTGGAAACAAAGAATATAAGAAAGACAAGAACAAGAACTGGGAGACAAAAGAGAAGGAAGAAAATAACTATAAGGAAGCACAGGAGGACACGGAAGAAGTGAGGAAGAACCTAACTTGTGGAAGCCCCCAAGACACGAGCGAGCAGCATCCCTACGAGGCCAGACATCCGAGCCGCCTCTGTCGTCCCACCGAGTCGTCAGTTTGAGCAAGTTTAGGAGAGTTTAATGATCTGGGTTCGAGAGTTCAAGGTTACCAACAAGCACGGAAGGTAAGTAAGCAAGGGGGCGGGACCCTACGAACACAAATAAAGGTTATATGCACTGCGATAGTCCGAGGAAGTTGTGGTGAAAATGCAAGGTGGTGAATGGAATATATGAATTCATTATAGGCCTCAGTTAAACACACCCGCTCGTGACTTTATAATTTGGATTTTTCTCTTCAGACCAGTGATAATTATCGGTGAGTCACTGAGCGTGGCCAATCACCGCCTCGCTGCTCGTGTTGTAGTAATGATCGTCAACCAATCACAGGAATCAGTGAGGCTTTGTTGCACTGTTCGTTCCTTGCTTAGATTCTTCCTTTGGTTCTGGTTATTTGCTGCTCAGTACTCAAGGCTCTTTGTTTACTCTGTGTGTGTGTGTGTGTGTGTGTGTGTGTGTGTGTGTGTGAAGGCTCCATGTCCCTGTTATCATTCTGCTTTGCGTTGCCTGAGATGCCTGGGGACTATTTCGTGAGAGAACACTTGCACAACAGGTTTCATCAAGTGTTTAGCAGAAAGGACACGCCGTGGTATTAACAAAGCTGGTGATTAAAAGGGAAAAATATATGATAGTATTTTGGATATCGCTGAGGGGAGACCACCCGGCGAACACTTGAACAATGCATCGTCTAAAAGTCTTGTTTGGAAAAATCTTAATGGACAACACGGAAGAGGAACAAAGGGAGGCAGACCGTCAAGGACTTTCCCAGCGGAGCACGTAATGGGACAAACTACTGCTGAGTTTTCTCCTTTCTTAATAAACACGAGCATCTTTCCCTCTACATCCATTCCTCGGCGGGAAACTTTGACTCTTAAATACACAAGTTCGGAAGAGTTGTTATAATTATCAGCCTCTGTACTTCAAACACAGAGGGAACAAGGAATATGAGAGCGTTTCTAGATCATTTTCATTTTAAGACTTGGCTAACGGAAAGAAAGTTGAAGAAAAGAAAGGAAAAAAATCAACAGGATTCTTCAAATTTATTTCCACTATAACAGTAATTTTCTTCTCAGAACCTTCCGTCGTTCCTCCATCAGGCAGTCTCTCCGTCAGGCAAGTCCTCCCGACACTCCACCCTTGTTTCACTTTGTTCCCCGTCAGACGTTCCCTCCGCCAGACTCTGCGTCATGTCGCCCCCACAGCCATAACATTCCTCCCTCGGGTCCTCCCATCCTAGCGCTAAAGAGGATCAATGTTAATGTTATTTAAGACACCAGACTTGACAGTAAAGTGAGCGCCTTCCTCTCTCTCTCTCTCTCTCTCCCTCCTATCCACCCCTTTGCCCCTACATCCCTCCCTTACACTGCTCCTTTCTCTCTCTCTCTCCCTTCCTTCCTTCCGCCGCTCTTCTGTCAAAGTGAATTTAAACTACGGCGGCGAGGCTTGCAACTTCCAAATGAATATTCAGGTAAATTCCATTGGTAAGACATTTAATACAAAGTTGGTCTGACAAAAGCTTATGTCCAGCCGCATAAACTCCGCCAAAACACACGCACGCTGGAGAGGCTAAGTGATGGTACCCTAAATAAACAGGAAAAAGAGTTGTAGTGGTAGTAATAGTAGTAGTCGTAAAAATAAAAGTAAAAGTAGTAGTAGTAGTAGTAGTAGTAGTAGTAGTAGTAGTAGTAGTAGTAGTAGTAGTAGTAGTAGTAGTAGTAGTAGTAGTAGTAGTAGTAGTAGTAGTAGTAGTAGTAGTAGTAGTAGTGGTGGTGGTGGTGGTAGTAGTAGTAGTAGTAGTAGTAGTAGTAGTAGTAGTAGTAGTAGTAGTAGTAGTAAAAAGTGTCAAAGTTTTCGTACATTCTCATAAATTTTAATCCACTAACTTCAAAATCTTCCCAATTATGAAACCACGTAAGAAAAGTTTCATATACCCATGTTCTATTACTGGCAGTGAATGTGAGTCTAACACACACACACACACACACACACACACACACACACACACACAAAGGGCCTCGCGTGTGTTGTCAGTATAAGTATCGCCATCAGAACTAGCATTGCAAACACAGTTCGAGAGAGAGAGAGAGAGAGAGAGAGAGAGAGAGAGAGAGAGAGAGAGAGAGAGAGAGAGAGAGAGAGAGAGAGAGATTGAAGACGTATAGCTCCCTCTGACTGTCATACTACTACACCTATCGATGCCTGACAATCGGCTGACACGCTCCACCGATCACCTGACAGACGGTAAACAAGATTGGCCATTGCAAGTATACTGACACGCTTTTCGTCCTCATGTTCACCCCGTACCCTCTTCTTCTCTCACGCGTCCTCCTCTTCTCCTTGTCTCTATTTGTCTCTTCTCAACATGGCATTCCACTATTGCCGTTTCTATTTTTCCGTTGCCATTACTTATATTTGCATGATTTTCGTTGTCTTTCTCCTCTGGTTCTCTTTTTTTTTTCATTTTTCCTCCTCCAATTCACATTTTCAGTATTCTGTTTTCTCCATATTCGCGTTTCAGCTAAAATTTGTTTTTCCCTCTCTCTCCATTACAACTTCAATTTTCTTTCTCTTACTTCCCATCTTCACCTCGTTCTCCTTGTCACCTTAAAATCCATTTCCATTTTCATTTTCCACCTTGCCGTCTTCTCTCTGTCACTGTATAATCTATTCTCATTATTCTTTTTTTCCTTTTTCTACTTCCCATCTGGTTTCCTTCGTCACCTTTCAATACTCTTCTCCCACCTCACTAATGTAAAAACTAATACCAGATCACGTTAACTCGCCCCAACCATTACTCTTCGTTACCTGCTGCCCGCCTATCTCCCTATTGGATCGTGATGAATAAATGAGAAACGTACCATAAGGTTTCGCCGGCGGGAACTCATTTATAGATCAGCAGTAAACCAATCAGATAATGTCCTCCTCAGTCCCCAGCGAGCGTTATCAAAAGACAAATTATAGAAAACGTACTTGTCTTCTCCGTCCCTCGATCCCTCCGTCTCCCTTTCTGCTCTTTTCTTTCTTCTTCTTCATCTCCCCAGCGCATCGATGGAGAAGCAAGGCACCTAACGTAACCCTCAGTGACCTTCCAACGACGCTATCTATGACTTAAACTTAACTCTACATAAGGCTGGAGTTCGGATCTCACGTCGAAAACACAGGAACTTGTCACAGCGTTCGGTACACAATCTTAACATCACCTCTGCTACTCCCTCGTCTCCTCTTCCTTCAGTTCTTTGTTTCCCTCCCTCGACTCACGCCTCCGTCACTCTCTAGGGAGGCAGGTTACACAGACCAAGATCCTCTGGGACTGTACAGATGACACACTAGACAGGCAACACCGTCATCCCTTTCTTTCCCTGTCTCCCTTTCACCTCACCTCACCTCCTCATCACTACGTCTCATCACAGGGAGGTTGTCTTGCTTTCCCTTCATCTGTTGGTACTCACCTGGTGGAAAGAAAGAAGAGGAACAAATTAGCATGGCACTTTGACATGATAATTAGGAGAATACTGATGTGATATGATGTGATGTGTGATGTATGAGGCAGAGAGAGAGAGAGAGAGAGAGAGAGAGAGAGAGAGAGAGAGAGAGAGAGAGAGAGAGAGAGAGAGAGAGAGAGAGAGAGAGAGAGAGAGAGAGAGAATGGGAGATATACAGGGGGGAATGAGGAAAGACGAGAGATAAGGGACCAATAACAGAGCAGATAAACTTACAAAACTACACCAAATTGTTCATGGTTTGCACGAAGACTCTAGGACACCAATCTCTCTCTCTCTCTCTCTCTCTCTCTCTCTCTCTCTCTCTCTCTCTCTCTCTCTCTCTCTCTCTCTCCACATCTCTTATTCCCCTCTTCAGCCTCCCCTCCTTCCGTGCTCAACCCTGAGTGTCCATAATACAAACACTGTGCCCAGAGATTAGTGAGGGGAGACTGAGGGGAACACAGAGACACAGGGAGAGAGGGAGAGGGGAAGCGAAGGACGAAAAGAGGGGAACGGAGAGGGACGGTGGGATACAGTAAAGAGAGACTGTTGGAGTGGGGTAGTGAGGGGAAGGAAGAGAGTGAGAGTGAGAGAGAGGGGAGAGGAGGACTGAGAGACGGGTGAGAACGGAGGGAACAAGGAAGGGAATGGAGAGAAGGCCTTGGAGGGACGGAAAAGGAGGGGATGGCACAGAGAGAGAGAGAGAGAGAGAGAGAGAGAGAGAGAGAGAGAGAGAGAGAGGAAATATTGAAAATGTTGAGTTCCAGGAGAGGAAAACTATATTGCGAATGGAAAGTGAAAGGAAAATGGGAAAAAAATGGCAAGTGAACGATAAGCAAACACAATTTGTATCTCAGTATTCTGCAGAGAGAGAGAGAGAGAGAGAGAGAGAGAGAGAGAGAGAGAGAGAGAGAGAGAGAGAGAGAGAGAGAGAGAGAGAGAGAGAGAGAGAGAGAGAGAGAGAGAGAGAGAGAGAGAGAATCTGGCAGTATGTAATCTCTTCACTACCACAAATAACTTAAGTATGTGTGACAGAATATGATTGAAAAAAAAAAAAAACAGAAGGGAACCTAAATTTTCATGATAACAACAATTAAACACAAACCACATCACATAAAAACACACACATTTCAATAACACAATACAATAATAACGATACAATCTCCATATAGATACCCACACAAATTAATAGTAAGCAGCAACGTTGTCATATAAATACACGTGTGAGAGAATTCGTAATAGATGCAAATATAAAAATTGCATCCCATAATTCGATGTTTAATTCAATATGGGAATAATAAAAGAAAAAAATATATACTTTCATTTATTTATCTCATTTCTCATCAAATTATCTCTCTCTCTCTCTCTCTCTCTCTCTCTCTCTCTCTCTCTCTCTCTCTCTCTCTCTCTCTCGCTCTTAGTCTGAGTGTAATAAGATGGGGAAGGTAACGAAGAAGCACAGGTAGGTATGGAGGAGGAGGAGGAGGAGGAGGAGGAGGAGGAGGAGGAGGAGGAGGAGGAGGAGGAGGAGGAGGAGGAGGAGGAGGAGGAGGAGGAGGAGGAGGAGGAGGAGGAGGAGGAGGAGGAGGAAGAGGAGGAGGAGGATCAGCAAAGGGGAAAAGGGCGGTGTCCCAGGAGGGGGGTCTGGGAAAGGTCTGACCACCCGCCTGAGATTCATTTACATTTAGACCTTTAATTAATTGATCCTCCATGATGACTAAGACACCATCACCACCACCACCACTACCTCCACCACCACCACCACCACCCAAAACAACAACACCACCAACAACAATAAAAACAATAACAACGATGATGACAACTACTACTACTGCTGCTGCTGCTGCTGCTGCTGCTGCTGCTGCTGCTGCTGCTGCTGCTGCTGCTGCTGCTGCTACTACTACTACTACTACTACTACTACTACTACTACTACTACTACTACTACTATAACTAACTACTACTTCTACTACTGCTGCTGCTGCTGCTGCTACTACTACTACTGCCACTGAATTACGTTGCAAATTACTAAAAAATGGGTACCTGTGTGTGTGTGTGTGTGTGTGTGTGTGTGTGTGTGTGTGTGTGTGTGTGTGTGTGTGTGTGTGTGTGTGTGTGTGTGTATTTGCGTGTGTGTGTGAGAGCGCCTGTGTGGTTACAATTTTTTTTTCTTCTTCTTGAGGTATTACATTTTGTTATTCAATCTTTCTTTATTTACGAGAACTCCTTTTCATGACGTTTACACACACACACACACACACACACACACACACACACACACACACACACACCTAAGGAGGAGCATATTATTTTTTCTTCCTCTGAGCTAAGCAAGAGTCTCCGTTCCTCCTCCTAATTAAGAGTCTCAGCGGGGGAGAGCCACGATGGCATTTTAGGTCATTCGAGCTTATTAAATAATCTTTAATATCGTACCCGGAGTCACCAGGTAAATCCGTATTAGGAAGGAGGAATGTTAATTGCGATGCGGAGGCAGAAGTCGTGGTGAAGTAGGAGAGAAAGAAGGAGGGAAGGAGAGGAAAGCAGTGGCTGAGACAAGCGGACACTCAGGAGGAGGTGGAGGAAAGACGTGAGGAGGAAGAGGAAGTTACATGAGGAGACACACGAGGCTGCTTAAGGATGAGGAGGAGGAAGAAAGGTGGAGGAGGAAGAGGTGCGGCAGTGACTAGGGTTAGATACTGAGAGGTTGTCATGTGTTGGACGTGGATGGGAGTGTTGGACAGGTAATGGGTAAAGGAGACGTGAGGAAGGACGTGGTGGTGGACATAGTGGTGGGAAGACAGGACGGAGAGGAAGTAGAGCGAGGAGGGAGAGAGGAAAGGGACGCTAGGGAATCAGGGAAAGGTAGGAGGGCCAGACGGCTAAATCTCTCTGCACCTGTCCCTTTTGCGGCGCCCAGACGAGGCTCATCACTGCCCCTACTAGCAGGCCGAGGAACCCAGCTGTTTTAGTGACAATGTGATCGATCGCCCGGTTAGCGGCTGATAGGGGTCTGGGTACGGCATTACAGGGCGGGGCAGGCGGGGCGGGGCATGAAGGTTATAACAAAAAGGATGGTGGAAGGAAAAGAAAAAAAGGAAGAAAGTGATGATCTTTTGAGAAGGAAGGATTGGAAAGATGACAAGCTATTAATATAAATATGGTCTCAAGTTATCATTACCAAAGTTATGATGACAGTATGAAGAAAATACCAGAGACTAATAGGAGAAAAGTAAGTAATATTCTCTGCTGGACGAGAAAAGGATAAGAAAGCTGGTCTACAATTAATTTACGACCTTCTATTACCAATATCAATGTTATGAGAAATAGGGAACAGAAAGAACCAAAGGCAAAGAGGAAAGCAATAGGAGGGAGAAGAGTCATAGCCCTTGCTGAACGAGGATGGCTGGGAAGGTTGGGGCGCAAGCCAGAAAGTCGTAAGTTACCACTGATCTAATCACGTATTCATGGCATTTCCTGATGTCACTCCTCCGCTCGTCCTGAAAGCTGCTTTGGCCGAGTTGCCTTGATTTACGCTTTGGCTGACACAGAGAGGAGGAGAGACCAGGGGAGGCGGGGAGTGGACGCAAAACACGGAGGAGCTGGAGTGAGGAGGTGATAAAGCAGAGAGCAGAACTGAACAGGAAGAGAGAACGGAACTTGGAGCTGCGTTACGTTCCCTCTGGCTCAACTTTCAATCAAGGTGGCGCAAGAGGGAGGGAGAGACGACCCAGCCAGGAACAGCGTGGAAGAAGGGAATAAGCGCCTCCATTTCTAAACCCTTCTCATCTAAAAATGTTAAACGCGTATCAATAAAAAACTCCAGTTCATAAATACTTCCTTTTACAGTTTTGAACGCTTAGGTGAGGATCGCGTTCGTGGCAAAAATATCGCTACATTCAAGAGCAAAGCTAATAACGTGTGAGTCTATTGATACCAACACTGATAAAAAGAAAACAAAAAAGGTTACAGTGGAGAGCAAAGATAACAATGTATGTGGCTAATCAATACAAGGCTGACACAAAGAACAATGTCGGTGCTTATCTGACAGGTGCCAACAGTATGATAACAAGGGCTAGTCACGAGAAGCACATATATATACTTACCAATAAATAGATAAATAGATAGATACATATGCATACAGCAGATGGATAAAAATATACTAGATACGTTATTCACTAGTACACACACACACACACACACACACACACACACACACACACACACACACACACACACACACACACACACACACACACACACACACACACACACACACACACACACACACACACACACACACACACACACACACACACACACACACACACACACACACACACATCAAGGAAGAACTCGAGTAAGACGGTCTAGCTAACACTAACACCAAAACAACATCATAAACAACACCTTCCCGGGGTCTTCACAGGTGAAGCGGCCGCCAGTCACCTGCCCTCACGTGCCCGGTAAATAAGGCTCAGTGACTTCGCCTCGCATGTAAACACGAGGGGGATTGGCGGACACTTAATCTACTTCCTCCTTGTTAGGCATAGAACCATCCCACCTTGTGCACCAGAACCATTGTCTTTAGTGTGCCTTTATTGTTCATAGTTTCTTCTTTCAGGTACAATTGCCGGAAGAGGGAGCGGGGAAGAGAGGAGGAGAAAGCCCCCCTTGAGAAGCCCAGAGTGGAGTTCGTTTTCACTCCCTGCCTCCGTGTGGTGCTTCCCAGTGGGTGAATGTGATTACCCGTCTCAGGTCTCAACGGCGACTCTCGATCCACACTCATTCGTCTTCTTCGTCTGTGTTTCTGTCTGTCTGTCGTGGATCGTGTATCTCTCTCTCTCTCTCTCTCTCTCTCTCTCTCTCTCTCTCTCTCTCTCTCTCTCTCTCTCTCTCTCTCTCTCTCTCTCTCTCTCTCTCTCTCTCTCTCTCTCTCTCTCTCTCTCTCATTTAATTTACCTCTAACTATCCTCTTCCTCCTCTCTCTCTCTCTTTGTTCGTTTATTTCTCGTTCCAACCGCCAACAATTACTTTAAACACCCAGCGAATGTTTATCCTCCTGAAATGTTATTACCTTCCCTACACTGACCACCTGCTCTCATCCTCTGCTCATCTGCCGTGCTGCACGTGAGATGCTGCACTGCTAATGCTGACCATGATGGGCAGAATCCTCACTTATTAAGTCATTACACACTTTTTGCCTCAATTCTCGTAAGAGGGACGAAGATGGTGTGTGATTTGGAGTCTAAGATAATCATGGAACCTGCAATTTGTTGAAAGTCTTTTTGGTCGTGTGGTTTTGTTTCTTTTTCTTTGTCTAATTGGTGGTTATTAATATCATGTATTTTTATAATTTGTTGGTAACGTGGGTGCTTTTTTTTTCCTTCTTGCCTCGTTTTCTTTCTTTCTATTTGCAGTTTTAGTCCAGGTTTCCTTGTTTTTCTTGCCCAACGAGCTGCGCGCTTTTTCTTTAGTGCACTTCCCCCTCTCCTTTCATGTATTTAATCCTATAATTTCAGATACTGTTTTAAATTTGATCCCTTTCTCACCCTCGCCCTTCTCCTATTTGCTCGTCTTACTCAAGGGCGGGCGACGAGAAGTAATAAATGACTCCCCTTCCTGCGGCCAATTTACAATAACTTTCGCCAATTACCCGTCGGGCCTGGATCACGGCGCATCATTACGGCGTCTGCCCCTATAAGGTGTTCACGCTAACGACCGGGGAGAGCCACACTGGTGCTCCGCGAGGAAAAAAAGAGAAAAAGAAAACTGCTCATTCACTTTCAAACGCCCGCAACAATCTCTAACAACTTCGCCAGCATCACTGTACATACATTTTTTTTCTTCCCGGAAGTTTTGACGTGTTTCAGTATTCATCAACGTCCACTACTTGCGTTTAAGTGTTATTGTTCATTTCCAAACCTCCACAGTCTCCTCGGCAGCATTCTTATAATCAGCTATTTTTTATACCACTAAATTTGTTTTTTTTGCAGGCATGGCAAAAAAGCAAACTTAGTCTACTTGTATTCAATGGTCTTGTGGAAAACATGATTCCCTTCCAAACACTCGTAGTAATATCCTCGCTAGCATCTCAATGACTAGATTTGTTTTTGTTCTTCTAGGTTCACAATTTTGTCATTCATGGTGTTTAGGAGTTGCTGTGTAAATTATTCTGTGTCGGGTTCGGTTTTGTTTTCTCTGTTTTAAGATTGAGCTATGCATTCTCTTGCTTTTTGTCTTTAATGAAAGTTGTTGTTTTTTATTGCATGAAGCAATATTTTAGTTACTTGTCTCTTAAGAAACAATTCAGCTACAATTTCATTACCAAATTTGCATTCAATATTTTTCCCGATCGCCTCCTCCTCCTCCTCCTCGTCGTTGTCCTCCTCCTCTTTCTCCTCTTCTTCGTCCTCCAAGACAGACATATTGCGTCCTCAATCTTGAACGACCACCAATCAAGGCTTCCAACATTTTCCCTCATCAAATATCAATAAGTCATTCTGTCACTGAAGCAGAAAGACTCCGGCAGCAAATAATTATTTCTGTGCCTGACATTCCCTTGCTTTCGTTTCCATCAAATATTTACCCTAACTTTAAATCGATATATTGATCCGCCTACATACTTGGAAATGTACTGAACGTGTAGCATATAGCCCTTTTTCTTTGCACTTTTTTCGTGGGTTTATAGCAACAAGAAAGCAAGGAAGTGTCCTTTATCTAAGTCACCTGCCTGCCTTCCCTCGTGACGGAGCACTTATTGGCCTGAATACATCTAGTGCAACACTTTCCTACACCTTCCTTATACAGTCCATGCATTTCAAGTAACTCTGCAAACCCTTAACTTGGAGAACACACGACTCGATGATCAAATGTACCCTTTCAGCTCCCAGTACAGCAACACCCGTCCTTCTCCATCCATTACCAGCACAGGAGGAGCGTGCCGTGCCTCGTCTTTCTGAAGCAGGAGGGAAGCTTACTCGTATATTCGCCCCTCGCCTTCCCCTCTTGACCCGCACCTCGCACTTACAGGTTGGCGTGAAATTGAACACAGAGGGCCACCAACACCTCTAGGCCGCCACCCGTTTTGGACCAGCTTCAAATTGAGACCAGGCGACAAAAGGCTTCGGAGGCAAGGAAGAGTGACGGGGTGAAGTGTGAGAGGGAGGGTGGCAGGGTGCGGGCAGGAGGGAATGGGGTTGTTATCAGTATCTGCCGGACAGGTATGGGTGGACTTGAGAGAGAGAGAGAGAGAGAGAGAGAGAGAGAGAGAGAGAGATGGAAGAGGGTGGTCACATACTCTCACGTTTGTGTCTACCCCTCCTCTCTCTCTCTCTCTCTCTCTGCTCTCGTACATGTCCTACGTCAAGTAAATAGTTAAATCTGATAATCTTGTGTTTTCTGCCAGTCACAAGAGGAATGAACGACAGTATTTTTTTTTTCTTTTCCTCTTTAATTCTTTCGGCCTGTTTTCTTTTACTCCGAGGTTACGAGTTCCTTTATCGCTACCAAGTTACAATTTTGGGACGATTAAGAGTCGGGGAAGAGTGGAAGAAAGCACGAACGAGGGAGGGAGAAAGAGAGAAAATCTGAGACACTTTACGAGGAAGAAAAGAGGAGAATGTGTAAAAGAAAAAAAAATAACATTCAAAGACAAAAACAAATAATTTCTGGGAGCGAATTTCTTTCCGTCCACTAACAACTTTCCTTTTCCTACTTTTATTTATTTTTTGTCCTTCCCTTTCTCTCTCCTCTCTTCAGTTACCTTCCAATTACCCTTTACTGAGGAGGGCTGGAGGGCTGGGAAGAGGAGAGGAAGGAGAGAAAAGGTAGGGGAAGGTGTAGAAGGAATAGAGGGACACAGCACACAATGACCATCTTCACAGCACTACTCCATTCCTTTCTTCCTTTTTTCCTTCGCGTCTGATCGGGGCGGTAAAAAAAAGAGAAGAGTTTCCCCCCTCTACAGTAATTCCCAGTTCCCGTTTTCTATAAGGTGATTCAGGAAGTGAGAGTGTTATTTGTGCAACCGTTTATATTTTTTGGGGGTTCTTTTGCTCCCTATTTTATTTCACTTCCATTATCGTGCAGTGCTGAAGGTTTTGTATGCTTTCTTTTTACTTATTTTCTTCGTTTTCTTTCTCTCAGAGGCCGCGGGTTGAGCTGTAATTTCAGCGAAGGGTTTGTTTTTGGGCTCATTTATACTTCATTCTGTTTGTCTTGATCATTTTAGAGCAATTCTGTTTGTTTTTCCCTGCTCTCTCTCTCTCTCTCTCTCTCTCTCTCTCTCTCTCTCTCTCTGTGCGTGTGTGTTTGCTAATGTTTTCCTGTTATGTTTCTGGTCCTTGTAAGCTTGTATGCAGGAGAGAGAGAGAGAGAGAGAGAGAGAGAGAGAGAGAGAGAGGTGGGGGGAAGAACAGACAAGCAAACAGGGAGAAGTAGTAGAGATAATAAAGGGAGATAATAAGAAAGCAAAACCATTCCTTCTGGTACACTTGTTAGAAGAGAACAAGGAGAGATAAAGAAGGAATTCATCTTTATCAGTCCCAAGATAGCGAAGGTGAATGGAAAAAGAGAAGAAACGAGACTGGAAGAAGAGAGACAGAAAAATAAAGAAAATAATAAAAAAGGAATAAGACGACTAAGAAAAAAGAACGAGGAAGAAATAAAAAAGGGAAAAGATAGAAATATTTTGAGTATTTATTTATCTGGTCGTCTGGTGGAGTGGCGGCAGCGCTGGTGGTGGTGGTGGTGGTGGTGGTGGTGGTACTGGTGGCGATGGTGGTGGTACTAGTATGGGGGCGACAGGACAATGTTAAGTCCTCATAGGAGAGGCTGGCGGCTTGAGAAATGGGTGTATGTATCAACGACCGCCCAAATATACACTCAGCGTCCAACTATGGCGACGCGAGAGCGAGAGTGTATTAAGAGAGCGATTTTTCACCCAGTCAGGCGCTCACATCTCTGGCCAGCGACTTACACGGGGCAAGGGAGCGGGAGAGAGAGAGGAGACACGATACTAGGGGAGGGGCTGACTGGTGACTTGAATCCCTAAGTAGTCTGAAACGTAATTAAGAAATGCGTTCAGCCTCCACCGCCAGGGATGTAAAGGAATAAATATGAGGGAGGAAGGAAAGAAGGAAGGAAGGGCAAGGGATAAAGAACGTAGGGAGAGCAAGAGATAATTAGCGGGTACTTCGCCAGAGTGAGGCATTGACAAGATTAAGTGAAGCGAGGGTGAGGGACTGTGTATTGTGATATCGGAGGAAGCTAGGTATTTTCTCGCTCTCTCTCTCTCTCTCTCTCTCTCTCTCTCTCTCTCTCTCTCTCTCTCTCTCTAGCCAGTGCGGCTTAGCCTCTTCGTTATCTGAAGTGAAGTGAACTCAGCTACCTGCCTACCTGGTGCAAGACTAATTAAGAGGGCCAGGTGTCGCCCCTCATAACCTGGTCCACACGCTGTTCTGACCCGCGAGTTGGTTAATTAATAATGTCTCTCACACACACACACACACACACACACACACACACACATCTTAGCAGTCTCACACTATCCTTTCTTCTCTTTTTCTATTTGTGGATATTTTCAGGTAAAGAGATGCGGTAAAATAAGAAAAAAATAAATAAAAATCCGTCTGGTTAAGAAATACAGCATTGAAAAATTAAAAGGTCCTGCGTGAACAAGAGAAAATAGAGCAAAATTTTACCAAGACCAATACTTCTTCGCAAATGTCTCTCCAGCAGCACACAAAGAATGGACAGGGCACGTCTGGCGCGGCGAGGTGAGAGGGCAAGGAGAGAGCAAGGCAAGGAGGGAAGGAAGGGGTGTGGGAGGGATGAAGAGGCCAAAACGAGTTCACCTGAGTTATCCCCTCACTCAAAAGAGAAATGATGTTCATATGCACTGAGAAATATGTAGTTTTAACTCTCTCTCTCTCTCTCTCTCTCTCTCTCTCTCTCTCTCTCTCTCTTTTACATCAGCTTCCCGCAGCTAAGTGTAATTGCCTTAATAATATATAAATCGCTGAGGTAAAAATTAATAAAGTCATACATTATTTTTCTTCAGTTCATTCAACAAACACGGCATTATTCAGGGTAACCCACTTTCCACTCCGAGGAGAGAAAATCTTAATGCATTAATCAAAAGAGTTACCTCGCACACTAATCTCATATGAAGTGGAAATGCGCATTAATTCTTTACAGTTTCCTTCTTGACTTTCATTTACTCTGGCACACTTTTTTTTCCCCACACGCACACACACACACACACACACACACACACACACACACACACACACACACACTAATACACTTAAACAAATCACGCGCTTCCTTGACTTTATATATATAACGTTAACTCTTTCCTTTTTAACAATCCAACTCTCAACGTTCATTTTACCTTTGCACTCCTCGCCACATTAACATATCCACACAAATCACAAATCACACCAAATTTTACATAACCAGAGAAACACTTTACGACATCTCTCTGGGTTAAGTTTCCTTCTCTTTTATCTCTATTGTCCTTAGCTTCCCTGACGTCTCCTTGCACCTTCAACGGCACTCCCCTGGCCTTGGTTCTCCCCGTGAGCCGCACACAGGATCACGACACGTGTTGACCCAATCACGAGCATTCAAAAGAGACCGGTCATTACCTCCTATTCATACAAGACCACAACAAGCACCACCATTCCTCTCTCTCTCTCTCTCTCTCTCTCTCTCTCTGCAAATATGTATAGGCGAATGAAATTATTTTATCGTTTCCCTTTCTCTCCATTCTCTCCCCTTCTCTTTTTATCTCTCCCTCCCTTCCTCCCTTTACCCCTTAGGTTGTCACTCCTCTTTCTCCCTCTTCCTCCTAATCCTTCTACTCCTCCTCCTCCTCTCCCTGCTCGTCCTGTAGTCGTCGTGGTGGGAAGGGAAAGGTGATAAAAAAATTAATATGATGACAGAAAAAACTATGAAGATGAATTCAACGAGAAAGTTTCTAGTGGGAAGGAAGTTTACCATTAGAATCATTGCCAAATTTTTCTGTGTTGAATATCTTTCCTCCCAGAGAGAGAGAGAGAGAGAGAGAGAGAGAGAGAGAGAGAGAGAGAGAGAGAGAGAGAGAGAGAGAGAGAGAGAGAGAGAGAGAGAGAGTACAAAAACTAGAGGGTGGTAAGATTATTAGGATTATTCTTATGGGCCTTATGCAAATAGAGAAGGAGGAGGAGCAGGAGCAGGAGGAAGAAGAAGAAGAGGAGGAGGAGGAGGAGGAGGAGGAAGATGAGGAGGAATACAAAGGAGTAGAAAGGAAAGAAAGGACAGCAACAGCCTACTGAAGCAAACAACGCTGTCTGTGTGAGTATGCTACCACTGTAGGTATATCTCTGAGAATCGGATGTTGAGAGGAAAAGTCTGTAATGAAAAAACACGAAATATTAGATAGTTTTCTTTATGAAAATAAGGAAAAAGGAGGAGGAGGAAAAGAAGCACAAAGAAGAGGAAGAGGATGAAGAAGAGAAAGAAAAAGAAAACATGTAGAGATTGTAGGAAGAGAAAACAGAGACGGAAGTACGCAAATCTAGAGAAAGAAGGAGAAGGAGGAGGAGGAGGAGGAGGAGGAGGAGGAGGAGGAGGAGGAGGAGGAGGAGGAGGAGGAGGAGGAGGAGGAGGTAGATGCCGATATTAAAATTCCTCGAACACCTCTCCCTTTCCTCTCCCTCCCTTTCTCTCCCGCTCCGACGCGCACACATTAAAGTAAATTCATTCATGAACTCAGGGGGCAGTGTTGTGGGGCGGTGAGGGTTGGGGGGGGCCTGACTAACGGGAGGGGTGATAGGGAAGGGTGGTTGGAAGGAGGGTCAGTGGAAGTGTGGAGAAGGGACAGGGGACGTGAAGGAAGGGGAAGGAGAGGAAGAAGGGATGGGGAAACGTGGAAGCAAATCATAACAAGTCGAAATCGGAAGGAGAAAGGTGAAGTTTGATGATAAAAATGTATTGGTGGTAATCTAGACAAAAGAAAGGAGAAGTAAGATAAAGTAAGAAAATAATCTAAGAAAATACATCAGAAAATATAACTTGATAGAAAAGCTAATGTAGAAGAATTTAAGTAACAATTTAGTTTTGATTAAATTCGAAACACACACACACTCTCTCTCTCTCTCTCTCTCTCTCTCTCTCTCTCTCTCTCTCTCTCTCTCTCTCTCTCTCTCTCTCTCAACAAATTCCCGTCACTCACGTTCACGCAGCCGTATCCAATCCGTCATTCATCCCTCCCTAAACCCCAATTCCTCCTCCTCCTCCTCCTCCTCCTCCTCCTCCTCCTCCTCCTCCTCCTCCTCCTCCTCCTCCTCCTCCTCCTCCTCCTCCTCCTCCTGCTGCTGCTGCCGCCTCGATCCTAAATGTCGAGCTCCTGGAACCAAGACCAACAAAGCTCCCGACGCCCGCCACGCCCCTGGACTCTGATGGGAGGCGTCAGATAAAAGGTATGGCGGACAGGTGCTCTAAGGGACCCCGCTAAAAAAGGAGCCTTCAGAGCTAACCTAAGTCTGAGGTGCTGGAGGTGGTAGAAGAGGTAGGTGAGATGGTGGCAGTGGTGGTGGCTGAGGTGTGCTTAACAATACTACCTGTTGATCTATAGTGGCAGTAACGGTAATATACGGCATGGTATATGGTGCTAAGAATATACAGTAATGGCTTGGAGGGACACAGGTGGAGGGAGGAGGAGTCGGTGGGTAAGGAGTGAAAGGAGGAAGAGTAAAGAAATGAGAGTAACTTGAAGAAGCAGGTGATGAAATGGCCAAGGTTGAATTACTAAACTGGAAGAGTATAATTTTTCCGTGGTCTTTCTTTCTGACAGGCTGGCGGGGAGCGAGGCATCCAGGGGGACAGGGCGAGGGAGATAAGGACAGCCACCAGCGGGAGGCACTGCAGAAGGAGGAGCCTCTTGACCTTACCACTTCCTCGCAAATCAAGATAAGGAGGCCATGGAAGCTTATGCAATCTCATTAACCTGAGCTGGAAAACCCACGAGGTACAGCACGCGGAGTAATTGACCGGAGAGTGACACAGTTATGGATTAAAAAACACATCGATCCAGGAGGCAATCCATCCAGCAGACGAATTAAGTAACAATAAAATATTCCCAATCACTGACACCCATTCACTGCTGGACAAATAAAGTCACTCTGATATGTATCGCGCCACGAAGCCTTTTGCCACTGGGCTGAACATTAAACCCCCGCCTCTCCACTCCCTGCCCTCCAGCCGCCTCCAGACCGTAGCCATAATGCTGGGCGGGGGCAGGGAGGTGGGCGGGCAGGGGAAGTCGGAAAGGATCTATTGTATGGAGATGTCCTGCTTGGGGAGGTGGATGGGGCAGTGATGTATTGGGGGGAAGAGGAGCGTGACCTTGGGGAATGAGGGAGAGAAGGGCAGTGGTGCGGTGGATGAGGAGGACAAGGAAGGTTTAGTTCAGTGTTTGGCAAGGAAGAGCTACAGCCACGGACCAACTTGCACTGCTGGCTGATGGGAACACCTGATAGCTCTCTGCGGGTCCTTAAAAGGTTATTTACACTTTTGTTAATAGAGGTTTTACGAGCGTGTTGGAGGATGCGTGTAGGGGCGGCGAGGAACCATCAGCTTGTATATGCTGAGTTTTTGCTTCACCCTGATGTCTGTCATTCAGGAACAGTGGTTTTTGCCTCTGATAAGTGAAGTGCTACATCTCATTCTCCTTTAGCTAAAAATACCGAATCGCGGCATGACTTTCAGACGCTTTATCGACAAGTGCGTGGATTCATTTACGCAAGCTCTCTTGTATTTTATTGTTCTGGTGCCCGAGTGGCTCCTCCATAAACTACCCAGGCCCTTCCCGCCCGCCCTGCCCTGTCCCATCCACTGCTTTCCGCACTCCCTCATCCTCGCCCTCTACTCCCTCCCTCCGTCCTGCTACACACTTCTTCAGTATTAAAAATTCCTCAACTTTATGTGCTCAATATCCAGGTCTTTATCATGCCATAAATCCTGCACTGGCACCATCAAGACTGCCAACTCAGGTTCCAAGCTTAGCGCTATGGAGGCAATTTGTTGCGAAGCTGTTTCGCTCCTGCGGGTGGCGAGTCCTGTGTCCTTTGGCCTCCCACTAGGATGACAAGGGAGACTCTTCCTTAGACACTCGGTGAATGGAAAATGCCACCACTCCCTCAGGTAACATATATTCATGGCGGCACGCTGTAAATAATGTAAGTCGGCGGCCGAACACATGGCTCACAAAGACACATGGTGACACCAAGACACATGGTGACACGGACACATGAATAACATACAAGAAGGAAGGTCATTTGTTCACGCGGTGTTCTGGTATTTTAGGCTTGTTTGTTTAACCACCACACCACCACCACCACTACCACTACTAATACCACCACCTTCTCATATCTACCGCACAATCAAATTTCTGTCTTGCTGTATTTCTGAAGGGTCATTTATTCACGCATTCTTCAAATATTTCAGACGTGTTGGTGTTACCAGCATCACCATTAGTGCTGTTATCACTACCACCACTCATGTCAACCATACAATCAGGTTTCTGTCTTCTTATGTTTAAAAATAGGAGCAATATATTTATAGGGTTTTATGATTCTTTTTTTTTTTCAACTTTACCACCATTATCACCACCACCACAACCACATGCACCTTATATCTATCACACAAGCAGGTTCCTGTTTTCCTATATTTCAGTCTCAGTTTATCCTGTCCCAAATGGCCCAGAAATACTGAGGGTAAATGCGGAGCGTCACTAAGGCTTTGTTCACTGTCTCGCTTTAGCACAGCATGTCGCAACACATGCAGCGCGGCACAGCACAGCCACCACCTCTGCTATCCTTACCATGAAGCAAGAGAGTTCCGCTTATACCAAACATCCAAACCTTTAATTTTCATGCATTTTATTTTACTTCCATCATTCATTTCGTCTTTCTTCGTCTTTTTATGTCTATTGTAGCACGATTTATGCTTGAATAACTTACCAGAATTATGTGTGCTTTGATGCCATATCATGTACATAGTTAGAAATTGCATAACAAAATCAGCAGAATAAATAAATAAATTAAATAAACTCTGTGAGACTGGCAAGTGTGTACGTACTGTCTGAATTATACTCAGTCAGGAAGATACAAAGTTTGAGTCCACATGAGTTTGAAAGTTTTGTCACGGAGGTATAAATATATAAACTTTTAGAAACATAGACTACTGGGGAATGTTAACTGAACCAACTTTCCCGTACGCACCGCTGCTACACTCTTGTAAACTCGAGTTGAGTAAAACCATAGCACCTCCCAAAAAGAACGTGTGGAGCATAGTGTTATTCGCAGATTTATATAGAGATTACTAAAAGCTGGGCAGGTTTTATGACTTCTTATTTATACGAGAGTACAAACTTCTCACCACCACCACAACCAGCACACCACCACCACCCCCACCACCACCACCACCACCACCACCACCAACACCACCTACGGACTTGCAAGGTCACTCTCTGGAAGGTGAAGTACATGGAGAGGGAGAGAGAAAAAAAAAAAAAACTGCCAGTGACCTCACCCGAACCGGTCTTAAACAGCAGGTTGGACCGTGCGAGAAGTCGTGACCCCACACTGCAGGTCGTGAAGAAGACTCTGGAAGAAGAAGAGGAGGAGGAGGAGGAGGAAAGGTAGGCGAGGAAGTGGCGAGGTAGAGAGCGTGGCCTGACCTTCCTCATCACCTGTGACCCGACGGGAAGCGGATGGAGGCGAGTGTGTGAGACAGCATGACACACACACACACACACACACACACACACACACACACACACACACACACACACCATAGCACATAATACAAATCCCGACATATATATAAGGGTAACGACAAATCAACAGCTCATTAGGGGAAGGATAAAGATGCGTTAGATGGATTTAATGTGTGTAGTGAAAGGGAGAGACAAAGAAGCGTTATCATGTGCGTAATGAAGCTTCTTAACTCCTCTTTCCTCTCCCTCTTACTCACACTCCACCAATTTCAATCTGTACGAAAATCAGTTCACCAGCTAACCCGTGCAATTACCTGTGTGTGTGTGTGTGTGTGTGTGTGTGTGTGTGTGTGTGTGTGTGTGTGTGTGATTATACAACACCCACAAAACACACACCTAAACATCTAATTCAAATTCACACATGGCAAGGAGTATTCAAAGCCACAATCCTCACCCACATCCACAGTAATGATCCCAGGCAGTCATATACTTAACGCCGGGTCCTCAGTACCAACCCCACCAGATCCACGTCACTCATCGCAAATACCACAGCGGGTAATGAGGCACCGGCGAACGACTATCTCCCCTGCAGTCGTGCGGGTGAAGACTTCCCTAACAGTTACCTTAGAACTCTCACGCTACACAACGCAGTATAGAAAAAAAAAAAATTATTCGTATTTTTTTTTCATCTGTGCAGCTACTCTTAATATCCACAGAAGATCAATGATAACCTATTTTCTCCATTTTTTTTATGCAAAACACAAACGTTTAAGAAAGAATAAAGACGGAATGATCTAGTTTCACACAAGGACCGTCTTTCGTCCTATCAGCGAAGTTAAGCAACGTTAGGTCTGGGTGAGACTTGAATGGGTGACCGCCTGGATACACTTCATGTTTACATTGCAACATGAAAGAAAACTAAAATCAATAAAACAAAAGTACTAATACGAATAATGAATAAATGAAAAGACATTTGTCTAATTTATGTTGCTACTCTTAATCCTCACAGGAATACCACTGTTCCTAATTTTCCTGTTTTTCCCCTGTAAAACATGAACATTCAGAGAAAATAAAGAGGAACTGGCATTTCGCTATCCAAGTCCTAATGGTTAAGGTTAAATTTATACTTTGTTTGGTCTCTGTGCCTGAGGATTAAGGTACCGAGGTCCCGAAGGCAGGAGGGGAGGAGGAGCCGCTAAGGGACGATCCTTCTGATAGGACCAATTTACGGCTGGCTGACTGCGTGGGAGTGGATAGCGGGAGGTGGAGGGGGAAGGAAAGGAACACGGAAAAGAGGGAAGGAAGGAAGAGTTTACGTGTAGGAAAAAGAGGGAATGGTTGAAGGTAAAGGGCACGGAAAGCAGAGAAGGAAGGAAGAGTTTACGTAAAGGAAAAAATGGTTGAAGGAAATAAACACATAGAGGAAAAGAGGAAAGGAAAAAAATGTTTACACGTAAGAAAGAAAAAACAGTTGGAATGAAAGGAAAACGGAAAAAGGGGAAAGAAGGAAGAGTTTATGTGTAGAAAGGAAAAGAGAAAAAAATACCTGAAAGAAAGGAACACAGAGGTGGGGAGGAGGAAAAATAATAGCTTACGTGTAGGAAAGAAAAAAAAAACAAATGGAAAAAACGTGAAAAAAAGAGAATGATAGGAAAAATTCTCTTGGTGTCTATAAATCTAACTTTTTTTCATGTCTCTTTTTTGTATGTGGATTTTCAAAATGTGTCTCTGGTTTCCCTGCGTGAGGGGAAAAGTGACTGGAAGGTTAGCAGAGGAAGACTCGGAACTAACCCTCCTTGGATACTTAGGTTAGAATGGAGGATTTTATTACATTGCTTTTAATTTGACGAGCATTCTAATTATTTTTCTCGGAAGTTATTTCATTTTTGTAGATTAGATCCGCTCACAGAAAAAAAATATATTAGTGTTATTGAATAATATAATTAGTTTTCCCCAATAAATTTCCAGAGTTATATATTTTTTTCTCTACCATACCCAGCAACAAGCTTAATATTCTGCGTACTTCATCACATGTAACATTTCAAAGTACGTTCATTCCTACATTACTTCATATTTTTCACCTCCTGCTGCTCCTCCTCCTCCCTCCTGCCGTCCTTTACCATTTCCCTCAATCAACAAGTTTCTTCCTCCCCTGCTCAGCTCCCCTCCGCCACATTTTTATGATAATTTCAGGGAGGAGAGGGGAGAATCTGCTCCCTCCCTCCATCCCTTCTGTCCCTTTGGAGCTTGTGTTACCTCCTACGTTTTCTCCTCCCTAACTCTACCTCGTACTCTTCCTCCTGGTCCTCCTCCTTCTCCTCTTCGTCCTCTCTACACCCCGCTTTACACTCGCTGCGCGTAAAATATGCCTTAATACAATATTGAATCACAGGTATATCTCACAGGTGCCCTGCAGAAAGGGGGAGGGGGAGCAGAGGGGATGGGGAGGGGAGGCGCAAGGGAGGAGGGTAGAAAGGCAACAAATAGGAGTAATAACGGAGCAAGACGGGAAGGAGGAGGGGTGGGTGGGAGTTAGGTAGGATGGGGAGGACAGGGGTAAAGGATGGAAAGGCTGCGAAAGATGGAAGAGGGAAAAAGGGAACACGAGGGATGGAGGAGAAAAGATAAGACTAAGGGGGTACAAAGGAGAAATGTGAGAGGAGGAGAGGAAAAGGAGGAGGTGAAGGATGGAGGTAAGAAAGAATACGAAAGAGGGATGAGGGGAAAGAAAGACGAGAAATGGAAGACGGATAAGACGATGGATAGGAGGAAGAGGATGGGTAGGATGGAAGAGAGAAGAGAAGAGTAGAGAGAGAGAGAGAGAGAGAGAGAGAGAGAGAGAGAGAGAGAGAGAGAGAGAGAGAGAGAGAGAGAGAGAGAGAGAGAGAGAGAGAGAGAGAGAGAGAGAGAGAGAGAGGAACGTGAAAATGGTGGAGAAAGACAAGAATATGGGAGAGAGAAGAATCACAGATGAGAAATATGACAGGAGGTAAAGGAAAGGAGGCAGAGAAGAAAAAATACAAAAATAAAGGAGTTAGAGAAGGAAGACACTCAAGACAGATGAAGAAAAGAGATTTAAGGAGACGTATAAGTTAAGTCAAGAAAAAAATAAGAAAGGGATGCAATTTAGAAGCCTCCATACACGTAAGTAGAGCAGAACCATCTACTAAACTCCATGATGAATGACTTTTCTCTTACAGTGCACTTAAGCAAATAGCACTAAACATATGTGTCTCCAGATTTAGAGTCCAGCGAAAAAGGATTGGGTGGAAATTTTTGGCGCCGGTGAAATACGCGGAAGCAAGAATGTATTTCCCGTTTTGATATGTGGAAGGCAAACAATAGTGTCACATATTTTCAAGGAGAGGAAGAAAAAAAAGAGGAGAAGTAAATAACAATATATTCCAATGTCAACAGAGCGAAGGGAGGGAGAGGGAGAGAGAGAGAGAGAGGGCGAGGGAGGGACGACGTGTGTGTGTGTGTGTGTGTGTGTGTGTGTGTGTGTGTGTGTGTGTGTGTGTGTGTGTGTGTGTGTACTTCTTCAGGGAACGAGTAAAAGAAAATGAGTGAAGGTTTAAAGATTCTGATCCAGATTAATGGTGAACTGTACACATATAAACTAAACACACCAATCCCTTCCTTTTGCTTTGTCTTCCTTTTACCCCTCAATCTCCTCAGCTCTTACTCAATGGGAGAAGAGAGAGAGAGAGAGAGAGAGAGAGAGAGAGAGAGAGAGAGAGAGAGAGAGAGAGAGAGAGAGAGAGAGAGAGAGAGAGAGGGGGGGAGAGAGTGTCTAGGTGTGCGTGTACATGTGTGTCTCAAGTATAGAATTACCCTCAAAATCTTTCCCCAACTGATTAGCAGCCTCTTTATGGGGCTTCGCAGCGCTAAGAGCCGCGCCACATCCAAGCCTCAAGGAACCTGTTTACTCCGGGGCGAGATGTGAGGAATATTTTTACCAGAGAATCCTCGGGTGGAAAAAATATTCGACGGAACCTTCCACATAAGCTTATTAGGCATTACAGCGTCTACTTACACGCACATGCTTCGCAAAATACACAAACTCATCCCTATATCAACCCTCCACTAACATCCGCACGTTGCCTACGGGTACATAAGCATATTAGAGCTTTTCCTTATAGATATGACATTGCAACTCCTACTTACACGCACACGCTTCACAAAATACACAGACTCATTCCTACATCGGCCCTCTAGTAACAGCCGCATGTTGCCTTAAGTCGTAACACTCACAGCCAAGCAAAACATCTCACGTTACACCACTTCCTGAAACTACCCGGAGAGAGGCGAGTAACGACCCCAAACAGACCAGGGAAGCTGTTATCGCCTCCTTCTGGCACGGGAGTCTGACAGCAGTGCTCCTATTGACAATTCACTTGATCACACAGGAACCTTCGCCGTGAGCCACAAACTCGTGATATCCAGCGGCAAGACAGCGGGTGGTGGCGTGAGTCGGCTCGCAGTGGTCGTCGCGGCAGCAGCCAGAGAGCCAATACGGAAGCGGCATCTGGCAGCCACGAGGATAACACGCTGCCGTCCTCCGTGTGACAAAGTGAATAGGTCGTCCACTTGGGGCCGCGAGTGCTTCTGATGAGCCAAACGGGACGTGGTGAGCTGGGGAGGCGGGGACGTGGAGTGCTGGGCAGGACTGGGTGAAGGGAAGAAGGGTGTAGGAGGTGGAGAGGATTGGGTGATGGGAACGGAGGGTAGAGGGTGATAGAGCAAAAGCAAAATCAAAGAAGGACAGGAAAAATACTGCAAATAATGGTAACAACTGTGGTGTTGCAGTGTAATACGAATATTACTGTAAAAAAAAAAAAAAGAAAGACAAAAGATGACTGAAAGTAAAAAAACAAGAGTCCTGAAGATAATGTGGTTGAATGTTAAAAAAGAAATTTCGAGCCAGAGAGAGAGAGAGAGAGAGAGAGAGAGAGAGAGAGAGAGAGAGAGAGAGAGAGAGAGAGAGAGAGAGAGAGAGAGAGAGAGAGAGAGAGAGAGTATAGTTCAGTATACTAACATCAAGTGCAGTCCACGCTGTACGAGGCGATACGAAGTTCTCTCTCTCATCTTAAATCGCTTGACGGCCAACATGTGCCATCAAGCGCTCGTTCCTCAGTGCCACGATTCCGCTTAAGTGCCAGCTGCTGCTCCTGCTGCTGCTGCTACACACACTACAGACGCACCCCTCAATAGAATGGAGAGAGAGAGAGAGAGAGAGAGAGAGAGAGAGAGAGAGAGAGAGAGAGAGAGAGAGAGAGAGAGAGAGAGAGAGAGAGAGAGAGAGAGAGAGTGTGTGTGTGTGTGTGTGTGTGTGTGTGTGTGTGTGTGTGTGTGTGTGTGTGTGTGTGTGTGTGTGTGTGTGTGTGTGTGTGTGTGTGAGTTCACAAGAGGAGACTGTCTGGTATAGTCAGACAGAGTACTTGAGTCGGTGAAAGGACGGCAGCAAATTATATCACTTTAAGCACACGACAAGTGCACGAGTGGTGAAACTCTTCCAGCCACCACCACCACCACCACTACCACCACCACCACCATCCCCACTTATAATAGCGTCAAAACAACTGTTAAGAATGCTGGTGAGTGTTCAGAATACTTATTTAGCATTCATCTCCTACTAAACATTCAGGGGCGAGCTTGTGTCTCTTGTACATACCTGATGCCCAGTGCAATGCGAGGCAAGGATCTTGAGAGAGTATTAAATAGTTATGATTTATGAGGTTGTGAAAGGGGGGGATAAAGGTTAGGGAGTGACGGAAAGACACTGGGAGACAGCAAGGTAGTAACAGTAGCATCCAGACAGAGGGGAGTCCAGGGTGAGGATGAGGGATGACCGCCGCTGCCAATTCCAAGGCGATTACAGAATTTGTAGGATTTAAAAACTTGTGATAAGCATCAGGTCGGGTTTCTGCTGTCACCCGCTGTCTCGGTCACTCTAGCCCTCCTCCTCCTCCTCCTGCGTCTCATTCCTCATCTATGCCTTCTTCTTTTTATCTTTTCTTTCTCCCTCGCTTTCTATGAATCTCTGTTACTTCTACCCTCCATGTTCTTTTCTCTTCCTCTTTGTTCAATTTCATGCATTTTTAACACAGCAGGCACAACAAAATTGCATACTTACGAGTAAAAGACAAAACTTCATTTTCAGTTTACAAACTTTTCCGGCTCAGCACGACTAAAACTTCTTCAAAAGCGAGGTATCGTGACATTTCACAAGTTCCGGAAACTGAATCTGGATGTTTTACAATTTCTCCTTGGCAATGGCGGCGTTGCTACGAGTTTTTTTTCTCTCTCATCTCCCTTCGTTTTTTTGCTGGTCCTAATCTTTCCCAGGCTGACGCAAATACTCTTTAGTCAACAGATAAGCCTGTCACTGAAGGTGTTTCTAGTGGAAGACTTTTATCAATGATGCAGTGTGTAGTCTTCCACTCACACTTATGCACAGCATTGATGTATTCAGGCAAAAGGTTGCAAGTATGAAACTACGTAGCACAAATCAACTACATCCACTTGTCACATCACCAGGTCTTCTTTGTCTTGGCAGATTAATTAATATAAAGCAGATAAGCCCATAGCTATAATAAACTATGCCCTCGACTTACACATAAGGTTTACGGAATACTGTGGCGCCACTTATTGAAAAAAAAAAACCTAGAAAGCAATATTTCGTATGATATTCCAATTTTTCTTAATATTTGTAGATTTAGTGAAATAAAACATTAATCCCATATAGTGAAATTAAAGCATTCTGCAATAACCTTACAAAAACGCACAATATAAAGGCAACAACACGCAAGACATTCCAGCGAGGTGCAAATATGGAAGCGATTTGTAAGAAAGCTCAGAGGGAACACACCGCAGGTCTCGTCATTTCGCCACGCTAACCATTCCACGTGATGTAAACGCGACCTGATAGGGGCAGCGCACAGCCTCAGAGGATCGGGATAAGAGCAGGAGGAGACCACAACACTCCCCCGAACACAAGAAAGGAGCGCGTAGGAAAGTTACGGATGGAGGAAGGAAGGAGGACGTGTGACAGGCGTGTGACAAGTCCCGCAGCGAGACCAGCCGTGGGAGTGAAGATCGCCGACCGCGTCCCTACGTCTGGCCGCGAGTCCAAAGGGTGTTCAGGGGATGTTCAGGTGTCAGGGCAAGGAGAACACCTGCTGATGGCTGAAGGCTGAGCTGCAAGTGATGGTTCTACTCAATGACTCCCTGACGATGTTGTTTTATATGGTTGGTAAAAGGTTGAATTTATATTGACGTGCATTTAGTTCCTTGTTAACACTCTCTCTCTCTCTCTCTCTCTCTCTCTCTCTCTCTCTCTCTCTCTCTCTCTCTCTCTCTCTCTCTGAGTTAGAACATCCTCTTGATAATCTGTCCACAAGCACTCAGGCAGCAGCAGGAGACACGCGCCTCACCACTGAACTGACGAGGTTTGCTCTGGTCCTTGGCTGCCACCATGCATGTTATGAACTCCGTGAGGGTGCTTTGTGTGCCTTGTGGCGACCTTAAGGCGGTAAGTACTAACACGGGTTTTAAACTTGCTCGTGCGAGATTTGGGGGATTTGAACATCGTTATCGTAGGCGGCTCCATATTAGTCGAGATAAATAGTAAAGAAATTTCCTGAGAAAAATAATGTTGTGTACGAGTTTTTTCTCCACAACATTTACCTATTTTTCTCTCTCCTTTTTCTTTTCTTCCCGGTACTACTAAGGATATAAGCAAAATATTCCTTCTAGCTTTCTTGAAAATATATGAGTAGTCTTCTTTTCCAGCTCGTCTGTCCACACACATCAAAGTTTTGTTCTGCCTTTGATGTGCAAATTCCTGCCTCCCTCAGCGCCGCCTCCCTCTGTCAGTCAGCACTTTGGCTCCGCTGTGACGGGGGCAAAGAAAGAAAGACTAGACCTCCACCACTGGGCTCTCACCCTCCCTCACCCTGAATCTCATCCTTCCCCATTACTACACCAATACCACCAGTGACGCCCAAGTTCCCATCCCATACCGGTACGAGGCTCCCACTGTCCACATTATCATGCATCTATGCCATTACGCGCCTACAACGATCAGCGACCACGGATTTTCTATATTTTTCCTTCTACGGCCAGGAATATATGAAGACTAAAGCTGACAGGCGTGATGCGACAGTGATGATGACGATAGTGATGGTAATGATAGTGGTGGTAATAGCGTAGTGGTGGTGGCGGTGATGATGATGAGAAAAAAGCGGGAACTTATGATAGTATTTATGTGACAGCAAAGGGAGTAATAGGAGGTCGGCAAGGGGCGGTGATGCTTATAAAAACTGGCGGGGACGCAAGTCCTCGCCTGGCTGAGCTCAAGAATGTTAAGTAAATATTCAAATGGGTCCTGTTTGCGGGAAGGCGAGGATGAAGGCAAGGATGAAGGCGAGGAGTGAAGGGAGGAGTGGAGGGAGTGAGTGGTAGTGTTCAGTAGAGGGGTATAGAAGGAGGGACATCGAGAAGCAATAGCGATAATTTATTCCATAAGTGAATACCGGTGCAGTGTATGAGAGTGAATGCATTTATTCCGCAAATTTGGATTCCTGAAAAGTCGTATTTGTCATCATTATTTTCATTCAGTTCTAGTCTTACGTTCTGTTTAGATTTTTCGCGTCTTGTTGGTGTTCATGATAAATTGACGACTACTCAGCTTTTAAAAGGAAAGAGGGCGCCATAACTTCAATATCCGAGCCACACAGGTCATGTATTCGTGTAGGTATCTGAGTCTCGGTTTAAATTTAACCCTTCAATATTACGACACGATTTTACCTTGAGATTTGCGTGCGATTCGGCCATTTTATTGATATTATGAAGGGTTTATGGAGGTCAGAAGATTAATAACCACATTCTTCACTTTTCTAATCCTGCACATAAGTGTCTGAAACTGCACAAAATCACCAAATAGTAAGCAGAATGAATATGAAAATGCGTCATAGCACTGAAAGGGTTGAATTCTGCAAACACCTCGTACCCATCATGTTCATAACTCGTGTGTCAGTATACTCTCCCAGGATCGAGTGTCAGGGAAGCAACACCTCGCTCCCTGCACCTCCACGTTTTTAATTACAGGTACATATACTAAGCAATGCCTCGAGGTAATGAGGGTGCTGAGTTTCGATAATCTGATACTTTAAGATTGCAAGGTGTGTGTGTGTGTGTGTGTGTGTGTGTGTGTGTGTGTGTGTGTGTGTGTGTGTGTGTGTGTGTGTGTGTGTGTGTGTGTGTGTGAAATAGTGTTAGCTATAACCGTATCTGTACAGTTCACTTTCAATAGAATTAAAATATATGAATAAGTAAAAATAATAAATTAATAAATAAATAAATGAAAAATCTATACACAGAATTGAGATTTTTACATAACTATAAAATTCCTCGTTTCTCTCCTTTTCACCTATTCCCACTAATATACCTATAAAATACCTCTTTTCTTCCCTACATTTTGCTTTTCATATTTTTCTCTCAACTCAGCTCCATACACTTCATCACGCTTTCCATCTGTCACCAGGAGGAGCAGCCGCGGGACACAACCTGAGACTCCCTTCGTCAGCTGTGTAATCTGGCCGTGATCTCTGGTGCGAGGGAGGCGCGGGAGGGAAGGACGGGGCCGGGGGTTGGTTTAAGGGTGGTGGTTTCTCTCCCCCTCCCTAGAATATCTGACTCCACCATCTCTTCCCTCCCTCTTCGTCGTCCTAATCCTCTCCAGGTGGTGCTGATAGAAGAAGAGAAGGAAGACGAGGAGAAGGAAAAGTAGAGAAAGTAGGGGACGAAGGAAAAGGAGCGTTGGAGAAGGAGGATGAGGATGAAAAGAGGAGGATGAGAAGGAAGAGGAAGACCGTAACAATCGCCATTTCAATCTGTCAAAAGCTTTACCATGTACCTTAGACACTCTGAGATCTTAAACTTCCTTACAATCCTACGTGTGTATGGGAGAACACTCATGTGTGTGTGTGTGTGTGTGTGTGTGTGTGTGTGTGTGTGTGTGTGTGTGTGTGTGTGTGTATACAAATGGACCCTTCATCGCCCTGCTCCGGATGACAGACGAGGCACATGACGGCGGACAGGTGACGAGAAAGATGAATAGGACTTGGAAAGAGACTGGAGATCTATGGCTGAGAATGTACACGACGACGACGACGACGACGAGAGAGAGAGAGAGAGAGAGAGAGAGAGAGAGAGAGAGAGAGAGAGAGAGAGAGAGAGAGAGAGAGAGAGAGAGAGAGAGAGAGAGAGAGAGAGAGAGAGAGAGAATGTGCTGACTGACTTCGTGGTGATGAACGACAAATAAAGATGAATTAATGACTCACATAGACAGCAAAGTAAAATAAGACGCCATTGAACCTCAGATTTAATATAAAAAAATTTTACTGGGAAGAAATCAAAGTATTCTCTTTTCCCTCTTCCCTTCTCAAACCTCTCTTCTTCTTCCTCCTCCTCCTCCTCCAGAACCTTTCCAAAATTCAAGAAATTCCAGGAAAGGTGCCACGAGGGAGGGTGACACGACCTTGTGGTGCTGCCAACTACCCCCCACCACTCCCTCCTCCACTACCAAGATGCCAACGCGGAAGGAAGGCACCTTTAAGATTTACTCATCTACAACTTTACTTTTTCTCTCCATTTTCAAAACTAACTATACAGATGTTATGGAAATTTCTTTTTTTTTTTTTTTCAAGGAATGATCCTTAAGAACGATTTGTGTGGCTTTTGTCATGTTCTTGACTGAAGTACTGCTGGTGTTTGCGTTATGATACCATTATTATTATTATTATTATTATTATTATTACTATTATTATTATTATTATTATTGTCACTTATTTTTTGTTATTAATTTTGTCATTATTTTAACCATCATTATTGTTAGCATTATTATCATAATCAATATTCATATCATATATTTCTAGCAATACCCTGTTCTCTCCTTCAAATCCATTCCTCCTATCTTCAAGCTCCTTTTTCTTAATTTCAAGTTCTTCCTATCAGTTGAAACCCACTTTTTCGTAATTCTTGTCTCCTAACTAACAGTTTCAATTATTTCCTTAGTAGGTAGAATGAAGGTCGTTCCTAAATTCTAGTTATCATCATTCAGTGCCACATCCTTGTTTCTCTTCCTTTCTTCGTACCCTCGCGTGCCTCCGCCGCGTCACCTTCAAGACGAGGGAAAAATTCACCCCGAAACGCAACGAAGAGGAACTACCAACCCGAGACGCCTGTGGGGACTCAGTGACCCAGAGATACGAGACCCTCGTCGCTGACCACAAAAGACCCACATGACCACAAGAGCACCAACGCCCTCAAGATAACCCCCACTGACCCCAAGGAAGGAAGATAAAAGAGAGCAAAAAAAAAAAAGTTTCTAGTTACTTGTTGGGGGGAGTGAGGCAAAAGTCTACACTGGTGCACAAAAGGTCTGCCTTAACGAAAGACTCTTAGCGGCGTCTTGCCTGCACGGGCCAATTTCTGAACGAGATAAGGATGTCAGACCTTCTCTCTGTCTTCCGCGACGAGACGCAGTGGACTCGGCGGGTGGGGGAAAGAAAGACGGCGTAAATGAACGAACGACAGACCGTCTCTCTGGGGCGGAGGACGAACATGTGTGAGTAACGGCGAGGGGTTAATAATGGAAGGAATGAGTCACGCGTGATGAAAAAGAAGTGTCGTGGTAAGAAAAGGAAGCCTGTCAAACGAGGAAAAAACAAAGCTGAGGTAGGAAAAAGTAAGCATTCTTTGAATACAGACAACTTACTACCTATCTCACTAATAAGTAAAATAATAGAAAAAAATAAAATTGTAGCATAAAGAATCATAGCACAACAAAATAACGCAGGAAGAAGGAAAGTTTGAAGCATATCCGGAGTCTTGTGTTTACATTGAGCCAACGAGGAAGTGGGAACAAGAAGCGCTGATGAAGAGGAACAAGAGCACACACAAACGAGGGGAAACCGAAACAAAAAGAAAGAGCACAATGGAGAGGAAAGAGGCCACATCCTTCTTGCAAAGACTCATTTTTCCTCTCCTCTCTCAGGCTTTTTACTTACTCCTTTGCCTCCTCTCCCCTTCCTTCCTCTCCTCCAAATCCCCTCTTGGTTCAGTCGATGTAGAAAAAAACAGAGAGAGAGAGAGAGAGAGAGAGAGAGAGAGAGAGAGAGAGAGAGAGAGAGAGAGAGAGAGAGAGAGAGAGAGAGAGAGAGAGAGAGAGAGAGAGAGAGACGTTAAGGAGAAAAATGAATGGGACAGCATAAGACTGAATGAGTGGGATGAAAGAATGAGCAAAAAGAAAGCTAAGTAGAAAATCGAAAAGAAAGCATGAGTAAAAAAAACATTACTCCTATTTTTCTTTATTATAATTTGAAGCAACGGGCAAATAATAGTTACCAAAATAGAATCAATTAAAACATACTGCTGGAGGGAAGAAAGAGGAGAAAAAGAAGAAGAAGAAAGAGAAGAGGAAGATGAGACGAAAAGTGAGCACCGGTTAGAAAAACAAGAGGAAAAAATTGTATATATAAAAGTGGAACAAGACCACGACATGCCACAAAACCACAACGCCGGCAAATACACGGCACGTCCACCTTCAGGAGGGAGCTACAGCCTCGGGACACACACACACACACACACACACACACACACACACACACACACACACACACACACACACACACACACACACACACACACACACACACACACACACACACACACACACACACACACACATAAAACCATCGCTTTCTTGACACATAGACCATCTTAGAGAGAGAGAGAGAGAGAGAGAGAGAGAGAGAGAGAGAGAGAGAGAGAGAGAGAGAGAGAGAGAGAGAGAGAGTTTGTAAGTTACCTGGTACGTAAAACACCACTAATATGCACAGGTATATGTTCCCAGCAGTGAGTGTGTGATGAAGGAGACACAGCGACACGTGGATGCGTGTGCGAGGGTGATGGAGGGTGAGAGAAGGTTGGGCAGAGGACCGCAAGGACTCATAGACGGGTTGGGTTTGTCATGAGAGTGAGTGATAGCCCATGAAGGCTGTGCAGCGGTCACGGGGTTTGTCATGGTGGGGCATAAGAGAGACCAGGACAGCAATAGATATAAATGGCACATAAAAGTGATGTAAATTTTAGTAACGGAGAATAGAAATGATAGGGAAGAAATATTTTTGTATAATAAGAGAAACGAAATATAAGTGAAATAAAGTAACAATGAACAAACTATGATGCGTGGAGAATACTTTAACAATAAACGAGAGAAAAGAATAAGGATACACGTGAATTTCCTATATGTTTTTTCCCTATGCAATCTTGTTTCATTTCCCGGAATATTCGCCACACGCATTTCCAACATTAACGCAAGGAGAGAAGGAACAAAACAGAGTACTCCCTTCAGCACAATAAGCCTAGGTAGCCATGTGGAAAAAGCGTAGCTGGGATATACGCTGACCACCAGATCTCCTTCTCGGGCCATTAACTGCGTGCACGGAGAGCCGAGTCCTGAGTCCCGCGCCAGGCCCTATAATTAAACGTAATAGACTGCCTCTCCACCGTCTTATATCGGCGAGGCACATCATCGACCAATGTTCAATCTTTCTTTGGTCTCTCTCAGAACGACCGACGCTGCAGAAACCCCGTCGCCACCACCGGCATCGTGAGGTCCGGGTGAATCAGAAAGCCACTCCAATACAACTTTTCCGGTGTTTCAGAATTTCGCTCAAGATTCCTATGAGTTGATTCCAAAAGCTTCTCCTTGTCCTACTCGTCCTCTTCATCCTCTTCGTGCCTCTCATCCCCTGCTTCCTCTCCCTCCTCCCCCTCCTCCTAATTGACACACGGATGTTGGAGGTTGACACTGGAGATGACCTCTTCCTCTTATCTTTATCCATCGGGTCTGTGGGTTGAGGAGCGGGAGAGGTCGAGCGGAGAATGGGTACTGCTCTCAACTCTCTAATCTTCTAACCCATAAATTCCGAGTCGCCCTGAGTCGCTTTCCTTCGCTCTGCCTGTCATAAAGGATACTGATTCCTGGAAAAGTTGGGGACATGAAGGAAAGCCCTGCAAGTGACGCTTTTCGCTCCATTTGTCTCCCAGTGTTGTTGTGTGGTTGTGTGGCTCAGCGGGAGAGACCCCAAACACAGGCTGCTCTGCCCCGTGAATCATTCGAGGAAGCGAGGCCTTGTGATTCCCTATATACTACATTATTGTGTCCCCATCACCCTTTGTCATGCTCCACCGTTCCTCCTCTAATTCCTTCACTCTTATGGCCTCTCAAAACTGATAAAACGGTCTGGTGTGAGATTAACGTATAATTTCCATGCGTGTGATTTCCAAAGACATCCCTAGCAAGAGTGAGTGATTGAATACTGTATACCATTTATAATAAGTTTATAGTTTCATTTTTGCTTATTAAAAGGCTTAATTAACTTTTATTTTAGCTCAATGAAGTAAAAAGTGCCATACTGTCATAGAGTTAACAGGTGTCTACCATACGCGACTTGGCGGTAATGACTCACGCCGCTCATGAAAGAGATAAAGTGGCGATGAGGAACAAAAACACTTATATAAAACCGTACTTCAATTATGCTTCAATTAGGATCCGTCAGCGGGAAGAGAAGAAACACTCAGCAAAAAAGACTGACGAGATGAATTAAAAAGTGTGTGTGTGTGTGTGTGTGTGTGTGTGTGTGTGTGTGTGTGTGTGTGTGTGTGTGTGTGTGGTAGGTAAAAATGAAGGGCACGATAGGATGGGAGTGAGGGGAGGGGGGTTAGAGATGTTGTGGGGACGCGGGGACACGCATCACTAATGGAACAGAAGTGAACAAGAATCTTCAACTTACATAAAACTGAAACCGCTTCTCCTTCCCTCCATGCCTTTGTCCCTCCATCCCTACGTCCCTCTCTCGTCTTGTACTACAGCAGGAGCCACTCGTGTGTGTGTGTGTGTGTGTGTGTGTGTGTGTGTGTGGTGGGCAGCATCCCGTTACCCGGACCTGCCTGGGGACTTTAGGTTACATCTCATACATGAACTAGATCTGCTGATTTATATTTAATCACAGCACAAAGCGACGCCGGCCATCTGGTGCCACTAATGAACGAGACTGGAAAAAAAAACAATCAACAATGCCAATCTGTGAAAAAAAAACTAATACAGGGAAATATAAAAACAAACATGAGAAAAAAAAACGTGAAACAAAAAATCACAACAAATTCGGATAACTAACACACAAATCTCATAAAAAAAAGATTATCTGACATTTCACTATTTATTCGTCAATTTCCAATATTTCAGTCATTAGATACACACACACTACTTTCTATTACCTAACCATCACTTCCCTGACCATTTTCACTTTTGTCAACGATGCTTCATTCATTCCTCGCACTCGGTAGACGTAACATTCTTCATTCAGCTTCCCTACAACGCGGGTAACATGAACTGCATCGCGCCACCACACAACCGCAGACCTCGCCACCGGAGGGATCTAAGGTCGTGTTTGGCTACTCAAATTCCTTTTCTTCCTTTGTGTGTGTGTGTGTGTGTGTGTGTGTGTGTGAGAGAGAGAGAGAGAGAGAGAGAGAGAGAGAGAGAGAGAGAGAGAGAGAGAGAGAGAGAGAGAGAGAGAGAGAGAGAGAGAGAGAGAGAGAGAGAGAGAGAGGTTCCACGCCAGCCATCTAAAAAGACAAAAAAGCAGCAGTTCATAAAAAAAAAGTTGAGGGACGGGATAAGCAATAATGGCGACGTAAGAAAGATAGGAAGGCAGATAGGAAAAAAGCTGAGGCGTATAGATGAGTGGGGCTGCCAAGGTTTTTCTCCCCGAACCCTTATACAGAGATATCCCGGCCCAGCAATACGTAATTCCCTCCGGCCAGCCAAGGACGTGCTCTTTTTCTGAGGCCCATATTCTGAAAGGTGTCCGCATCTTATCTCCAATACTTTTAACTTGACAGACTCTAGTAGTGGAGGTTGTTGATTTCAAAGGTAATATTTTTTTAGGATACTACTGATAGATAGATGGTGTTTTTAAGGATTCTAGTGACAGAGTAAAAATTTGCTAAGTTGTTTTTAGGATTCTAGTGACTGATTAACAATTTCCAAAGGTGTTTTTAGTGACTGATTAACAGTTCTCAAAGGTGTTTTAGAATGTTTGTGACATTTTGATAAGAATTAGTTATAATAAAGAGGATAACACTTATGAAAAAAAACAACAGATCATCATTGAGGGCTTAGAATATAGTCTTGTTTAAGGAAAAAAAAATGCTTTAAGAGTGAAGGTTAATGAATCGGTGTTGAATATATTCTAGTGAGAGTTTGAAAAGATTCCGCATCAACAATAGGAAAAACATTTATGGCCTTTAAAAGGAGTCTCAAGAGTATAAAGCGATCTAAGAGTCCAGGTCAACGATTCAATGCTCGGTACATTCCAAGGGCGTAGCAATCAGTCAGTCACACAAAGTCGTGAACAGGAAAATAAAAATTGTGTGTTCAGGCCACGACACCTTCCTGACACGAGGTTACAGGAAGGTTAGTAGGTTATTCATTCTTCCTGTGCTTTTCGCCACTCTTACAATTAATATAAAGAAAAATTATTGTTTATTGCCATTACAGTTACATCAAAACACTGCAATCACTCGTATTTACAGTCATAACAATTGTAAAGAAAATATGTAATTCACTGCCATTAAAATCATTAAACCAGAAGCACTTATGTAACTTACACACACACACACACACACACACACACACACACACACACACACACACACACACACACACACACACACACACACACAAACACACATACAGACACAGACACACACACACACACGGCATAATTTACCCTCAGGATCTAGCGACCTCCCAGACACAACTCTGAGCAAACTTTGGAGGCTCGAGCAAGAAGTTTCCCGACTGAGACTTAAGAGAAAAATCCAGCGTCTTCTCTATTTACGGTGTCTTTACTTTACTCAGTACTTAGGTTATTGTGTAAAGAGTTGAATCCCTCCCCTCGGTACTACGTTACTCTTCTCTAACCAGACGAGAAGGAGAACTGGCGAGGATATTGCCTTTGTTGAGCCAGGAGTTGTTGTCTCTCTCTCTCTCTCTCTCTCTCTCTCTCTCTCTCTCTCTCTCTCTCTCTCTCTATGTCTCGAGGTCTCCCTTAATCTTGTAATCCTCTTAATCTCATATAATACTTTTCGCACTCACCCTCCTTCCCTTTCTTTTTTTCTCCTCCTTCCCTTCCTATGGTCTACGTAAATAACATTCTTACCATTCCTCCTCTTTATATACTCCACCTCTATTCCTCACATCAACTCCTTCCCCTCTCTCGCTCTTCCTCTTCATCTCGGCCCCCCATCACCATAACGCGCAAGATTATGGCTGCAATATTCTCTCCCTCGTGTAATGTGATGCCGCGTGCGTCGCCTCGTCTTATGGTGACGTAGGAAGAAGCGGGAATAAATGTGTGTGTGTGTGTGTGTGTGTGTGTGTGTGTGTGTGTGTGTGTGTGTGTGTGTGTGTGTGTGTGTGTGTGTGTGTGTGTGTGTGTGTGTGTGTGTGTGTTCGGCCAGATTGGAACTTAATGCAGACAGGTAGACTTAATGGTACGAGGACTGGCTATTGGAGGAGTGATGTATGTGTGAGGGAAGTGTATTAGAGTGACAAGGGAAAGGAAGCAGTGATGGAGAAACGGTAAGGAAGGGATAGAGTGTTTGATTGGTAGGAAAGACAAGTGTTCATAAGGGAAAGGAAATTATAGTTGCTTTTTTTCGTGAAGGGATTAATATTTGAGCTGTTGCAAAGAGAGAAAGAGAGAGAGAGAGAGAGAGAGAGAGAGAGAGAGAGAGAGAGAGAGAGAGAGAGAGAGAGAGAGAGAGAGAGAGAGAGAGAGAGAGAGAGAGAGAGAGAGAGAGAGAGAGAGAGAGAGAGAGAGAGAGAGAGAGAGAGAGAGAGAGAGAGAGAGAGAGAGATGAAGACAATATCTACTACATCTACCACCATCACCGCTACTTTTATTATTACTGCTACTTTCTACGTCATAAAATACAAAAAATCCTTATAAATAACGCCCCATCCTTGACACTCCTACAGACAGACAGACCTTGGCCCACCTTCCCACCTTCACTCCCGGCGGCTGTTATTAGTGTGTCCTATAGAACTCACAAACAACACCTGCAGCGGAAGGAGGTGTTTGGTCCTAAGCCAAGTCCTGTGTTTGCCAATCCCCTCCTCCTCTTCCGTCTTACCCTCACTCCCTAACCCCAACTCTCTCCCTTCCCTCTCTTCCTACAGCGTTCCCATAAGGGCATATGTCACAGGGACCAAGAGCCACTGAATCCTGTAACGATAAATCAATGCCTTTTTCTATATTGGTTCCTGTGTTTTCTATGTACTGATTTCTCTCTCTTCTTTCTCTCTGCCACTCAAAGACACCTCAGGCCTTAAGACAGGAGTAATACGATGATGGAAGCTCCCTATTATATTTAATGCTCCAGCTATGTTTTTCATTAATATAAATCAATTGTGATGGATTTCTATTTCTCAGGAAGGTATACAGTGGCCAGCTGACCATATAGCACTTCACCTCCTTGTGTGTGTGTGTGTGTGTGTGTGTGTGTGTGTGTGTGTGTGTGTGTGTGTGTGTGTGTTAAGAGTTCAAGCCATCATCGGTATTACACGCCCACCGTAAACCGTTAGTACGTATACATTTCCCACCATCGCTTCGTCTGAAAACATTACGACTTTCACGACCTCACGATTAGACGACTACACGACCCTTCCTCTGAACTCCTGTGGCTTAGGCAACTCCCTTACCACCCACCCACCAATCTAACCACACCCCACACACACACCTACACACGTTCTATTATCCATGCACAACCCACTACGAACACGCAAAAAATATCAAAATCCTAGTCATTACTCACCATCGTAGCACATCCTCACTGAAATCCTGCTTACCTTTAGCCTCCTCCAACCCATCCTGCTCAACTGGAAGCCCTACAAAGCCTTAATCTGGCGTCAAATATTAGAGAAGGGCTTAGTGTAGGGCAGAGGGAAGAGGAAAAAAAACGAGGGAAGGGCGAGGAAGGTAAAAATGATGAAGTAAACAGGCCTGGTGATGCTGCTGCAGGTCAATATACGGGGAGATATGGAACGAGGGGGAGAGAGAGGGAGAGAGGGAAGTTATCTCTGCCTCTACCTCGCTCTCTCCCTCTCCCTGTTGACTGGTGGCTCTGACAGGATCGTGGAAGGGGAGGGAGAGATGGGAGAGAGTGAGGGAGGGGATGAGTGGGGATTGGAAAAGGGAGTTAAGGGAAAGGTTTTAGTGAGTGGATGGACAGAAGTGGATGACCAGTGAGGGAGAGGAATCCAGATAAGAAAAGCAAATAAGAATGCAGAAAAAAAAATCTTTAGTGAATAGAATAAATGAATTGAATGGCTCTCCGAAAAAAAAAATTACACTGAAATTGCTACAAAGAATACAAGAAAGAATGAAAAACTAACAAACTCTTCTAATAACACAAAGAGACGGAAAAACAAACCTGCCAAAAGAGATAAGCAGAAAAACAGGAGAGAAAAGTAGAAAAAAAAAGTAGAGGTAGGAGGCAGCGCAGTAGGAGAGAGGAGGGGAGGGACATGAGGAAAACGAGGGAGAGTGAGGAGAGGAGGAGGAGGAGGAGGAGGAGGAGGAGGAGGAAGGGACTACGTAATGGGAGCCGAGAACCCTCCATGACACCACACAAATAATTAACCCCGACCTGGTGACTGCAAGAAGAGAGTGACGAAGGAGGGGGAGGACGAGGAAGAAGAGGAGGAAAAGGAAGAGGGGAAAGGGAAGGAGGAAAGGAGGAGTGGGAAGAAAATGATATTGACAATGGTGTTGTTGGAAGTGGGTGTCGAGGCCTAAGTAATTATCAAGCATAATTTTTAAATCTGTAGAAAAATATAAACATTTAAACACGACAAAAACAAAATTCCCCTCCTCCCCCCACCAGCACGACACACACACACACACACACACACACACACACACACACACACACACACACACACACACACACACACACACACACACACACAGACGTTAATCTTCCTGGGGAAGAAGAAGAAGAAGAAGAAGAGGAGGAGGAGGAGGAGGAGGAGGAGGAGGAGGAGGAGGAGGAGGAGGAGGAGGAGGAGGAAAAGTGATGGAAGAGGAAAGAAAGAAAAGAGAAAAAAATATGAAATTTGTCAAACTCATATTCTCCTCACAAAAACCGCCAGCTGAGAGAGAGAGAGAGAGAGAGAGAGAGAGAGAGAGAGAGAGAGAGAGAGAGAGAGAGAGAGAGAGAGAGAGAGAGAGAGAGAGAGAGGTCAGGGCGGGAGGGGCGCGGGCATGGGTGAGGAGGGCACGGCTGTGGGCGGGCGGGGGGTCAGGTGTCTGGCGGCGAGGGTGGTGTCGAGTGCCGCGTCTTTATGAGCAGGCGAGCTCGTTAAGCCCCGTGTTCCTTCCCCCGACACTCACAATGAGGCTCAGTTTACTCAGTCCTCGCGTCCTCCTCACTTACCACCGCCTGCCTTCGTGCCTGCTCTCTTTCCCTCTTCTGTCTTTCTTCTCTCCTCATCCTTCCCGCTGTCTCTTCTCTCTTCTACGAGTACCTTCATCATACTCAGCATCACAGGCATCACCATCGCTGCCACTATCACACACACACACACACACACACACACACACACACTAGTCAGCCCGTAATTCCTGCTCCCGAAATAGACAGGGAACCGTAGGGCAATTTTTTCTGTACCCAATATCCCTACCTCACCTCTCCCTCCCTCACCCTTCCCCTTCCCTAGCGGCGGCCCACTATCCTTCCTATCCCCTTGCCCTCGCCTCTCCTCTCCTGTGTGCCATGCTCGCCCCGGTATTGGATATGAAGCCATGGCGGCCAATTGAACAGCAATTGGCGGTTCGAAACAAGGTTGATGTCTGTCACGGTGAACAGTTTAGCGCGGGAACTACGCGGGCTACATATTGCTGGTGCTATCTACGTTACGGCCTGTAGTTACGTGGGAGTGAGTAGCACATTCTCTCTCTCTCTCTCTCTCTCTCTCTCTCTCTCTCTCTCTCTCTCTCTCTCACTTAGCATCCAACATGGAAATCTACATATATCAGATTATCAGTATAATTCATCCCTTCATTCTGTATCCCTCAAGTTTCCTTCATCCACCCTGCGCTCCTATCACTTTTGCCTCGTTCAAGGGCCCGCCACGCTGGCCTGGCGCACTCCAGCACTCCTCTACTCACCACACAGTAGCGTCAGTACATCAACGGCCGGGAATACACCATCCACTTACCTGTAACACAAGAAAATGAACATATATGAATACATTTATATACAATAGCGAGAGAGAGAGAGAGAGAGAGAGAGAGAGAGAGAGAGAGAGAGAGAGAGAGAGAGAGAGAGAGAGAGAGAGAGAGAGAGAGAGAGAGAGAGAGAGAGAGAGAGAGAGAATACATGAATGAATAACTAAGTCTGATCTCATATCTTTCCTTTAATCATAACCAGAATTGAGTAGAATGATTAGAGAGAGAGAGAGAGAGAGAGAGAGAGAGAGAGAGAGAGAGAGAGAGAGAGAGAGAGAGAACGGAATGATGTTTTCCTATCTGGTCATGTCAGAATATTTTTATGGAAGAATATTTATTTTTTTGGTGGTGGTGGGAGGGAAGGGGGTGATGAGCGCTCTACCTGCCCCCTCTCCCCCAACCACTCTCCACCCAAAGCCTGCGCTGGTATATTAATGCTTGTCACGGGGTTACTGACTTTCGACTGCCAATACTTGTCGAAACGTTATTACGAGAGGCGGTGTTGGGTATCGATTCTACTGCTGTACTCTCTTCCCTAAGCTGGTATTGTTTTACTCCAAGCTATATTTGTCCTTGTTTCTGTCTATCTATCCCTCTTGTCCTTCTCTTTCCATTATCTCTCCTTCCTCGATATTTTACTCATTTTTTTCAATCACTTCCCTTCATGTTTTTGTTTTTTTTCCTTTATCGTTTATTTCTGTTTTTCTTATTTTGTATTTGTCCTCAATATTCGTCTTTTCCTTACTGTCCCGCTCTTATTCCGTGTTACATCCTCTCCTTTCTCATCTATCATCCTCTTTTACCTCTCTCCTTCTCAGCTGCACCACGTTTCTGTATCTCTCTTCCTCCTATCTCTTCTTCTCCTCCTCTGCTTTGCTAAGACGCAGAGGGGAATGTTGACCTACTGAGAATAATGATTGTTCTCTGTGGTTCGATATATTATAATCTATATGCACATCTCTTAACATTTTGAAGTGCTTGAGCCTTTACTGTTTTAATATATATTTTGTTCCTAGCCACTCCTCCACCTAACTTTTTCTTGAGATGCCCGGTGGTGTATTGTATAATTTTCTCTCTCTCTCTCTCTCTCTCTCTCTCTCTCTCTCTCTCTCTCTCTCTCTCTCTCTCTCTCTCTATCCCTTGATGTTTTTTTGGACAGCATTAGATACACTGACGCCTCTCTCTGTCATCACTTCTCAGCTTCAATAACAGGTTCCTCTCTCTCTCTCTCTCTCTCTCTCTCTCTCTCTCTCTCTCTCTCTCTCTCTCTCTCTCTCTCTCTCTCTCTCTCTCTCTCTCTCTCTCTCTCTCTCTCTCTCTCTCTCTCTCTCTCTCTCTCTCTGAAGTCCTTTGCTACTTTGAACTGTGATGATGTCAGACGCTAATGATATGCCTGTGTCCGCTAGATCACCTGCCCTCTGGTACTTTTCTATCAACACCTGCGCTGCGAAATGAACACCTGTGTGGCTCGGGGAAAGGTGGACCTGTACCGCACACCTGTTGATTGGCGGCCTGAAGTGAGCGATGGCCGTGTAAATTCAAAGAGGAATAAACTTTTTAGATAGTTAATAAATTGTTTTTGATATTTTGAAATGGACACAAGCAGGTTATTCATGTTTTTCCTTCTCTCTCTCTCTCTCTCTCTCTCTCTCTCTCTCTCTCTCTCTCTCTCTCTCTCTCTCTCTCTCTCTCTCTCTCATAAGGAACAATTAATCAGCGGGAGACAGAGCGGCTGAGAGGGAGACAGAAATATATTGGGCGAGACGGGCAAGAAGAAGAAGACGATGACAACGGTGACATGACAGACGAGGCGCAGGACAGTGTTGACAGCCTGCCTTCCCTCCTTCTGAACACCATTTTCATTCTTCATATTATTTTTCTGTCCAACTGTCTTCCTGCGTCTCTGCCTCCCTTCACTTCGTTTCTTGGTCTCTTTGAAGTTACTGTGACTGGTTTAACTACTATTACTTTTACTACTCCGCAGTTGACAGCGTGCCTTTTCTCTTCTTAAACCCTCTTTTTTCATTCCTCATTTTCCTCTGCTTAGATGTTTGCTTTTGTCCGGTCCTCTTCTTCTCTAGCCAGGATTCTTTGAAGTTAGTGTGATTTAGTTTACTGTTCTTACTTTTCTCCTTCCCTGAAAACTTGTCTCACATCCTCCTGCACCTTTTATTCATTACTCATATTTAACTCTTTCTACGTCATTCCTTCACTTTTCTTCCTAGCTTTGTTTCTTTGAATTAATAGTGGCAAGGTTAACTGTTCTTACTTCTTCTCGTATGTGTTGCTAGATAGCCTTCCCTTCTCGTGAACCTTCTTTTCATTCCTCATATTTTTTGTCCAAATATTTGCCTTCGTGTTATTTCCATTACTTAGTCCCGTACTGTGTGGCTGGCTTGCCTTGTTACACTGCTCTCACTTCTTCTCTCTCTCTTCTTTCCCATCCTCCTTCTTCTCAGCATTACTACTTGTCACCAACACCATCCTATTTATGTACGAGATGTCTGTAAGCCGCTTCTGTTGTTTACATATGCGTTAAGAGATTTTTTTACACGGATTTTTAAGTCAACTCAATTTCTCAAGCCGTCCGCACTGCCGACTCACTCACTCCATCCCTGCCCGACCTCCAGGCACCGCATTCCTGCCTTCCGTTCGCAAAAGCCATGTTAATTGTGTTTTCACTCCTAGTTTTTTGTTTGCTTCTTAATCCACTGAGCTAACGTCGTAAATGCGAGGTGACTAAGCGGTTGGATTATGTGTAGTGGTTTTAACATTTTTCATTTTATTTACTCTGTGAGTGTGTTTCTTCTTTTATGATCTTTTTTTGTACTCTGCCCTGCTTCTTCCTCACCTTTAATTACGAGATTCCATTTATGAGCTTCTTCCGTCAGGTGTGAAGGAACAGCTTGGCACTAATTTATTCTCTCTCTCTCTCTCTCTCTCTCTCTCTCTCTCTCTCTCTCAATTTTTATTCTAATCCACTACATAATAATCCTACAAGGGATCTATTCTCATAAACAACATATATTTTTCCCAATTTTTTTCTCTCTTCTGACAGCCTAAGCATATCGTCAGCGTTAGTCACCCCTCGGCTCTACTATCATCGCCAGGCACTTTTTTGTGAATATTTGTAAGGTTTGTTAAGACGTGCAGTGCGTGTTTTCTTGAACCTGTTTGTTTTTGCTGCATTTGACTCATAGCGTTGATGCAAAACCACTTGTAAGCTGTTTATTTACCCTTTCTCCATTGGCGCCAGATGTTCTCTCTCTCTCTCTCTCTCTCTCTCTCTCTCTCTCTCTCTCTCTCTTCTCCCGGCTTCACAAGACCTACTATGTAAGCAAGTCTTGTTTTTAATATCTAGTGTTGTCCTCTTGTTCTCCTTGTCCTTTTTCTTTTCTTGTTTTTCATCCTCCTCCTCCTCCTCCTTCACTTAATTTTTTCCTCTTTCACCCCGTCCTCCTCCTCTTCTTCCTATGTTTCCTCTTCGTATTGTTTTCCCTTCAGTTAAAAACACAATATGATTTTGTTACTTCGGCGAATTCAGTCATTCAATCAAATCAATCGTCTTTCTTGTTTGACTCCTCCTCACCTCTCCTTCATCTTCTCCTATTTCTATATTTTATCTTCTCTTCTTCCTCCTCTTTCACCTGCTGCACCTGCTCTTCTTAATCTTCCTCGTGGGCAAAAACACACATCACCGCGAGGCTACAGTTGCTCTTATCAGCCTTCCAAACCCTCCTGTTTTGATGACTTCGCGCCCAAGCCTCTGCTTCGTGACTTTCCCTTCCCTTCTTTATCTACTGGATCGTGGTCTCCCTCACGTTCTCTCACCCTTTCTTCTTCTTCTTCTCCTTCTTCTTCTTCTTCTTCTTCTTCTTCTTCTTCTCTGCAGGTCACTCACTTTTTATGAGGCAGAAATAAAAAAAATGACCAAGAATCACAAAACATATATGAGTAAAAAGTAAATCACGCCGAACTGATTAAAAGTAAATAGCAAGTTTGAAAAAAGTAATCAATTCGCGTCTTTTCTTACGTTTTTTCTTCTCTTTCAATTTCAAAACTACTGCCTTCAAATAATTGGAAGCTATTTCTTCTTTTTCTTCCTTCCATTTGCTTCTCTTTTCTTCAGTTTCCTTCGATACGTCCTTTGTTCACATGCTTCCCTCTGTTCTCTTTCTTTTCCTCCTCTTCCTCAGTTCGTAAGCCGCTGTTAGGAAGAAGGCTTTTAGAAATATCACATTTTCATAATTCTCTCTCTCTCTCTCTCTCTCTCTCTCTCTCTCTCTCTCTCTCTCTCTCTCTCTTCTCTCTCTAAAGTTATAAGCTCTTCCGGAAGCCTCAATTTGCATTCGTCCTGATCATAATTCTGCTTCTCCTTAACGTCATCATCTCGTTTCTTCCGTGAACCCTCCCTCTCATTCCTCCTCCCCCTCTTTCCTCCCTCCCTCCGCATCCTTCCTAACACATCCCTTCTCTTTCCTACTCCTCCCTCACTTTATCTCTTCCTTCTATAACCGTTTTGTTTTCTCTTTCTCCTCCTCCTCTTCGTCCGTCCATCCTCAAGAATCTTTAGACTCCGACGTTTCAAGACTTAGCCATATCCTGATCGGTAAGTTAGAGCCTATAAATCTCTCTCTCTCTCTCTCTCTCTCTCTCTCTCTCTCTCTCTCTCTCTCTCTCTCTCTCTCTTCTTTTTTTTTGTTCTGTGTTCTTTTAGTTTGTTCCCTGTCTCCTCTTTCCAGCACACACACACACACACACACACACACACACACACACACACACACACACACACGTTCCTGACTGACTTAATCGCTGTCATTTCTCTCCTCAAACTTCCCGACAGTGCAGTCTTTCACACGCCTGTTCTCTCTCTCTCTCTCTCTCTCTCTCTCTCTCTCTCTCTCTCTCTCTCTCTCTCTCTCTGGCACTCAAGGCCTGAGGGATGCTAATTGCTTGTCACCTGAAAATACCTGCTTCTTCTCCTGCTCCTTCATCCCTTCCTCCCCCTCTCTCTCTCTCTCTCTCTCTCTCTCTCTCTCTCTCTCTCTCTCTCTCTCTCTCTCTCTCTCTCTCTCTCTCTCTCTCTCTCTCTCTCTTTGTCTCTCTCTCTCTCTCTCTCTCTCTCTCTCTCTCTCTCTCTCTCTCTCTCTCTCTCTCTCTCTCTCTCTCTGGTTTACGCACTAGTTAATATAAAATGTGATGATATATAATGTAATGCTTCGCATATTTGCTAATGCGCTTAATTGTGAACGCACATACACCTAATGACCAACTGTTTAATATTCATGCGCCCGTATATAGATACATGTAAATATAAGTAAGTGGTTTGCTATACATGGGATATACATACATACATACATACATACGTACTTACATGTATATATACAGATGTTACACAACACATTGGAGGTTCACATCCATTAACGTTTAAACACTAGATATAAAAGTGTTTACTCGTCTACACATGTTTATTACGAGTCCCCAGAGCTGACGGCACTACCACCACCATCACCACCACCACCACCACCACTCCTACTACTCCCACCACAATTAACAACAACAAGGACTACAACTACACCACCACCGCCAACAACAACAACAACAAGTTATTACCACAACCACTACCATCACCAACTCCACTTCAATCACCAACAAAACAACAACAACAACAACAACAACAACAACAACAACATGAACAACAATTACACCAGCAACAAATCACAGGCCAACAGGATCCCTGCACCTCATGGCTTATAAATTTAATCCTTGAATTTTCTCACCAATAGAATAATTACTAAAATCACGGAGTAATTAATATTGCAATAATTAGCTATAATTAGTGCCACGGGTCTGGTTTGTGTTAGACTGCTCCATCACCGCCAACATTCACTATCATCCCCACCACCTTCATATGATCACCATTCAAACTATCATCACTTTCACGCCTAATATTATGTTGCCATTCTCAGTGTGGAAACTGTCACCATCTACGTCTCTCTGTCTCGTTTCCTACCCACTACTACCATTATCAACTATCTCTAGTTAATACTATGATGAAGTTCCTATAATTCTCCTCGACTCTATACTTCTTTTTCTACTTCTTTTTAACTATGCTCACAATAACTAGATTAACAGATAAATACATAATTACATATATAGACAGTGGATAGATAGATAGATAGATAGATAGATAGATAGATAGATAGATAGATAGATAGATAAACAGATAGATAGATAGGTAGACAGATAAATAGATAGATAAATAGATAGGTAAGTAGATAGATAGATACGTAAATTGCTATTGTAATGATCACAACCTAAATAAAACATATACATACGCATTCAAAATTAGTCCACAGAAAAAAAACACACAAAGGAAAATGACAGCCCCAACTCACAGCATATATTAATTCAAATAACTAACGAAGCTGTCACCAAGAAGATCACGTCACTGGCAACACGCATGGGGTGATCGACATTTGTCCCTATCCTTTGGCTAATTCTACCGCCTCTACAAGGAAACTGGCAACGGAATGGGCCTTTTTTTTCTTTATATTTTTGTTGCCCTTGACCAATCCTCCTCTATTATAGAAAAAAAAGAAGAGAAAAAAAACAAACAAGCAGGAGGCGATCAACATTTTCATTTCTCTTGCTCTACCAAATCTAGTACATATATTTGAGAGGGATCATTTATAGTGCAACACGGAATTAAGTATACTAGTAGGAATATTGTACGTTTCTCTTTCCTTTCATCCCAGTGAAGTACGTAGTAATAGTAGTAAAGATTAGTACCGTGTGTGTGTGTGTGTGTGTGTGTGTGTGTGTGTGTGTGTGTGTGTGTGTGTGTGTGTGTGTGTATAGAGTGAAAAATTAATTTCTCTACTTCCCACCGCAATTCAGCGCCTACTGGCACTTTTTAATATATTTTCATTACCCGCTACTACACATTTTACACGCAAATCCCGCGTGTGCCGTTAAGCTACTTCGTTTTACACACACACACACACACACACACACACACACACACACACACACACATATACAGAGGTGTCCCGAGCTGGTGTGAGTGTGGGCCTGATGGTGTGTTTAAAAGGTATATTTTTTCCTCTTTTTTCCCTTTACTGGCTGAATGGAAAGTTTTAATACCGAACATATTTCACACTCTTAAACTCACATCCCCACTCAGATTTTTTCCCGTTTCACTCAACAGCAGTCATCGCCACATTTAGGAGTGATCAGTGCCATTCATTCTCACCAGTGCGTGCAAAATAAAAGGTGAAATTCATAACGTCAGGTTTTTTTTTTTCCTCTCCTTTTTTTTCACGTACTAGTTTACTACGTACATGGGTCGTGAGATAGAGAAGGGAAGCGAACGAGTCAGTTTGTGGAAAGATTGTGCGTGTGTAGGAAAAAAAAGGGAAGAGAGAGAGAGAGAGAGAGAGAGAGAGAGAGAGAGAGAGAGAGAGAGAGAGAGAGAGAGAGAGAGTGTGTGTGTGTGTGTGTGTGTGTGTGTGTGTGTGTTGAAAGTAAAAATAATAGAAATAAGTTACATGGATACCGATACAGGGAAATATAAAATGCAAATGAAAAAAAAGGTTATGTGGCAAATAAGAAATACTAACTATGAATGCAGAGGAAGGTAAATCATGTGGGGGTAAAACACGAAAATAAATATAAAAGACAAGGAAAAAGAAATGAAAATGATAAGTAACCGCAACGAAAGGACACAATAACACAAAAAAATCCAATATAAAAAAAATGAGAAAAGGAAAAACAAGAAGAAAAGAAAGAAATATAAAGCTACACCTACCTACCGACACTAAAAATAGAATAACTTCCCTGACAAAGAGAAAAAAAAAGTAAAAAAAAAAAATAAATAAAAGAATAAGAAAAAATTAACCACAATAACCAGAGAAATGAAACCGATATTTTTTCCCCGTTCTCGGATACATTTTCTTTTCTAGTTTGCACCGCTGACACACCAGAAGACATCACAGGAAGAGGACACCGCCACAGATCCCTAACACCACCGCAACACACGCTATATGCCGCGAATCTTGGTACCTCCACACACACACACACACACATCCCAAGCTCCGTCAAGGCCATTAAAACCTTGCATCGTCCCCAAACAGGTCTGGCGAGGCAGGACGCACACAATCACCCATAAGACATTCCTTACTGGAGTGACAAAAAAGAGCCGGTGTACTGATGCAATATCGGGGAAGCAAAATTTAGATCGTCAGGAGATAACGTAAGCGAGCGGAGGGAAGGTAAGGTGCACGTTGAGTGGATGAGCTTGGAATGGAAGGTGATCAAAGTGGTGGTGATGTACCGAGGCCAGGGGTGAAGGTAATGATGGTGGTGTGGCGAAGTGGTGTGGGGAAGAGGACGACAAAGTGAAGGGGGTAAGAGGAGAGAGGATAGAAGAGGAGGAAAGAAATGGAGAATTAGTAGGAGTAGGAGGAAGAAGCAAAAAATAAGACATCGGTAATGAAAGAAACATAAAAAATGGGACAGAAAATGTAGCAACAAAAAAGAGATAGACATGGAAGACTATGATAAAATAGAAGGCCTCACGGAAAAGAAAAAAATATTCCAAGAAAAATATCAAACTTAAAAAGAACAATCGCAGCAAAAATAAGAATTAAGGATATTATGTATACGAATGCGAATAGGAAGGATAAAAAAGAGCGTGGCGAGGAGGCGTTGCCATGGCAGCAGCGGGTCCGAAAGTGACGCTCACGGGTAGGATCTCGTGGCTTCCTCCCTCCGTCACGCCGCCGCAGAGATGAGTCACGGGGAGGGCCACGGTACGTCTTTTTTTTCTTTTTCTTCTTCTTTTCACGCATGACACAAAAGAATAAGTAAGCACACGAAAAGAAAGAAAATAACTGCATACTTTCACCAACAAACCGTTCCTCATATCCACAAACAGCTATTCAAACTAGAAACAATAAATCAGCAACAAAATTCTGCAAAAATCTGAGAAAAAAAAACTGAAAAATAATAATTACCGTTATGCGGAGTTAAAATAAATGTATAAACAAACCAATAAACCTTTCCTCACATACCCACACACGACTCATCAATCATGAGGTAATAAATTAACAAAACTATGTACAAAACTGTAAATGAATTAAACAAAATGTAACGAGCGCTATATGGAGTGAAATTAAATGTGAACACTCACTAACAAATCATCGCACTCACGCACACACACACACACACACACACACACACACACACACACACACACACACACACACACACACACACACACACACACACACACACACACACACACACACACACACACACACACACACACAGCTCATCAATTTCCAATCAACGAACGAAATGATGCACAAAACCCACAACAGCAAAGGTGAACAACGTAATCTCTTTGTGAAAAGAAACAAAAAACATTATACAAGTCAAATATCAATTCAACTAAACCAGATATCACAGTTGAAGAAATGTAATTTGTTTTATAAAGTGAAAAAACAAAACAAAATAGAGCTGTAAGCACACCCCAACACTCATGAGTTAATCCTTAACAAAGCTATGCAGGACACACCCACGTGACACCTACACGACACAGGGCGACATGACACTCTCGCCCACAGGAGGGGACAACACGGTGTCTTTATGAATAAAATGCCACCTAATGACAGGCTTTCTTGTGCTCTGGAAAGGTCACGTCCGTTCCCGCCGCCCAACCAGGCATTAGACATCAAGTGCATGTTCGCCTCTTCTCACCACTCAACCATTATTCAGGTGCGTATTGTCCAACGTTTTGCAATCTTCTCTCTGTTAACCTTTGTCAGGCTGTAGATGAAGTTGTTTGAAATTTGTAGTGTGTTTTTTTTCTAATTCTGGATAGTTCTAAAGGGTTCTCTATCGTTTTTGGCACTGAAACATTGTGAAAACTTAGATACTACTTGAAACTTTTAACAGGGTCTAGTGCAAGTTATTGGCATTTCAAAAAAATCTTGTAAGTCCATTATTTAGCATCGTCTTTGGAGTTAAAAATACTATGAAAGCATAATTGATAATAACTATGAACATTCTACATGTTCTAGGATAAGGTAGTGAATCTTTAAAGAGTTTTCTAAAGAATGTTTTAAAGGATTTTGCATCTATTCTGGGACTGAAAATAAATGAAAATTGAAGATGATACAGGAAGCCTTAAAAAGTATTTCTAATGAAAGTTTCAAATCAAAAACAATATAAACCTGGAATTTATAACTTTTATAAATACTCCTGAAAAAAAAAAAAAAACGTAAAAGATTTGCTGATAAAAGACTAGCTTTAACACGTGGCGGAGAAAGAGCCACTAAAAAGCCCCTTGGCTCTCAGCCTCGCCACATGAAAGAGTCACTTGATAAAGACGGCTTGTAATCTCCACCTCAAAGTCATTACTTCTCTTTAGCGGTGCTCCCCATTAGGCCACAGGGCAAAGAGAACAGGTAAGAGGTCGGGGTATGTTTTCCTCACTCTTTTATTTTATTTTGCTTTTTTTCAGGAGAGAATGATGTAAGCAAGAAAGCAAACGTTCTATAAAGGCAATATGCTAGAAATATCATGGTGGAAAAAAAAAACATTCTTTATTACAGCCAAAGATAAAACGTAAAAGAGGTCAGCTGACATTTTACTGCTCTCTTCTGTTTTATCTTTGATAAAGAATGATGTGAAACTGGATAAGAACACTGATATAAAACACCAATTCCTAATATATATAAATAAATAAATAAATAATATAATATATATATATATATATATATATATATATATATATATATATATATATATATATATATATATATATATATATATATATATATATATATATATATATATATATATATATGAGGAGGCGTTGGCGTTGTGGATAAGATAATGAGTGTGGGATCGGGTAGACGTCCACACGTAGGTTCAAATCCCACCATGTGCCGCCTTGAAACTTTAAAGTTACCTACATATCACCGTGATACCGAGGTTCTAGGTGGTTACATCAAAGATGCGCTCTGCGCCACTAATGGCTGGAAGATAAACAGCGCTTTCTATAACTACTCTTCAAGTATACCTACAGTCGCTATAGGCCGTAACGTAAAAAAAAAAGAAAGAAAGAAAAAAAAAATCTATGATATAGATCACCGTCAGTTATCCTCAGCACAGAAAGTGAGAGTAAAGGAAAATGACCAAATATAGTCTAGGATAACATGTAAAAAATAACACAGGGAATACAAAAATAACTAAGCAAATAAGTAGCCTTAAAACATACTGGCAGAGAGAGAGAGAGAGAGAGAGAGAGAGAGAGAGAGAGAGAGAGAGAGAGAGAGAGAGAGAGAGAGAGAGAGAATGACAGACAGAGAGACAGATAGACAGACCAACAGACAGGAGAGAGGGAGGGGATGTCATCTGGAAAGAAGGGAAAAAAACAATAAGGATGAAGAGAGAGTAAAAAGAGAGAGAGAGAGAGAGAGAGAGAGAGAGAGAGAGAGAGAGAGAGAGAGAGAAAAGGAAAGGGAAATAATGCAAAAAAGGGACAACAAAAAAAATGATCTGGCAACTCTAATAACAAAACAAGAAAAGGAAGAAAATAATAGAGTATTAAAAGAAGACAGTGGAGGAAGAAGAGGAGCAGAAGCAGAAGAAAAGGAAAAGAAGAGACGGAGAGCTTGAGTTTATTAAAGACGATAATTGCAAGTCTTTCTCTTTATGAGCTCAAAGACCGCCACCCCTTGTGATATACGCCTCCTCCCCTCCACCTTTTTCTTCCCTCACTCCCCCTCTCCTTCTCCCTCACACTCTTCCTTCCTCTTACCCGACTCTTCCTTCCTTCCTCCTCTCAGATGCTCATATAAAAGAAGCAGACTTGTTCTCGTGTCTATATAAAGGGTTGTGTTCTCGTCTCTCTCTCTCTCTCTCTCTCTCTCTCTCTCTCTCTCTCTCTCTCTCATTCT
>NC_059302.1:7668424-7685924 GCF_017591435.1 Portunus trituberculatus | reverse complement strand
CGGCAATGCAGGGAAGAGGGAGCGGATGGCCACGTGAGCGGAGGGGCCACACAGGACGACCTCAGACACGACCATAAAGCTTCTCCGTCCGTCGGGTTGCGTAACGGAGGGAGAGCGGCAGCCGGGAAGGAGGGGGAGAGGGAGAATGGAGAAAAGGCAGGTTGGAGGGAATATGGAATGAGATACGAGCAGTTGGGAGTGGAGGAGGGCAAGGCAAGGCAAGGTAAGGTAGGGCAGGGTAGGGCAGGGGATCGCGTGTCGACCACCGCCTCCCACACACACACACACACACACACACACACACACACACACACACCGGCGGGTCGTCTCTCCACCTGGACGGCGTCACGGTGTTCCTGCCTCTAATTAGTTTTGTGTTTGGTCAACGTGCAGCATCCATCAGTGGCGGCCCGTCCTCACACGCTTCGTTAGGGATAATTAATGTCCTTCGATGTCAGATATCTCTCTCTCTCTCTCTCTCTCTCTCTCTCTCTCTCTCTCTCTCTGACGTAAAATAACGTTAGAATAAAGAAAAAGGAACGGTAGTGTCCAATTTTCCCGCTCTTTGAAGGTGTCCTGGGCACTTCCCGGCACGCAAGATGTCCTCCTTTGTAATTACACAGCTATGTCTCTTCCTCACTCTCACTCAGAAATGGTCTCTGTGCCTCACTAACCTTTCGGTTAATCAGCGCCTCTCTCTCTCTCTCTCTCTCTCTCTCTCTCTCTCTCTCTCTCTCTCTCTCTCTCTCTCTCTCTCTCTCTCTCTCTCTCTCTCTCTCTCTCTCTCTCTCTCTCTCTCTCTCTCTCTCTCTCTCTCTCTCTGAACTTCTTCCGGTCGTCAGTCCTTATTGTATTTCTTCCTGTTAGTATATATTTTAAGCCCAGTTGTTTATTTTCTCTTATTACACTCATTCTTTTTTTCTAACTATAAGACGATGAAATCTGTTTACAGAAAAAAAAAACTTATCTGCCCTTGTTGTTTCAGTCCTTTTTGTATTTTTTCCAGTCCTTTTTTTTGTAATGGTGAGTCACTGAAATTAAAATACCCTTTTGGCTTTCCTCTTTACCCTTCTAACTTACAGACTAGGAACAGTAATGACTTCTACAGTATATTCCTGCCCATTCTTAAGTTCTTTAATCCACATTATAAATATTTCAAACCCATTAACATCGTTCTGTAGTGTTCACGATCCTGTTACATATTAATTAGCTTGAAACGATGCCAAGATGCTGCTTTGAGGGCGACAAGAGAGGGAATCACATTAAAACTTTTTATCTGCCGCCGCGCCTTTGAATATATGAATAACTCCACACGGGTCTTTCATTACTTCCCGGGTCGCCCTCAGGAGTCCTTATAACCGTGACCTTGAGGGAGACTGCGGCAAGGCAAGGCAAGGCACGGGAGGGACGGGAACGGGGTCTTATTTGCATAATGTCTGGGGTAATTGTGATGGAGGTACTTGGGTATTATTTTCAAGGGCAAAAATGGCTTGCGCTTCTCTCTCTTTTTCTTGTGTCGATGCTTTTGTAGCTGGTCAAGATGCTGCAGTCAAAGTAAATGAGTAAATGAGTGTTTTGGCATCCAATGCGGATCTAGATCGTCAAAATAAGAGTTTTCATGTCTTCTTGAGTTTATTTATTAAATTACAGGCACTGTGAAGACGAAAAAGTCACCTTATATATTTCCATTACATTACGTTCCACTATTATTACGTGTTGGTCACAAAAAAACAGTACATTGAAGGGAATGATCCACCAAGTGAGGAAAAATACGTCCATACAAGTAAAACAAAAATTCCTTTCGATCTTCACAACATCTCATAATTTTCTTCCTTCCTTTTACTCCCCGGTGCTTTACTTCACAGACTCACTTCGCTCCTCCTGGTCCTCTCTCTCCGTCTCTCCAAAGCCCTCCAAGGCACTCCAGTGACACACGACAATTAACGCTGCACTCATTTAGGGCGCCTCTCTCCTTCCTCCTCTTCCTTCTCCCACTCATCCTCTATCCCCATTACACTTCTCTTCCTCCTCCACTAGACTCCTCATCTAGGCTCCTTCGCCCCATCGCCTCGAGTCTCAGACAAAAACCTTCGCCTCTGCAATTACTTCACACGAAACAGCGTCAGGCTCCTGCTAAAAAGAACGCACACATTTTTCTTCTACCTTACGGAGTTGTTCTTTGTATATTTTGGTAGTACAATCTCTGGACGAAGACCCAACACATTATTCAAGTTTTTGAATGTTAGGAAAACTGTTGAAAATTGGCTCTTTTATTTGCACATAAGAGCTAAATGTTGACTGCTTCTCACTTCTTATCCATCAACCACTTGTTATGACTCGAGATCACCTACTAGAAGAACGTATAATATCCTTGAGACGATACTATTACTACTAAAAAACACTTCCATTCCTGAGTGCAGTAAAAGCTACAATGTGTATCGTCCACTAACCCGGCTAAACATGATGAACTGACAGTGGCGTCCCTGTTCTCCTGAGGATCACGTAAATAACCACCGACCGTAACTTCTCCAGTCTTAATCATCCCTCTGCTCTCTCTACGCTCTCCCTTTCTCCATCTAACTGAGGGTACGAAAGGTAGTGGTGGGTGTGACTGACGGCTGAGTGGCATCTTTGAGCTCGACCACTCAGGCGGGGACTCTGATTACCCCGCCAAGCATAAGTGAGTTCTCAAGAGGCAACACTCGAGACACTCTCCACCAACCTGGCGGCAAGTCCACAAGAGGGGCTGGGAAAGAACGCAAACAAGAAGAAAGCAATGATCGTGTCTGGTACTTCTCCATTTTACTTTTTCCTATCTCAGATTCTCCCCGTGTTTTCCGTGTCTTTAAGGCTCCGAGCGCTCCTGACACTCAGCTCCAGCATCAGATATTTATATAAGAGAAAATGTGTGCTCCACTTCATATTGGTTTTTCCACGAGTTTACCGGGAACATGTTGAGAGGCTCTTCAGTAAAACCTGCTCTTTACTACCTCTCTCCTTCCCTCTCTCTCACCCACTCCGCTCCTACCCTCCTTTTACCCCTCGCTACTTTTTAATATCCCTTACACTTCAACACTACCACCACCATCCTCACCACCACCACCACCACAACCCTCCCATCCCCTCCCTAAGCATGTCCACGTCATCCTCCAACTATATTCTCTTAAGAAGCTACAGGGAGGCATAAAAACCTACAGGGAGACAATGGATAAATGAAGAACAGACAGGAAATAAAAAGGTTGTGAGGAAGGGCATGCATTCCAACAGGTGGCCTCAGACAATGGCATGGTAGGGGTGAAGAGGTGGCCCGTGAGAGGCAGGTGTGCTTCGTCTCAATTGCATCTCTGACAATATGTGGTACGTCATTTTTTATTCCTACTATCATATGTACTCGTAATCATAATTCAGAAAAATATAATGAAATTCGTACTGGCGTTTGATCTCTCTCTCTCTCTCTCTCTCTCTCTCTCTCTCTCTCTCTCTCTCGCAGCCGGAGGATACACTCAGTTTCTTTATATTTTTCCTCACAGATCGATAAGGAAAATAGCTACACAAGATTATCGCATTAGAAAGAAATACTGAATAATACTCTTGGCAAACTAGCGATTATTTAAATAAGAATATCAAACCACAGAAAAAAAAAAAAAGACATCTGATTGGATTTTCTCATACACAACAACCTTTCTCTCTCTCTCTCTCTCTCTCTCTCTCTCTCTCTCTCTCTCTCTCTCTCTCTCTCTCTCTCTCTCTCTCTCTCTCTCTCTCTCTCTCTCTCTCTCTCTCTCTTCCAATACCCTGCACTGGACTGGTTCTGGCTCGCTCATATTAACCGGTCTCTATAACACTCAAGCGATCCTCCTGTCCGTCGCCTCGGGGGTTGACTCAAGACAGAGATTCCCAATATCCTTGCAGTTCCCCCCTCCACCTATTCCGCTATTACCCTACATCTCCCTTCTATGTTTACCCTCTCTCAACTTCTTCCCCTCTCCCCACACCTCATATACGCCCCTACTCTCCAATGCTCCCTCTTCTCTCTACTCTCGTCTATACCTCCCCAGTTTCCAGTTCTCCCTCTCCCCATACACATTCTCACACTCGCCTCAACACCAGTCATATGAAGCTGTCGGAGGAGCCGCGCCAAACACGCCTCTTCTACATTGTTATCAGCGCCAGTCTGCATTTCTAACTAACCTGAAGTCAGCCCTGTGTGTGTGTGTGTGTGTGTGTGTGTGTGTGTGTGTGTGTGTGTGGAAAGGAGAGCCAAGAGAAGAGGCCTAGTTCACGAAGTCATTCCCAGTTCCATTACTCACTTGGAACCCGAGAAACTCAGCACTTAAAATTCCTAGAAATTCCTACTCTCTCCTCCTCCTCCTCCTCCTCCTCCTCCTCCTCCTCCTGGGGTCCAGAAAGAAAATGAAGTGTATAGTGGGAGTTTTGAAGTTTCTTTGTATTCACGGCACCATAATGGGGGTAAAAAGAGAGGCGGCGCACGGTCCACTCCACCCTGACATACTAAATCCATTTGACTCGCCATTCAGCCGCGTCTCCTCCAGGTACTGCGGGAGGAGCGCCGACCACTTCCCGCCATCCCCTGCAGCCACTCACTCACTCATTCACTCTGCAGCCGCCTCTCCCGTCTGTCCATACTCATAGTCTCCCTCGCCTCTCATCGCTCTTACAACTGACGTCACTGGTGTTTTGTTAGCTGTTTATTCTCGTCTCCCTAAAATTAATGGCTGAAAATGGTGCTTGTGTATGTAGTTGTATGCGTGAATAAATGTAGTTAATGGTCATGAAAGCTGGTCTAAAAGTTTTTGTTTATTGAAGTGAGTGAGTGCATGTGAGTGATACTGAATAAATTAGAGTTAAGTTTGTCTATTTGCGATCTGAAAGCAGCAATGCACGGGAATATAATGAAGGATGCAAGTAAGGCCGAAGGACAAAGCCAACATAACTTGATCATCTAGACTGGAAAATCACGTTCACAAACTGAGTACAGAGTTGGGGCTTTTAGGTAATTGTGTGAAAATCCAGTGTGTTTTAACTACTAAACCGCATCAGTCTGGGCGAGTCCATTTAAAACACAAACATCCACCCACATATCCACCCACACACCAATACACACACAAAAAAAAAAAAAAAAAAAAAAATTCACTCTATTCACTCCGTCACAACAAGAAGGCGGCGGTACAAATTAGTGAATACTCATCAAAACAAACTCGTGACATTCATTACAAAAAAAAATTCCACAGTTCTCGTCCTCGTCCTCGTTGCTCTTTACATTTGCCGACCGCCGTCCTCGCGTCAGCCACTAACAGGAATTTAAAGTTGCACGCGGATTTTACAAAGCCTGAGCATATTTGTCGAGCAGCGGCAGCAGGAGTCATTAGCACCAAAAGGAATAGGTATTAGTGCCATGTATAATTCATTAGCTAAAGTGATGCGCCAAATAAAAACTACGAAAAAAAGGGGTTCTTCCACTAAAAACTCCTCTTCGACACACACTCTCTCTCTCTCTCTCTCTCTCTCTCTCTCTCTCTCTCTCTCTCTCTCTCTCTCTCTCTCTCACACACACACACACACACACACACACACACACACACACACACACTGTTAATCTATCACTATATATAAGCAGATTAAAACTTTTACCGTGGGAAGCTCAAAAATTCACCTGATTACATGTAACAACTCTACAAACAAGGAAGCAAAACATGGCTACGAGTGATGTAATTTCCAGGAGTAAAAGCAGGGGACCAAAACTCCTGTTTCAGTATTAGTTGTAACATTATTAGCGCTTGTAATGCGTGGATGTATACACACTTGCTAACTACTGCTGCGCTTACTACTTTTACTAATGCTACATGTTATTGTATGGAAGAGTTAACAGGCACCCTCAATCCATCATCCTTATCGCTGGTAAATTCTGGAACTCGTAGCTTGATTCATTATTATCTCTTGCTTTTGACTTGATTGTTTGGAGAGGGAAATTTGCAGACACGCATCAAAGCAACTGAGGTAATACAAGTAGTTGCAGTAGCAATAAAAAATAATGAAAACAACAATAATCAGTCCTTATTGCTAATTATTTCACTGTCTCTCTCTAGAATCATGTGCTGGAGATACATACAATTATTCTCCTGTAGTTGTTTCTGTCTCATGTATCTTTTGTCACTCTCATCCTTTGCAGTTGTAACGTAACAATTAGTCCTTACGATACACGCGGATTACCGACATCATCAAATTCAACTCAAAGAACAAAGGAGGATCAATGTCACTTGCCCGTTATCACTCATATCGTCTCACCTTACTCCTGATTTTACCGCTAGCTTTCCTTCACTCTATTTCATATTGCCTCAAGCTGCCCGTACCTCTGACACCGACCCCCGCTGGCTGCAGTCTGAGTACTACTATTGCGGGAAAAGAAACCTCACTGTATTTCTGGAACCAAGGATTCTCGGCTATTTGAGGTTGAAATATATACGAGTTTATCCCTCATTCAATCTCAAAACTCGTTGCTTGGAAAAGTGACAACGAACCGAGAGAGAGAAAGAGAAAGAGTGTAAAAAAAGGAACTTCTCTCACGCCTCTTCGTCTTCTTTTGTACCATAATATTGCGTCTTTTACACTAGATTACCTTCGCTTTCTCACTGTCGATAACGCACGGCTCTCTCTCTCTCCGCCTGTCCGCCACACACACACACACACACACACACACACATACACACGACAAACGAGGTGAGTGTGCCGTACCTGACCGCCGGCGTAATTACCTGGCGGCGTGTTGGGTGTCCTGTGTTATTATCAAATTACCCGGCAAGGGAGTGGAGGGATACGGGACACCTGGATGGGAGGAAGAGAGAGAGGCGGAGGAAGGGAGGTATGGGAACTGATGGGTGAGGAATGATATTATAGAGAGTTATCTATATGAAAGGTGAGAGGAGGTAGCAGCAGAGAGATGGGAGATGTGAAACTATGTAATAATAAAACTCTTCTTTCTTCTCCTCCTTTTCCTTCTCCTCCTCCTCCTCCTCCTCCTCCTCCTTCTCCTCCTCCTCCTCCTCCTCCTCCTCCTCCTCCTCCTCCTCCTCCTCCTCCTCCTCCTCCTCCTCCTTTTGGAATCTGAGGCTGACTTCTGGCCCTCATCTCGACTGCTCATTATCGATTTAGGAAAAGTTTTGAAACAAGAAGGAAGAGGAGATGGGGAGGAAGGACGTGTGTGTGTGTGTGTGTGTGTGTGTGTGTGTGTGTGTGTGTGTGTGTGTGTGTGTGTGTGTGTGTGTGTGTGTGTGTGTGTGTGTGTGTGTGTAGCCTTGTTAGTTTGAGAGGGTACTTCTCTAAATCTTTTCTTTCCTTACACCTTTTCCTCCCGTCGACTGTCAATTTTGATACTAGTTACTGTCAATCACGAGAAGCTTAAATGGTAACACATATCTCTCTCTCTCTCTCTCTCTCTCTCTCTCTCTCTCTCTCTCTCTCTCTCTCTCTGCTAATGATTCGCTTTCCATCCTCTCGTTTTTCTCTTCTCTTCCGTAAATCTTGATAATCTATATTTAATCCTTCCTTATTTTTCTTCGCTTTTTCCCCGTCTCTCTTCTAAAAACCATCCCTCGCGTCCCATATATTCGTTATTTCTTCCTCCCCCTATCAGTATTTTCTCATATTTCATTGGGAAAAATAAAATGTGATGGGTAATATGTCCTGGTGTCCACTTTTTTTTCCTCCCTTAACCATTTAATGTTTTGCTCTTATTCGTCATTTCTTTTCCTTAATTTTTGTGGATATACATTCGATAAGGTGATAAATAAGGGAAATGTTTTTAATCGCTATATCTTAATTGATTATCTTTATGCATTTTTATATCATTTATACATCTATCTCCTCCTTATCTCTCCCTCTCTCTCTCTCTCTCTCTCTCTCTCTCTCTCTCTCTCTCTCTCTCTTCATTCTTCTCTTTCTTTTTCTTACGACTACTTATCACTATCATTACAGCTTTGCAAATTACCGTTTTCTTTTTTATGATAATATATGAGTAAGATGATGTGTGTGTGTGTGTGTGTGTGTGTGTGTGTGTGTGTGTGTGTGTGTGTGTGTGTGTGTGTGTGTGTGTGTGTGTGTGTGTGTGTGTGTGTGGCAGGTTTTTCAATACATCCGTCACTATGTAGAGAAGAAAGAGAGGGAGATGAGGGAGGAAGAAGGGGAAGAGCGAGAGGGAAGGACTAAAGAAGATTGAGAAAAGACTAGGGAAGGGAGGAGGAAGTATGAAGGAAGGGTGTTAAGAGGAGAGAGGAGGAAAAAGTTAGATAGAGAGAGAGCACGAGAGAAGAGAGAGAGAGAGAGAGAGAGAGAGAGAGAGAGAGAGAGAGAGAGAGAGAGAGAGAGAGAGAGAGAGAGAGAGAGAGAGAGAGAGAATATTGGTCTCTTAGTGCATTAGGCAATCTTGGAAAGACAAATTTTATCATTATTATCATTATCAACATTATTATTATTATTTTCATTATCATTATTATTTTCATTTTATTATCATTATTATTATTATTATTATTATTATTATTATTATCATTATTATTATTATTATTACTATTGTTATTACCATTATCATTATCATTATCACCATTACTATTATTATCATTATTATGTACACTTCTGGCTAATCTGCCTCTCTGACTGTCACACTTTTTTTTCATCTCCACATCAATATATATTATCTTTTAATGCAGCAATTCTTTTATGCACTCTTCAAAGGATTCATCTCATTTCTCTTCTGCCTTTTGAAGTCACCCACAATACCTTACTTTCTTCCTTTCTTCTTTACAAATCTCTCTCTCTCTCTCTCTCTCTCTCTCTCTCTCTCTCTCTCTCTCTCTCTCTCTCTCTCTCTCTCTCAATGGCACAGCGAAGTGAAAGCAATAACACGATCCAACACCCTATACACGGCCTCACCCTGACTCCCTCCTCCTCAGAAATTCGATTCCCATCGCAATAAGATCCAATCGTCTATTTCTGTAGTTCGGGAAGGCTGTGCAAGAGGGTACGAATATGTGTGTTTGTGTGTATGTACGTGTGTGTGTGTTTGTGTGTGTGTGTGTGTGTGTGTGTGTGTGTGTGTGTGTGTGTGTGTGTGTGTGTGTGTGTGTGTGTGTGTGTGTGTGTGTGTGGAGGGACCCCATGTCATGCCTAGTTCCTCTCAATACGTGGTAGGTTTCCATCTTCATCGCTTTCACGGGTGACTTCCAGAGCCTCTGGTACTCACCTCACCTGTACCTATGCCTGCCTCACACCTCACCTGTGCCGCTGTGCCTCCCTCACTCGATCTCAGGTAACGAGTACTTACCTGTAGAAGAGAAAAAAATGTTAATAATCGTACACAGATATTACATACACATGGCTACACTATGTTCCTTATTGTTTGACTTTTATTCGATTGGAATTGGGGAGTTAAATGTTGGAATACTCTAAACTTAAAACACTCGTCTCTTGACATACAAAGCCATCAATACATTTCTAGAATTCATTAGGGTGAACAAGACGAAGATTCAATTTCTATGCATGGACTGATGAATATCTTACGCTGGCGGTGAGTCACAGCAGAACATTTGTCAATCATGAGCTTCCTTAGAGACAGACTCACTTAAGCAGGTTAACACAAAGAAAGTTGGATTTTAAGATCAACCTCGCATTGGCTGGCTTTCAATTACGCTACCTCAGTCTGCCACAACTGCCTTAGTAAAAAAAAAACAGTATTTTCACTTTTTAGGTTTTAAATTTAGTAAACATTTCTGCCTATCTCTGCATTTTTTTCTTTTTATTACTTAAACTCTTTCAATAAGGAGATTTTATGACAACTCATTATGCAATTCGATATCGTTTTCAAACTTTTTTTTTACTGACTGGCACTTCAGCGTGTCTTTATTTCATCTTGGTAAGATCTAACCCTACATAAGCTAGATTATCAAGATATTGGCCTACCTTTCAATTCAACTTAACATTACCTTCCACATTATTCCTTCAAATAACCTCGCTCTATGCAAACCTAGCACTCACAAGTTGCCAACCTCCCACAATTCCATCCTCTCACTTTCCCACACACTACAACAACATAATACCTTCAGTGGCCAACCAAGGGGATGCTCTCATGCTACCAATATTCAAATGAGGAAGTCATTAATTCAGGCAATGATAGGCAGGAAGTGAAACACGGACCCCGAGCTTCTCCCACGCGTCTATAACCTTAACTCACCAGTACATACATCTCGTAAAACACACACAATACTAATATATTTTATTTTATGGCTACTAAACGGTTACTCATCCTTCCTGGCGGAGTAATGAAGATAGTATAGACGTTGTATGGAGATGGTATGCTTATTAATGTTTATTACTAGCTAAGGAGTAAAAGGGTGAGTGTTCCAGGACCTAATCGTATTGTGAAACGGTTTGCTTTCTCACCACGAGTATCTTCAAAGGCCACAAAGATGATGTGCTGAGTTGTTTAAAATATTTACCGCAACCATAAAGCAGAAATAGTGTTAATTTGTCACTAGAACAGTAAAAAAAAAAAAAAAATCTTGAAGATCCATGTAATTTCAACCCGAGTCTTTTGGAAGTGTTTCAGAACATGGTCCACAATTTTGCATGGATTAAGTCTTGCATGGGTCCTCCCGCGGTCAAACACTCATGAAGGTCACAGCACACAACAGCCGTCATGGATAACTGCGTGCTAAAAGTGTAAGCCAAGCCGTGTTCTATGGAACCATTACGATAATCTCCAGAGGTTTATGCGCCTATTATGTTAATTTGCACACGGATTACCTACTTATCATGGCCTCTCTCTCTCTCTCTCTCTCTCTCTCTCTCTCTCTCTCTCTCTCTCTCTCTCTCTCTCTCTCTCTCTCTCTCTCTCTCTCTCTCTCTCTCTCTCTCTCTCTCTCTCTCTCTCTCTCTCTCTCTCTCTCTCTCTCTCTCTCTCTCTCTCTCTCTCTCTCGTGCTCACATTATTCACAATATCTGTAAAAATAGTATCATATTGAACTTAAGTTAAAGAGGTAGAGGAGGAGGAGGAGGAGGAGGAGGAGGAGGAGGAGGAGGAGGAGGACGAAAAGGAAGAAGAGAAGAGGAAAAGGGGAGAGAAAGCAAAGGTGGAGGGGACGAGACCCATTAAAACTTCATTAATACGAAGCATTGTTTTCATTGACAAACTTATGTATTCCCTTGCACACATCTTATCCACCCCACCGTCTCTCTCTCTCTCTCTCTCTCTCTCTCTCTCTCTCTCTCTCTCTCTCTCTCTCTCTCTCTCTCTCTCTCTTGCCACTCTCCTCCATTTCACCTCTTCTTTTCACGCATCTTCTTTTCATGTATGCAGTTTTCTTACGAATCAAAAGGTTTCATTTGCCTTTCTTCCCTGCTTTCAATCTTCTGTTGCCTTTCGTCTCCCCTCTGAACTAATCCCTTTATACCTTTATACCTTCGTGCCATTCATAAGGCTACACACTCCTCTTCCTCCTCTTTCTCTTCCTCTCCTACTCTTTCTTCTGCTTCTATGTCATTTCTTTTCCTTGTTGCTCTTCCTCTTGCTCCTTTTCCTTCTCCTCCTCCTGCTTTTCTCTGACTTCTCCTACTAGTATTTCTTATTATTATTCCTTCTTCTCTCTTCTTCCTCCTTCTCTTCTTGTTCTCTCTTCTCTCTCTCTCTCTCTCTCTCTCTCTCTCTCTCTCTCTCTCTCTCTCTCTCTCTCTCTCTCTCTCTCTCTCTCTCTCTCTCTCTCTCTCTCTCTATCTATCTATCTATCTATCTATCTCTATCTCTCTCTCTTCTTGTTGCTGCTGCTTCTCTTCTTTCGTCTTCTCCTATTCCTTGTCTTCTCTCATGTTGTTCTTCTTCCCTCTCCTCTCCTACCGCCACCTCCTCCTCCTCCTCCTCCTTCTTCTCCTCCTGCTCCTCCTCCTCCTCCTCCTCCTCCTCCTCTTCCTCCTCTTCCTCCTCCTCCTTCTCCTCCCTGTTGCCGTCCGTCCCTCTCATCATAAAGGGGCGTTTCGCTGAGGCGGTCAAACAACTTTGGCACTTACGCCGGGGAATTGAAACTACTCTTCTTCCTCCTCTTTCCTCGCCGCGCGTTTCTTTCGGTGCCGGGGAAGGAAAAACGAAAAAAAAAAAAAAAATAATAAGAGGGATAAAGGATAATAAAGAAAGGGAAAACAGAAGGGGGAAGAATGATGGTCAACCTGTCTGCACCTTCGACAAAAACTAATAATTTGAAGATAAAAGGAAAAAAAGAATGATTGAGAAAAATGCTTTTGGTGAGGGAGAAAGAAAAGAAGAAGAATAAAGGGTGATAAAGAAAGGTAAGAAGGAGGGAACTGATAACCAGAGCTAAAAAAAAAAAAGACACTAATAATTTAAACTTGAGACGTAACAAATTCACTTCCAGATAATAAATCATAATTAGAACAAAAAAAAAACATCAGTGGTAATCAAATACAAATATTCATGCACAGTAATACTTCATACTTTACAGAGACAAGAAATAATTAATGAATCATATATACACTTGATATAACTCCTTGAAGTATATCTTTTTCTATGCAGGAGAGAAGCCAGCCAAGGGGATCAAAATATTAAAAGAAAAAGGTCCGTTTGAGTGTTGGTTCCCTAAAAGAAAAGAAAAGAGTTAACCAAAAATAAGGAAAAAAATGTCTTGATACCTCCCTCGTAAAATAAATCACGTCGTATTTACAATTATAATCCCTTCAGTGTAATATACAGCAATATACGTAAGTTTTATAACCATACCTGCCCCTCCCCCCCGAAAAAAAATAATAAAAACAAATAAACCAGTTTCTAATCAATGCGATGTTTGAAAGCCGATATAGAACAAAAAATATCTTAAAGCGATTAGCAAATGAAAAAAAACAAATAGCAGCAAAACATTCAATCCAATCGCCTCAAACCTCCATTAAGATCCTCATTGTCATAGGTGATGGACAAGAGACATCGTACATAACACTTCATTATCGTACTCCGGCATCTCTGCGTCTGGTGGCCACGCGACTCCACAGAACTGACACTAATGATAAAATTTCTTCAGATTTGTGTCCCAGAGAGAGAGAGAGAGAGAGAGAGAGAGAGAGAGAGAGAGAGAGAGAGAGAGAGTTTATAATCACGGTATCTGTTAATCTATTTACTACTACAAAAAAATAAACGCGTGTGAGACAGCACGATAGAAATAGAACAAATCATGATGGTGTGTGTGTGTGTGTGTGTGTGTGTGTGTGAGAGAGAGAGAGAGAGAGAGAGAGAGAGAGAGAGAGAGAGAGAGAGAGAGAGAGAGAATTATGACAAGATGCATGTGGAGGATCATGAACAAGGGAATTATGTGAATCATGGCGCTGCTGTGTAAGGACAAAGTAACATACAACAAACCAGTGTGCGTCGGAGTGAAGGGAGAGGCAGTGCGGCAGGGTACTTGTAGTGTTAGAGAGAGAGTTACATTGACTTACACAGAGTTACGAGCAGCATCAGTTCATTTCTCAGCAACATAATTTTCCTCGACTCTACCTCTCAAAGACCACCAAGGCTTAATGAACAACTTTTTGCGTGTGTGTGTGTGTGTGTGTGTGTGTGTGTGTGTGTGTGTGTGTGTGTGTGTGTGTGTGTGTGTGTGTGTGTGTGTGTGTGTGTGTGTGTGTGTGTGTGTGTGAGGGTTAGTTTTCTGCCACCCAACAAGCGCCAAGACATGACTTAATTTCCTTTGCCATGTCATTCACAAAGTCCTACTCATCTTCCTTTTTTTTTCCCTCATTTTTTTTATATTTAGCTTCCACTGAATCTCATTTAACATGTGCTCAACTCTGCATCTCTTCTTTCGTCTCCTCTGGTGCATGAACTGTTGCTTAAGGTAATGAGAAATGCTTGCTGGCTCAAATCATGGGATGCTTTCATGCAGAATAACCTTCTTCACTTACCAAGGCTGAATTTGGTGGTTTATCCCTAGAATTTTATATCCCTGTCAAGAAATTGTTAGTTTTTCGTATTGTTAAACTGTCACTGTAAAAGGAAATGCTTGCTGACCGAAATTAATGGTTGCTTTCACGTAACATAACCTACTGCACTTTCTACGACTGTTTGTCATTCTGTCCCTTCAATTCTAAATCTAACCAGTCAAAAAGAGGTATCAATCTCAGGTTTTGTTATACTGTCAGCAAATCAGACGACGTGATATTGAGTGAAAAGCCAAACACAGTGAGAGTAAGTGCAGGTTACTGACTTCTGACCACAACTGTACCAGCGTGACTGCTTGGGATAATTTCATTCATGCAGCCACAGAGAAATGTTCTTATTATGAGGATGTGGAATTATTAAGTGTTGTGTTACGAGTCTGAGAGTGCAAACCATGTAATTAGTAGGTTGGTTCTATGTTTCACCAAACTTTTTTTGTATAACTTTTTTCCACGTTTTACCAAAGTGTGAAGACCAGAAATGCAACATGAACACTAATTATGCTTTGACTTATTATGTACGAGTATTATTTTTGTATTCATGCTCCCAAACTCCACTAACTTTCAAGGACACATGAAAGGTAATGCCAGGCGGGGGTTATATTCCTTACCTGCCCTGGAGTTCACCTGACCCTAGCCCCTCCACTTCCCATCCCTTCCCTCCCTAACCCTAATCTCTTCCTGTGTCCCTCCCTCTCCTTCCTCGGTAACAATGGAGAAAGTGACGTGTGACGGGCGTGACAGCGGTGCGTGACTCCTTTCTCCTTTCCGCTCTGCCTTCCCTTCCCTTCCCTTCACACATGTCACCTTCCTCAGCTTTACATTTTTCAGGAAAGAAATATCCCGAGGAACACGGAGTCAGAAAATCAATTCCTTGGTGCTTATGTAACAGTTCTTATTCCCAAGTCCTTTTTTATCTATCTGCCTGTTAACTATCTACTCATCTTCCTATTTTTCCTCTTTCTATGTACCTTTGCTACTACTCCACTCCCTTTTCTTTTGTCTCTTCTCTTAAATAACATGTCGTGCGGGTTTGCTCTTTTAACAAGCCCTGCTGTACCTTATATTGCAGAGTAGAAAACCTCAAGAGACTTTAAGTAAGCAAACAAGGTGATTAGGTGGTTTTAATATGCGCCTAACAAGGTGACCCGCCACTAAGCTGTGGGTAATGAGGCGGCCCGTCCTTCCCTAGCGTGTTCCAAAGCCTGCCATAAGCCTCCTTTCAAGCTAACCACCACCGTCTGCGTCTTGCACACCACCGCCTCCACCACCACACCGCCCTGCCCTTGTCTCCACCCGTACCTCTGTCTGTCAACATTGCCAGCCGGCTATTATAGTTTTCAACCGGAGAGGGAAATTGAGGGAAGTTTGCGGACACAGTAATCGGGTCAGATTTGATTCATATCTGGCATGACGGCCTGATTGGTATTGTTGATTGTTAAAGGTTAGCGTGATGGTATCCATAAATTTTGGTCTCTCTCTCTATGATTACTTTCAAGTTTTCTCTAGTCTATGATATCTAAGGTTAAGAGAACGAAAATATTGATTTCTTTGATTTATGCATTTCTTATTTTTCAATATTAGATAAATGCATTTTTTATTCATATTTTAAAGACTTTCATGGTGATTATATGAGACTGTTACACGGCTGATGGAATCTATAAACAATCAACACTCAACAATTAATTAGCAAGCGGCTTTTAGTTAATTTCAAACTGTTCACTTGGTAGAATGTTTCCTCGTCCACCAGCACATGGAGAACACAAATTCTGGCGTCCCTGATCCCGCCCTGACCTTCATGCAGGGTCTGTGTTGGCCTGGCTTGGTCTGGGTCCTGCTGGCAGCCGCTCGTCCCTTGCAACTTTCCACATAAACAACAACATCTGGCATTTTTCAGCGACCTCCAGTCAGGGTGAGAGAAGGACCTCAGCCAGTATCTGCCCCGCTGGCGTGTGGTGTCTCTTCTCACGACCTCTGTATATCTCCTCCTCCTGTTTTATTCTGCTTCCTCTCTTTTCTCCTCTTTTTCTTTATCTTCTTTTTCTCTATTTTCCTCCATCCCCGTATAATTTCAGTGATCTTTATCTCTCCTCTTAATCTTATCACAACAACAATAATAACAATTACTCCTCCACTGACTGGTATTACAGCTTTAATTAACATTCATATGAGGAGACACTGCATCGTAGCACATAAATGGCAATAACTGCTTTTATTTTTCAAGTTCCCTCACGCAGAATAGACGCAAATCTTGACGAATGTTTGACCAACAACCAGACAAGAATACAGGATGGATATTGCCTTCTGGAAGTCAAACCTGAATCCCTTGGAAAGTCCGGGAGGAAAGGTAACAGGGACAGAGAAGAAAAAAAGTAAAAGAAGTCGAAGCTGCCTGGTAACCTATGCCTTCCACTATCTGATAACATATGCTTCCCACTGCCTCGTAACCTATGTATGCCTCCCACTGCCTCAGAATGTATGCCTCCCTTAACACCAGTGAGAAGATTCCCATGTATGTAACCAGGCTGTAAGGCAACACACGCGGCTCTTAGAAGTCTGCTGGCTCCTTTCCCTAGACCGCCACCATCACTAGTGTCTTGGGTCATGTTTTTCTCGTGAATGGAAGGGGAATGAGAGGCCAAATGGGGTCGCCAGTGTAGTCTGACATGACTGCAGCCTCACCCACAAAGAGGAACTGACGGCTTCATTGCAGAGTGGTGGTGAGGCGGGCTAGTGATTGGCCTATTATATAAATGGCATTCTTTCTACAGACAAAAGACTTCACGGAAATGGGGTGGGGTCTGTTTCGTTACACGCTATTTGAACTAAAATACAAACACACACAAAGGAAAATAAAGAAAAGAGAGAAAGAGAGTATAAAAAAAAAGTGAAGAGAAAAATGGAACAATGTCAAGGTCCCCACTCGGAAACGCATCACGGATATTACACGCACTATTTACTCGGCTTCGCAACGGTGCCCTCCAGATGCAGACTTGTTGGGGCAAACTATTACCCAGCCGAAACATTCCCTCATTCCCCGTGAGTGGCAATATCGGCAGGCAAACAACAGTGAACCAACTTCGCTCGATGATGATGATGATGAATGGAATGACGACCGCACACACACACACACACACACACACACACACACACACTAGTAATAACGTAGTAGTAGTAGTAGTAGTAGTAGTAGTAGTAGTAGTAGCAAGAACAGTAGTACATAGTAGTTTACTGACAAAAGATAAGAAAAAATCAGGGTAAAAATTAGAAAATATACTTAATTTTAGTCCAACTTAAAACAAAACAAACAACATCTTAAATCAAGAGATTAAATACATCCAAACCATCCATTAAAATATCAAAACCACTACAAAAACCCAACAGATTAAAAATATCAATGAAAGCACAACCGCCCGCCCACCCACACACACCCACACACACACACACACACACACACACACACACACACACACACACACACACGGTCAATCCATCAGTCTCC
>NC_059302.1:7628424-7663424 GCF_017591435.1 Portunus trituberculatus | reverse complement strand
TAGTATTTATAAATAGTTGTGGTGAAATATCAAATTGTTTCTGAATATAATCTCTCTCTCTCTCTCTCTCTCTCTCTCTCTCTCTCTCTCTCTCTCTACATATATCCCAGCTTATCCTTACACGCGAACTCGACGCTGCCATGAACTCGGGTTAGCCTCAAACTCCGTACCAAAGTTTCATCCCATCTATTCCTCTCCCACACCAGCGTCTCCAGTCTCCACCCGCCTGCCGCCGCCCATCCTGCACGCTCACCCACGCACCTCCGCCTCACTAAAGGACCATTCGGGGCGCGTAATATTGACCTCGTAAACCTAGTTGTAATGACATGATCCAGCCAGATTGTGGGAGGGAGACCAATACGGTAAGACAACATTCTTCCAATCCACGACTACAAACTCCCAATGCTTTCTCCTTCATATCTTGTTTTTTTCTTTTTTTTGGGGGGGTCCAGTTTCATCTCTTGCTTGTTTTTACATTTTTTTTCTGTTTTTATTCCTCTTTTTTCTAGTTTTTGTTTATTTTCTACGTTTTTTGGTTTCCTTTTTTTTATTTATTTTTGCGTAATTGTCTTGTTTTGTCTCTATCTGTTATTTCTTCTTCCTTATTTGTTTTCTTCTCGCATTTTTATTTTGCATATGTTTCTTTTCAATATTTGCTTTCTCTTCTCCTTCCTTTCCTCTTTTTTGTATCTTTCTATAAAATCTATCACCGTTTTCCGTATATCTGTCTTGTTCACCATATATGTCATTTCTTCCTCCTCCTTTCCTTCCCCTTTGCATTGCTTAACCTGTTTTATCATTCCCTTCTTGTCTTGTCTGCTTCCCTTCTTCAAGCTCTACACGCCGCGGACCTCACTTCCTATCCTTCGCCATGGGACAGTTATGTTTCCATCCGCTATTTTTCCTTCAGTTTCACGTTTCTGTTTGTAAATATATCGTGCAGTGGTGGCAGCGTATCACCTCTCCCCTCAAGTCACCCCTTCACCTCTAAAACTCTGGTTGGTAAAAATCACTCGTTCGCAAGGAAAGAGTTCTGTCTGTACACGATCTCAGATTCAGAGGGAAGAAAACGAAAAGTGAAGGAATAGTCTATGCATGTAAAGATAAAAGGACTAGCTATGCATGTTGATACTCTAAAGGAATAAATAATCATACAAATGTCGTATTTTCAAGCATTGCATATTGTCTAAAGTGCCTTGATTGAAGTTATTAGGGCTTCCAAGGCAACTTTTGATGACTTCGTTGATTAGTAATAGAGCTCATCAGAGATTTCAGTGGTGTGTTAATGACTTAAGTGATAATTCAACTCTCATAAAATACCGAATAATTATTCATTTGAACTATTGAAATATCGTTCACATTATCGATTGTATTCTCAAACATCTCACTATGTGCTGAATGCGTTAGTGGACATTATTATAGTTTCAGAGATACTCCTATAACGTCAATGACAGTGTAAAATGTATTCTGCATTACACATAAATAAAACACTTATGAAAAGAAGACTAGTTATATCTGTGGCCATATAAAAAGCAGTCCATATTAAAGAACAATGAGTTTCTAAATACGGACCCTTGCTGGGCTTCAGACACAGTGGCGAAATGTAATGTGCGTGATTGCGTCATCCGGCCGCTGCTAGACATCTCTATCCTAACGCCCCGCCTTGTGTCTGCTTCTCACTCAGGGCAGGACAGGCTTAATTCGAGTTCCTATTGCATATTTCACTGCATACTTGATTTTTTTGACCACTGAGAGACAAAAAAGAGTGGAGAGACGACCTCCACTGATCAATAAGTAACATGGTAACTTTTGTTGACCTACTTATTTCCTTTTTTTCCTTCCCTCTCTCTGGTTGTGCTTCGCCTCTCTCCCTTCATTGTCTCCTTCCCCTTCCTCTGCTTTCACCTCGGCCCAAAAGAAACGTGATATAAAAAGAGCCCAAAGCAGAATCGGCAACTTGAAAGATCCAGGAACACGAAGATCTTGAATTTTCCATCTTTCTTTATATTTTCCTTTATATTTTACTGTGAGATGTGATTCATACACTGCTTTTCTTTTTGTATTTTTGTTCGTAAGTTTTGTCTCCTCTCTCTCTTTCTGGAATATTATTCTTCCCATCTTTCTTTCTTCCTTCGCCTGTCACATGTCCTCCCTCCCTCCCTCTCTCGTTCCCTCCCTAACATCGCCTTCTCCTTCTCTTTCTCCATCTCTTCACTCGTCACTGCGATCTAGATTTAATCAATTGTTCAAATCTGGCAAAGGCAAACCACTCCCTCTGTCACACGATGAAATATTACTCCTACTCCTCCTCCTCCTCCTCAACGTCAACCTCTTTCCACCAAAGCCTCCTTCTTCTCCTTTTCTCCTACTTTTTCTTTTCATTCTCTTCTTTTGTCGAATTTTTTCTCTTCATTGTCATTAATTCTCTTCCCTGTCAGCTATCAATTCTCTCTCTCTCTCTCTCTCTCTCTCTCTCTCTCTCTCTCTCTCTCTCTCTCTGACCGCACACTACGTCTTGGTTTATTCTGTTCCCCTTCCGTCAGTGTGATCGCCCCGCCGTGCAGTGACCGTCGGCTGCTCCTCGTCACGACTCTAAGCCTCTCTTCTCACAATCGGTCACACTTGGAGATTAGTTAGTCATTCGGCGTGTCAGTCCGAGGCAGGATCAGTAATGCCTCCTTTAGTGTAGCAATATAGAAAATGCAAGTTTTTTTTTTCTTATATTACATGATTACCAAGTTAAATATTCGCCTGTTTCTCGGTTTGTTTGACTCTTTCTCTCTCTCTCTCTCTCTCTCTCTCTCTCTCTCTCTCTCTCTCTCTGAATGCATAATAAACCCACTCCAAAAAAGTTAAAAGATAAAAACATATGAGTGAAGTACGAAGAGAAAGGACTAAGCAGGAGGAGGAAGAAGGGTATTTTAATTGAATGATTGATTAATTAACACTCGTCAGCGCAGCACCGGGGTCATACGGCGCTGGAGGAGACGGGAGAGAGAGAGGAAGAAGATAATGTACTGCTTAAAGGAGAGGAAATTGTTGATGTTGGAGATGAATGATGAGGAGAGGGCAGAGAGAGAGAGAGAGAGAGAGAGAGAGAGGAGAGAGAGAGAGAGAGAGAGAGAGAGAGAGAGAGAGAGAGAGAGAGAGAGAGAGAGAGAGAGAGAGAGAGAGAGAGAGAGAGAGAGAGAGAGAGAGAGAGAGAGAGAGAGAGACATTGCAGATTGATGAGTATTGCGAAAGGAAGAAAACAGTGAAAGAAAAAAAGGAGAAGAAAAGAGGGAAAATAAGAAAATAATGAAGGATGGTGAGAATAGAGAAGGAAACCTGATGAAATGAGTAGATGGGAAGAAAAGAAAGAAACAAGAAAGATGGAAGAAAGGGAGTAAGAGGAAGACAAACATAGAAAAGCAAGATATAGTAGGGAGAGAGAGGGAGAGAGAGGCGAGAGTTAAGCAGAGAGACACGGGAGGCAGGGAGAGGGAGAGAGGGAGAGGTAGGGAGGTGTAAGGTGCAAGGCAAGGTTGATTAGAGCGCTGCAGGGGTCAGGAGGAAAGGGGGGAGGGGGGAAGGTCTTCTCATCATTACTACCAAGATATATGAGCATCCCCCTTCCCTTTCCCTTCCCTTCCCTTCCCTTCCCTCCTCTTCATCTGCCTGTGTCTCTTCCTCTACACCCTGATCCGCTTTCTACCACCACCTTAAACAGTCACCGTATCTCATTACCCACACATACATTGATGGGGAAGAGAAGAATTAAATATACTGCCGCGTCTTTAGAATACTCAGAATTATTTTACGAGGATATGAGAGAGATGACTTAACCTCTTCAGTACTGGGGTGCATTTTTGTCATGAGTTTTGGTTGTGATTAGACGATTTTATTTTCATTTGGAAGCATTTATGGAGGTGAAAAATTAAAGGCCAGAGTTTTCACTATCTAAAGCCCCACATATGTTTCTGAAGTTGTATAAAATCGTCAAATAGTAAGTAGAATAAATATGAAAACGTGTTCTGGTACTGAAGATAGTAAGAGTATGAGTGACGTCGTAGAAGAAGAGAAATACGTGGAAAATAACATATTGAAGACGTATCCTCTATCAGCCACACCATTACAAAGGCAGGGACACGAGACGGAGGCCTTTCAGAGAGGGTAAAAAAGGGTAGAAATACACAAGTACTACTCTGAGATACCAGGAAAAGAACATATTGAAAGTCTACTTCTATCACCAGCACCATTACACAAGTAGGCGCCGGAGATGAGGGCTTATCAGAGACGTTAGGCAGGTGTGCTATACAGGTAAGAGTGGCTCACAACCCCCAGCCTTTGAGTGGCTCTCCAGACACCACCTCTTCCTTTCTTAAACCTTGCTGGTGCCTCCCTCTCCTTCTCCCTCTCCGTCTCTCTTTGCCTCACTTCCTCCGAAGGCGTAGTCGGCTTACGTTCACCTTCGCTTAGGAACAGAAATTGGTTTATGGCATGAGAACCCTCCACAGACTTCTCAGGGTGGCGGGCTCGGCCTGGCATTTTGTGGCCGCCACTTTCCTAACACTAACCCTACGCCGCGGTGTGTCGTTCCTTGTTTCACGTACTTTTGCACAAATTCACGGTAAATTTTCCTTTGCCCACATGAGAAATCTAAATGTATTCCGTGTTTTTTTCGTACATTGTTCAGTTTTCGTGTTTTTATTTTTTAAGTATGAGCTAACTTTTTACTACTTTCTCTATTTTCCTCTCTTTTCTTTGCCATTCCCTCACATGTGCAAGGACTTATCTCTCCCTCTCACTCCCTCATTCCTTCTCTCCCTCTTTAAGTCTTCTCAGGCCTACTACTCTCTTTCTCCCTTTGGTTCTGTTTGACCTCCAGCTTACAACCCCTCGCGCTCTCCTCCCTCACTAAGAATACCGGAGCTTTAGCACACACTTGCCCTTTACCAATCCACCTATCAACGTGTCTTTCCCGTGCCTACTTTTGTTCATTTCTTCTTTCTCCATTCACCAGAAAACATCGGCCCACACTTCGCTGTTTATGTAAATTCCTCTCAAACTCTTCGTGGATTTCTTTTATCTCTTCTCCATTTCAAGTTTTATACAGTCAGTCTATTTCACTCTCTCTCTCTCTCTCTCTCTCTCTCTCTCTCTCTCTCTCTCTCTTGGTGCGAGTACATAAGCTTCTCTCACCACTCCGCAGCTCCCCTCATAAGGCCTCTCCCGGCGTCTCCACCACACCATGGCTGCTATTCATGCTTCCCTTTCCGTCTCCCTCCAACACCACCACCATCGCCGGCACTGTCATCACCACTCCACCTGCCGTCACCGCCACCCAGACGTAATTCACCCGCCGCCTCTGTTGCTGTGGTGTAACTCGGTGACGGTTTTCATCATATGCACGCGGGGAAAAAATTGTAGCAGGGAAGGTTTGTTATTATTCAAGTCCAGGGAGTGTAGGAAAAATGGGAATTCTAGGGTATGGTTTGTCATTAATTCTGCGAAGCCCGAGCACACAAAAAGACGGATTTTGGCGGCCATTTCGCGGGATTAGGTTGCTCTGTGTCACGCTAGAGCACTGCGGAAGGAGAAAAGGAAGGAGTAGGGATAATTGAGATCCACTGGGGTAGAAAGAGAGGTAAAGAGAAATAGGAGAGGAAAAAAATTAAGCACGTTTGCGTTAAAATATGACGCCGCGACCTCGCATGTCAGGAGGTCCCTCAGTTTGCAGTGCCTCGGTAACTGCGTAGCGAAAGGTAGGAAAAAAATCATTTACAGCCTCTTTCCTAATTCAGATAATCATTTACTCTCCTATTTCCTCCTCTCCCTCCCATGCGGCCATCACTTCCCGTCATTACTTTGCGTGGCGACAAACACGAAAGGCGAGTTAATTCTTATGCCTGAAAAGATGGCAAGATGGCCTCCGTAACAACAACGATAACAAGGCCAATGAGAATAATGATAATACCGGATACCGATTATAATGAGGATAATAATGTTTTCAAGTGTTTTCGCCATCAATTTTCCGTCTGGTTGGCTCTCAAACGCAATTTAATACGACAAAAAATGGTAATAGTATTTGGTTAGGATCTGTTTTGCAATTATATTTACGTGCCGTTGGGTTTCAGACGAAAATTATTACTTCCTTTGCCAAGTTCCACAAACACACACACACACACACACACTAAGCAACAACCTTCCCTCAAGAGTCCCAAGGTTTAAGAGAACTGGGTGGTGACATCAGTATGGCTTTAAAGGAGACTCATGTTGGAATCTCAGGGTTGTGAAAGGTGTCAGGATGCAGCTGCTGGGGGAGGTGAGCTGGAGGCCGCCTTGCCACATGACACATATAAACAATCGACTAATCATGGATGGGGAGAAAAGTGTAGCAGTGGTATGGTGGTGGTGGTGGTGGTGGTGGCGGTGATGGTGGTGGTGGTGGTGGTGGAGAAAAACAGGGACGCGAGGAAAGGAAAAGGTGTTGGTGTTGTGACAAAAGTTGAGAGAGTGAGAGAGGGAAGTGGAACATGATGTCACACTCTCTCTCTCTCTCTCTCTCTCTCTCTCTCTGAATTATTTTTATATATTCATTTATCTCACAGAATTTTTTAAACTATTTTTATATATATATCTATCTATCTATCTATCTATCTAACTATCTATCTACTTATCTATCTATCTATTTATCTATCTATTTATCTGTCTATCTATCTGTCTCTCTATTAAATGAACCATCTATTTATTTATTCATTCATATACCTATAAAAAAGAATTCTGGGCAGCGCTTAATTAACTCGGGTAAAAAATAAGAATACTCATTATAACGAACACAAATTAATGATCATAATCACGCGATTAAGCTTAATAAAATGAGAGAGAGAGAGAGAGAGAGAGAGAGAGAGAGAGAGAGAGAGAGAGAGAGAGAGAGAGAGAGAGAGAGAGAGAGAATGCAAACACAGGACGAGAATAAAGCGAGAAAGCCAACGCATAAAGCACGAAGATATGACAGACAGAGACGGCGAGACAAAGAAAGCGAGAAGGAAGGCAGACACACAAAGGAGGGAGGCTAAAAACAATGCAGTGAAAGACGACAAAGAGCCTGAGAACGAAGCAAAGGAAGCACAAACAAAGGAACATCTACGTATTCTATCCGATAAGAGAACACAACTGATATCGCATTCAAACGTAGCACAGGACGCACGCTGGGAAGAAACTCCGCTGGAAGAAAATACAGGAAAATCAGAGGCAGAACCAGATATCAGATTGCGTGAATGAGTAACAAGGAAAAACGGAGAGAAAGTGAATGCAAGTCAACGGAAAGGATCGGGATCAGATGAAGATTAACGAAAAGTGCATCTGTTTCTCTCTCAGTGAATGAAAGTGAGTGATATGTGACGGAGAGGTTTCGGATTGAATGAGGATTAATGAAAGTGTGTTTACTTCTCTCCTGCTCGTTAAATAATGTATTGCAGGTTTTCAGAATTCAGCTCCACGTACAGAACATGGAGTAATACCATTCGTCAAATCCAATTACGTGTTTATTTCCAGTGAAAGAGCAACAAAAGGAAGGAAAAACACCCAGTAAGCTACTAACCCTCTAAAGAAATTAAATACAACATATCTAGACAAACAAATTAAGAAAAGGAAGAATATACTAGTTTACAATCATGATCAAAACAAATCATTAACACAACAAAGCACTTCATCCGCCACGTGGTATTTTTATATTACTTTTTCTTACATTCTTCGTTCTTCAAAGGAGGAAGACAAATTAACGTACAAACAAACCAGCAGCTTGAGAAAACAGGATGTGCTTGTTGTGGTAAATACTATCATCAAACCTTGTCCTATCAGTTTTATCATCCTAAGAGAGAGAGAGAGAGAGAGAGAGAGAGAGAGAGAGAGAGAGAGAGAGAATAGCCATGACACACGAGAACCCCCACCGTCGACATCTGCTCCATATAATTAGCAAGTGTTTTCTGGCGGCGGTGAAAGTTACGGCAGAGACAGGGCGTGGATTTATACGCCTAATTTTCTGCATGACCCACTCGCTGAGGATTGAGTGTGAGCGCCTGAGGAGGGAGGCATGGGAAGGGTTGGCCATGGGAAGAAAATAGAGAATGAGACTATGAGACGGTTAGGCAGAGGAGGACATGGAAGTTTGTTGAGAGCAGTTGGGAAGACAGAAGAGGACAAGAAAGTTAGCTGGTTAGGTGGAAGCAATTTAGACTTCAATGGAAAAAAAAAATCAAATAAACTAGAGGAGAGAAGTGTAGCATGTAAATAAAAGTACTAACACGCACACATACAAAAACAAAAAAGGAATTTATTCGTAAGAGAATCCCTGCCAAGCGAAACGGATGGTGAAACAAATGAGAAAAAGAAATGAAGTGAAGATAATCGGTGCATGGAGCAGGAACAGAACAAAACTATGGCGACTATAAAGCAGGAAAAATGTAAGGAGAGAAAAAAGACAGATTCATAAAAAAAAGTGTAAACGCGAAGAGAGGAAGAAACAAAGAAAAATACAGAGAGAGAGAGAGAGAGAGAGAGAGAAGAATGTGTGTCCTACTGCTAGCTAAATCGTTGTCACACTGAATCCTGAGAAACAACAGAAGACAAAGGAAGGAACAGACAAGAAATCAAGAAAACACATTTGTCCTAAGCCCCTGAATCAAATGAAAATGAAAAAGCTGACTCACAAAAATATCCAGTAACCTTAATGAAGGAAAAGAAGTAGAAGGAGGAGGAGGAAGGAAAGGATAAACTGGAGAAGGTGGTGTGGAAGACAAGACGAGGTAGTAGTGGTGGATGTCCAGGAAGACCAGGAGGAGAAGCAAAAAAAAAGAAGAGGAGGAGGAGGAGGAGGAGGAGGAGGAGGAGGAGGAGGAGGAGGAGGAGGAGGCCAAGAGGAGAATAAACATTATGGGGAAGAACGAAGCACTGTCATTACTACCAAAGTCTCCATTAGGGAAAATTAGCTAAGTCCCCCTGATTGCACACGACATAATCTTGCGTTTTCTTTTGCAGATTGGAAACTTGAGAGGTTCGAGGAAAAGAAAGCAAAAAATGGAAGTAGCTGAGAAAAGAGAGAGAGAGAGAGAGAGAGAGAGAGAGAGAGAGAGAGAGAGAGAGAGAGAGAGAGAGAGAGAGTCAAGATCAACCATCTACTGCATATATTTACCCTGAGGCTTCCTGAGTTCTGTGAAGTATGAAAAAGGGGAGATGGAAGCATGAATGAATAGATGCGCGAGGCGAGAGAGAGAGAGAGAGAGAGAGAGAGAGAGAGAGAGAGAGAGAGAGAGAGAGAGAGAGAAAAAGATAGAGAAAACGAGAAAAGAGAAGACACACACGTAAAACAAACAAGAAAATATAATAAGTAGTATACGAAAAAAAAAAAAAACAGCAACGAACAAAATCACGAAAGAGAAAATGAAGAAAAAAAAAAAAGACGGAGAGAAAAAAAAGTTGGCTCTAGTATTGATTCTGGCTCGTTTACAAAAAGTACATCTTAGCAACATTCGTCACCATAGAAGAGTTATCTGGGCACCATCTGACGCTCAACTGAGGGGAGAGGGAGAGAAGGGCCTGAGGGGAGAGAAAGGAAGGGAGTAATGGTTTGTGGGGCGCAGCAAGGGAGGGAGAAGACGTTAGGTAAGAAAGAGGGAAAGGAAAAGGGAGTTAGGGTGTATTGAGGGAGGGAGAGGGAGAGCAAAAGAGAGGGAGAGGAAGTCGAGATGGATGGCCGGAGGGATGAAGGAAAGATGGAGGAGTAAAAAGGGGAAGAGTGAAGAAAGGGAATGTTGAAGGAGGAGGAGCAAGAGGAGGAGGAGAAGGAGGAGGAACGTATGAATGAATGAATATGAATGACGAAAATATACAAAAGAGGATATTTAAATACTAAACACCTCTTATACATTCATTGTGCTTCGACAGATGAAAAGACGGAAGGAGAAGAAAAAGAAGACGAAGATAAAACGGAGAGAAGAGCACTGAGGAGGAAAAGGGAAAGAAAGTGGGAATAGAATAAACGAAATCATGCAGGAAATAAAGAATATAATACGAACATCAATCAAAACAGGACATAAAAAAGAATCACGATCATAAAAAGAAAAACAAAAAATAATACGTGTGGAAAAGAAGAGAAGAAAGAAAAGGAGAATAAAGGAAGGAACTGCCAGGTAATGAAGCATGCATGAAGTGATAGGGACAAAAATGCAAATAAAAAAAAGGAGAGAAGAGAAGAGAAGACGTAGGGACAGGATAGAAAGATGATGTCAATGGACCTATGAGAGAGAGAGAATGAAGAGAATGAAGCCAGTAATCAATCACAAGTCTCAATGGACAGGTTTTAGTCCTCTCTCTCTCTCTCTCTCTCTCTCTCTCTCTCTCTCTCTCTCTCTCTCTCTCTCTCTCTTCTTCAGTCACAAGAGGAGAGGCGAGGCTCGTTCACAGCTGTGGCTTCGCTTCTGCTGACTCCCTTTATACCCATTCATCTCCGTCCCACTGCTCTCTCTCTCTCTCTCTCTCTCTCTCTCTCTCTCTCTCTCTCTCTCTCTCTCTCTCTCTCTCTCTCTCATTCAGTTTCTTGCAGTCCATGTTGATACTTCCTCTCCCACTGCCTCTATCAAACATTCTCATCTGATTTTACTACACAATCTCTCTCTCTCTCTCTCTCTCTCTCTCTCTCTCTCTCTCTCTCTCTCTCTCTCTTGTCTCCCAGCCCCCTCCTTCCCTTCCTGTGTACCTTCTTAATGAGTGACAACTTCTGGTTTATCGCGTCCCGTCTCTAAAAACGGAACTGCGGCAACAGAATTAGTCTCCTCGTTCACCAAACACTGACGCCGCCTTAACTGCACACTTACCGAGAGTTTTTCCCCATAAACCTGACAAAGCAGCTCTCGTTATGCCCGCCGCGAAAGCTTGATGAGCGAGAGGTGGCGGCAGGAGGTGAGTAGGAGACTAAACGGAGGTGAGGAACAGTATGGGAGTGGTTGAGTTGGTGATGTGCTGGATGTGTGTTTGGTGTCAATTTGAGTTTTGTTAGTGCTATGAAGGAAAGTCTCAGAGGTGCATACTGTTTCTTTCTTTTAGATTATTTAGTGTTCTATTCTATTTTTGTGCGTGTGTGTGTGTACGGAGAAAGCTGCAAGTAAAAGGGTTTCCCAACTTTTTGCAACTCTTTTTGTAGCTTTTGGTCCGTCTGCACATACAAAAAGTACACTACACACACACACACACACACACACACACACACACACACACACACAAACACACACACCGCGTAGTGGTTAGCACGCTCGACTCACAATCGAGAGGGCCGGGTTCGAGTCCCGGCGCGGCGAGGCAAATGGGCAAGCCTCTTAATGTGTGGCCCCTGTTCACCTAGCAGTAAATAAGTACGGGATGTAACTCGAGGGGTTTTGGCCTCGCTTTCCCCGTGTGTGGAGTGTGTTGTGGTCTCAGTCCTACCCGAAGATCGGTCTATGAGCTCTGAGCTCGCTCCGTGATGGGGAAGACTGGCTGGGTGACCAACAGAAGACCGAGGTGAATTACACACACACACACACACACACACACACACACACACACACACACACACACACACACACACACACACACACTTGCCAGGCCAGTACCACTATTCAACATGCTATGAAACCTCCTTGAAGGGAAAGAGATAGCTATTAATTGTAGGCTATTGGAGGCAACACGATGCTCACAGATGGCCTCAGCTCTCCCTGTCTTGCCTCGCCACGTCTCGCCCCGCACAGCCTCCCAACCCGCCTGCCAGCCACCCTGCACCGCGTCAAGTCCTTATGTTTACGTCGCAGGAAGACGGCGCCTGGGATCACGTCCTAGTCACACACCCGAGCGGCGCACTGAGTCTACAATTACGTTGTTTTTACGTCTATCCTTTGAGCGCTCATTACCTCTTCGACGAGAACATTCTCACTGTTTTCTCGCGACTCCACCCGGATGCCCTGAGTGCGGTGCGTGACGCTAATCTCTCTTCTACGTACAGTACATCAAGGCAGACACCGTGTAAGCCTCACATTATCCCTTTCGCAAACAAACTCGCGGGAGACGGTCGCAGCTCGTCCAGGTCTCCAGATTGTGTTGATGCTTACGATGGCGTCACGATGTCCCTCCCGCCCTCCCTGACCCGCCGCGCCCCTGATACTGTCTGTGGACGCCCAGGAAGGGGAGGGGAGAAAGGAGATGGGTGGGATGTGAGCAGGATGGAAATTTCGTGAAGGATTGATGAAAGATTGACAGGTGAATGTATGGGCCAAGAAAGACGGCCATAAATGGATGGCAGAGAGAGAGAGAGAGAGAGAGAGAGAGAGAGAGAGAGAGAGAGAGAGAGAGAGAGAGAGAGAGAGAGAGAGAGAGCTCAAGTCAGCCAGCCAGCCAGCCATCCAGCCAACAAGATAGCCAGAGAAACAGACAGACAAACAAAAAGAAAGAAGAAGAATAATGATACAAATTATGCATATAAAAACCACAAACAAAAGACCAGCATCTGAAGTCCACAAAAACAAAATATAATAATGGCAAATACCAAGGATGAGACAACAAAGGAGCGGAAAGAATATGAGAGAGAGAGAGAGAGAGAGAGAGAGAGAGAGAGAGAGAGAGAGAGAGAGAGAGAGAGAGAGAGAGAGAGAGAGAGAGAGAGAGAGAGAGAGAGAGAGAGAGAGAGAGAGAGAGAGAGAGAGAGAGAGAGAGAGAGAGAGAGAGAGAGAACAAAAAATCAGCCGTATCAAAGGACAAGAGGACAAGGGCGTCTCGAGAGAGGTGAAGCAGGTCAAGAGGCCGCCAAGGGCACCGCTAGAAAAGAAAAGTTGTCTTCGATGGATAAGAAAGATAAGAAGGAACGTCCCATGAGACACAAAAAATGGAAATGTGAAAACTTACGAGCAGGAATAAAGTTAGTCGACACAGAAGTACGTGTCCCTAAAGTAGTAGTAGTAGTAGTAGTAGTAGTAGTAGTAGTAGTAGTAGTAGTAGTAGTAGTAGTAGTAGTAGTAGTAGTAGTAGTAGTAGTAGTAGTAAGAGAAATAAGAAAAACAGCATTAACTCCACCAACAACCACAACAATAATAGCAAAAAATAATGATAACAAAAATATATAAATAAAAAAAACAAAAATAACAATAATAACAATAACAACAATAATAACAATAACAACAATAATAATAATAATAATAATAATAATAATAATAATAGCAACAACAACATCCACAACAGCACAACCAAGAACACCAAAACCATAAACACAAGAACACAGAATTAATACACATGCAAAAAGAGTCTAAAAACCAAACACATCACCAAATAAATCACATTCCCGTAACGAAAACCGCACACAGAATCACTTGCCGTACATAAACCCTCAACTTTATCTGCCTTTAAACTTTCCTCCCTCGCAGTGGGCGCCTGTATTGTCAGTGGGCCTAGCGGAGGGCAGGTGTGAGGGTGGCCGGCAACACTCAACGCTTCTAAACACTTTACCTGTTGGGCGGCAGCGGCTTAGGTGGTGTGGGTGACGTAACGCAGGCAATTACTGTCACATCACTCCCTGGCGGCGTGACGTGATGGAAAGGGACGGCGGGAAGAGAAGAGATGGAGGGAGTGAGACCGAACGAAAAGGAAGTACGTGAGGGAAGGAGAGAGAGAGTGTGGGGTACGTGGTAAGTGTAGTTATGAGTCTATGTGTGAGGTGTGATATCACTTGAGTTGTTGAGAAGGAGGATGAAATTAATATGAGAAGTGAGAAAAGTGGTTGCTACAGAGAGAGAGAGAGAGAGAGAGAGAGAGAGAGAGAGAGAGAGAGAGAGAGAGAGAGAGAGAGAGAGAGAGAGAGAGAAATCTTCCTTCCATTCCATACAATCTCAAGTTTAAGTCATTGTATTCAGCTCAAAGCCACGTAGTTTCCAAGGTCACGTAATCAATTAGACAGGTAGACGAGTCGTGAGTTCAGCAGGTGTCACGGGGAACAAGTAGTGGTGGGAACCGAACCCCCGAGCGACAGTCCTGCACGAGAAGTCCCTCCCTAGGGGTTTAGGGTCACAGGGGGAGCCTCGTGGGAAGTCGTGTGGTCCCTTAGGCATTCAAGGACCTTTCTATCTCTCTCTCTCTCTCTCTCTCTCTCTCTCTCTGTTCTCATGAGGTCATTTGCCATTCGTCACTCGAGCCGCACACAATGTACCGGGTTGTCGTCATTCTTTCCTCCATAGTGACCCGCAGACACGCTATCTTTTATGCTTTCTAAACCTTAATTAGGTATGAAAGAAAGAGAAAATGGTAGTACGTCTGCAGGATCACAACGGACACACACACACACACACACACACACACACACACACACACACACACACACACACACACACACACAAAAAAAAAAAAGCTACATACACTCCGGGACGAACACACGAAGCTATTACACACAGACCCAGTCGGCAAAGTTCACCACAAAAGAGCAAACTTCTCTCTTGGGGGGAGCACCTCCGAGCGGGAACTCGTGGCCCCTCACCAAGCGCCCCACCACGCCAGCAGGTGTTGGTGGAGCGAGAAGCGCCACAAAGAACCACACACACCCACCCACACACACAAAACACACACACACACACACACACACACACACACACAGACACACACACAGAGAGAGGGAAACGAGTGTGGGGAACAACACCAGAAAGAAAAAAAAAACACTAAAACAAAATGTGAAACAAAAAAAAATAGAAAAAAAGAAACTGAGCAGTCGGGCACACACCCATGTACTACAAGAAATAGAAAACACACACACACACACACACACACACACACACACACACACACACACACACACACTTTTACTGGTACACCGTTCGCCATTATAGAAGAAAATGTCGTAATGAAGCGCGGAGAGGAGGGGAGGAGGCTCTTTGAAGCACTTGCGGCACACCGGCAGGAGATAGAGGGGGATCAGCAGAGCATGGCACCCTTCAGAAAATGTGGCCCTCATAAAGAAGACCATCGATGAAGCCTGACATTGGCTAGACGCGGGACGAGGAATACCGCCTCCCTGAGTGCCTCTATTCGTCTTGACAGAGAGAGAGAGAGAGAGAGAGAGAGAGAGAGAGAAGGTATTGTCTGCCTTTGTAAGTACTCTTTTCCTCTCGTATCAGGCTCCTTCAAAACCTCTTCACCTTCAACTCCTTCCTTTCTTAGTCCTTCAGCTCTTCCTCCTCCTCCTCCTCCTCCTCCTCCTCCTTCTTATCTGTTCTACTTATCCCTTTCTTATTCCTTCTGTTATCTCTACTATAAATCTGCATCTCCGACAGGATTCGACAAAGAAAACAGGAACCACATAAAATTGAGAACATTCGACATCTACGTATTTGATATTCTACTTGATATTCCTTCTAAGTCATACTGGATTTCTGTAGTACATTTAACTTTTTCCTTTTTTTTTTTCGCATTCTTTACATGAAAAACGCATCGAAGTTTGAAGGAAAGGTTTGCATCAGTCCTTACGTGTCTTTCCTGCATCTAAGGTACTCCTTTACCTATTTTCTTTTATTCCCTTCTTTTATTTTCTTTAATTTTGTTCTTCAATCGTTACTTGCACAAGAGATTTGGCACCCTATGTTCACCTCCTATTTCTTCTCCTCCTTCTTCTCCTCTTTCTCCTTCACCCGATCTTTTACTTATTTTTTTTTACTCACCCAATATACTCTCAACTGCTCCTCCTCCTCTGCCTCCTCCTCTTTCTTCTCGTCCTCGTCCTCGTCCTCGTCCTCTTCCTTCTTCTCCTCCTCCTTCTTTTCCTTCTACTCCTCCTCTTCCTCTTCCTTCTTGTCTTCTTACTCCTCCTCGCCTTCGTCTTTCCAGATATTTTTAAGCATTTTTTTCATTTGCTTTCGCTGCAAATTTTCGTATATTTCTAAGAAGAAAGGTTTTATAAACTTAGCATATTCTTCCATTATATTCCTTTCCTTCCTTTCGCTTTTTTTTCTTTTGCGTCCTCCTCTTCCTCCTCCTCCTCATCCTCCTCCTTTTTAAGAGTGGATCATAAATCAACGCCTGGGAATCAAAGTTAAGTGATAATTCCAAAGGCTTTTCTCAGTGGTGATTAAATATTAATTAAAGATATTCTACGTGAGAGTATAAAATCACTGAAACTTTTATACCATCGGGAAAAGCTTATGATGACGGCTGGGGAGGAGGAGGAGGAGGAGGAGGAGGAGGAGGAGGAGGAAGGGGAACTGGAAGAGGCGGAGAGGAAGACCTGATAAAATCTTGGCACGAAGCTTATCTATCCTGTTATCGTGGGCGGATCCTCTCTCTCTCTCTCTCTCTCTCTCTCTCTCTCTCTCTCTCTCTCTCTCTCTCTCTCTCTCTCTCTCTCTCTTCCTGTATGCTAAACTGTTTGTAGTTTTCCGACGACATAACTATAACCGAATTGCTGGTGTGGCATAAGAATAAGTGTGTGTGTGTGTGTGTGTGTGTGTGTGTGTGTGTGTGTGTGTGTGTGTGTGTGTGAGCCACGGCCACCCCATCCGGGAGGAGAATGTGTGAGTTGTGTGTGAAAAAAAAAGAGCAAGAGAAAGATTTAGTGCAGAAATTAGTGGAGAGAATGACGTCCCCTCCATCCCTCCATTTTTTATCATCCTTCTTTCTTCCCTTACCACCCTCCTTTTCTCCCTCCGTCCCCCTCTGCCTTCTTTTCCCCAAGCCATCCTCCTCTTTCCTCCTCGCTTCACGTCCCCGCCTTCCCACCAGCCGAAGTAATGACAGATCACCCTCGTTCACGTCTCTGCCAGGAGCCTATTTATTCCCTGCTGTGAACGAGTGTAAAACTGTGACTTGAGACAACACACTATATTTTCTGGCTAAACCCTTGCACAAGGCACCTGTCGATTCCGTCACTTGAGAGAAGGGACGGAGAAAGGGGCAAGGAGGCTGCGAAGAAAGGAGGAAGGGTGGGTGGGTGAGGAGGGTGGGTATGAAGGATTGGAGAGGGAGAGAAAGAAAGGAAGAGAAGGAGAGGAAGGAAAGGATGAGAAAAGCGCGTGAATTTAGAGATGTGGTAAAGAATGGAGATAGTAAAGGAAGAAAGAAAGGAAAAAGTGCAGAGTGAGGAGTTGAGAGATGGACGGAGAGGGAAAAATGGAGTGTGTGGGAAAGGAAAAATAGAGTGGAGTGTTCAACTTTACTACCACACACACACACACACACACACACACACACACACACACACAAACAGCCGTTCCTCCCCATGACAGAGAGCAAAAAGCGACATAATATTGTTTGAAATAATACACCCACGTAATATTTCACGAGAGGTTCTGGCTACGTTAGCTGATGTGATTTCCCTGTCAACACGATGTGGGCGGAAAACGTGAGGCAGGTGTGACGATGATGGTGATAATAGTGGCAGTAGCATGTGGTGGTGGTGGTGGTGATGGTGGTGACACTTTACCTGCCTCCCAGCCCCATCCCACACCCTCGCAGCGCGCCAGGAAACACACTCACCTGTAAAAAAGAGAGAGAAAAACAAGTGAGCATTAGACACACGTGGCGGAGAGTAATCAAACACACTCCAACACCGCCAAGTAACACACTGAGATAGAAAAACAAATACGGAAAATTGCTCTTCATCACTAAACGACACAAGATCAAACAACATTCTAGAACGTCAACCAATACACTGCGCCCAGCTGGGACATCGGTAGAGAAAAAAGGAAAGGCTCTTTAAATTCTTCAGTACTCAAGCCACATTTTTACCATGAATTTTGTGTATACGATTAGACGACCTTATTGATATTAGGAAGAGTCTATGCAGGTCAGAAAATCAATGGCCACAGTCTTCACTATTTTAATCCCCCATATAAGTTTCTGAAGCTGTATAAAATTATTAAATAGTAAGCAAATTGAATATGGAAACGCATCATGGTACTGAAGGGATTAAACACTATAGAAACACACTATAAAGTATTATGAAAATATTTAGAGGACTAGCGAGTAGGAATGCGAGGAGTCAGGACACGTGGAAGAGAGGAAGAGTGGAAGGACAGCTGTGGTTGAAGTGAGGCGAGGAAGTGAGAGGTGGAAAGTGAGAGAATCGTGGTAATTAAAGAGTGATTACACAATACTCAAAAGTGGAAAGGAATCAGAAGGAAGGAAAGAGCTGGTGATTGTGATAAACGACCAAGAAGAGTACGGGGATGAGTACAAGGGTGACTGTCGTGGTGCTGGTGTCGGTGGTGGTACTGGAGAGGGTGAAGGTGAGGGTTTTGAGGGTGGGCAAGGTTACGGGGTGGTTAAGTGCTTTTTAATTACTCTGACGTTGCAAATTTAATAAGCTACGCGAAGAAAGACAGGCTGGTGCTGGAGGTCATGGTGGTGGTGGTGGCGGAGGTCATGGCGGCGATGGTGGTGGTGGTAGTGGTGGTGGTGGTGGTGTTGAGTGCGAAGTCTTGAAACAAAGAATATAGAGAGTAATCACAATATGATACAGATGGTGATGATGATGATGTTGATAATAATAATAATAATAATAATAATAATAATAATAATAATGATAATGGTATAATTATCTCTAAACAAAGCAAAATCAGAGAAGAGAGAGAGAGAGAGAGAGAGAGAGAGAGAGAGAGAGAGAGAGAGAGAGAGAGAGAGAGAGAGAGAGAGAGAGAGAGAGAGAGAGAGCACAGATAAAGGTTTCTGGTGATGACTGTAACTTGAGATGGTGACTATGCTGCTGTTGGTGGAGAGAGAGAGAGAGAGAGAGAGAGAGAGAGAGAGAGAGAGAGAGAGAGAGAGAGAGAGAGAGAGAGAGAGAGAGAGAGAGAGAGAGAGAGAGAGAGAGAGAGAGAGAGAGAGAGAGAGAGAGAGAGAGAGAGAGAGAGAGAGAGAGAGAGAGAGAGAGAGAGAGACGAAGGAATGAAAATGAAAGAAGTGGGGGAGAAGATGAAAGGAAAGAAGAAGAGTAAAGGAAGCAGTAAATCACAAAACAACGAGTGATGAGATAATGAGAAATAATAAAAAGGAAAAAAGAAAGTGGAGGAAGTGAAGGCGAAAAAGTGGAAATATGAAGCTATAGTGTGGAGGTGCTTGGTGGTGCTTGTGGAAGAAGGACTGGGTGGGGAGTGCGTGCTGAGGAAGGAGTGGGTGGGGGCGTGTGGGCGTATCCAGTTTCCTCCACCCACAGCATCGCATCAACACTCGCCACATCACAGCCGGCAGAAAGGTGAGAGGACTGCTATTCGCTAGTGAACGGGAGAACTGACGAAGGAGAAGAGGAGAATGCGAGAAGATAAGCAACAGAGGAAGGAATGAGAGAGAAATGATGATTTGAAATTGACAGAAGAGGAAATTGTGCGAGGAAACACAACAGAGGATGGAATAAGAGGAATTTATGACCGTGCTGTAAAAAAAAAAAAAAAAAAAATATGAGAAGAATGTGAGAAGAGAGACAACTGACGAAGGATGAGAGGTAAATAATGACTTGTAATCGACAGTGAGTCACCGTGTGGGATTGAAACTGACAAAGAATAGGAGAATGTTTGAAGAGAGACAAAAATGATAATGTGGGAAGGAAATGACAAGGAAGGAGAGGAGATAATGAGAAGAGAGACAAAGGACAACAGAATGAAAAGTTGTGATATCTCGGTGGTGACTCGCGGAAGAACTGACGAAGGAGAAGAGAAAGGAATGAGAAGAGAGACAAGAGAGAACGGAATGAGAGAAGTTGTGATATCTATTCGGTAGTGACTCGGGGAAGAACTGACGAAGGAGAAGAGAGAGGAATGAGAAGAGAGACAAGAGAGAACGGAATGAAAATTTGTGATATTTATTCGGTAGTGGCTCGGGCAAGAACTGACGAAGGAGAGGAAGAAGGAATGAGAAGAGAGACAAAAGAGGAAGGAATGAGAAGGAATTACCCGTTAAGAGGTCAGGGATTTATGGTGAGGTCACGTTAGGCTTCGATGGCTTATATGGAACCAATAATGTATTGCTCAGTATTTCCTTTTCTTTGTGTTCGGTGATTTACTAACCCAACATTTCTTCCGGGACGCTAAATTCTCAAAGGTCTTTACTTTTTGTTGTCGCTGTTCACATAAATCGTTGTGAATGTTTGTATACATGGCTGTTTCATCCATATTCCTTGTCTTTTTATTCTCTCTCTCTCTCCTTTTCTTTACGTTTTCAGAAGTTTAGCTAAAGGCACAAAAAATAAGAGAGAGGTAAAAAGCTGAAAATTCTTCTCCTCCTCTTTTTTTTACCCCTAAAAAGTATAGAAGCATCCCAGAAATGTTGACAAATACAGTTTTTCACGTCAGCATTTTTGTATTTTTTTCTCTTACCAAAACACAATTGTGGTTATACTCTCTTCAAGCACCAAGCTCATCTGTAGTTAATCATTTTCAATATTGCACTAATCAAACACATCTCAACGCATTAACTTCTGAAAAACTCACTTCCCCAGTACCCATCTTATCTTAATACACCTTCACCTTCCTCCCATCTTTTGCCAGCATACCTTCCTTCTCCCCGTGCCACTGCTAATGAGGTTAATGAAGAGGTAGGGAGCGTAGTTGAGTGAGTAAGATCAAAGGCAATGCAAAGTAGATATTACAAGAAGGAAAGAGTCCACACAGGGTTATGGAAATTGTCTCCGGTCGTCTAGCTGAGTTAACCTTCGTCTGTGAGTTTTTTTTTCCTGCCTCTGATCCGATAAGATGCGAGGATTGCATCGTGATTACCTGGCATTAACTGTCCAAGCCCGCGATTTCAAGTGACACATGACACTGATTCTCTCTCTCTCTCTCTCTCTCTCTCTCTCTCTCTCAACATATCAGTTCATGTTTATAAATTCCAGAACTTTTCAGGCATCCATAAATTATTACTTCTGATCAATATTGTGGAGGAATTGTTGGGGTTCTTATCTGAAGTTAATCAATTTTAATCAAGTGGGGGAATATTATTAAATTCGGTTACTCCCTTCACTAACTTTTACCTACGAGCATCACCATCTTCCCGGAAACACTCCCTGGAAACACGAGGCTCCGTTGCTGCTGTTATTTACCATTCAGAGTTTTGCAGTCCTTTCTCACTCCTGCAGCGAAGAAAAATGAGCCGCAGTTTGGAGCTACTGCCGCCACATTTAAAGCGCACTCAACTTTTTTTTTACTATCATTTCTCCGTCTTGACTCCGCGCAACACCACACGCCTTAAAAATCATCCTCATTTCAGTACCATTGCACCGCCACTTCCCTCTCGTCATCTCATTTCCCCCCCGTTCCTCTCCCCCTGACCCGGATTTTCATGGGAGGTGCTCACGGGCAAAAGAGTCCACCCATCCACCCGTCCAACCACCCACCCACCCCGCCTTCCTGCCGTACCTCCCGCTGTTACCAAGATGCAAGTGGACCCGCTGCTCCTCTCCTCCCACATACAGTACCTCTTGGCCGCGCGTAAACCTTCTCTCACCCTCGCCTGTGTTTTCTCATCCTGCGTGCCTCTGCCTCAAGATGCATGAAGAGGCGGGTGTAGCACATGCAGATCGGGGGCTTGACAGTCATTCCTTTAGTGATGTTGTGCGGAATCTAGTGCGTTTTACGAGTTAACCACGAGAGGTGTGAGAATACGAGAGGAGGGACGGAGGTAAGGCGGGAGATGAGACACGTAGAATGGAGATTTGGTGACAGGATTGCGAAGTGTGACTGCCTGAGAGATACGCGTGCGTGAAAAAGGTGATAAATGTGAAGGGGAGAAATATGAGTGCTAGCTGAGTAAGGAGTATTAGTAATCATGGTGAAAATAAATGAAAAAAGATGATGAGAGAGAGAGAGAGAGAGAGAGAGAGAGAGAGAGAGAGAGAGAGAGAGAGAATGTGTGTGTGTGAGGATGGTACTAGTTTACTTGAAAGGTTGGTGTTGATAAGAAAGCAAATAACATAAACACTCATCACCATGGCAACCACTTGCTCTCCCTCTGCCTCTCCCTCTGTCCTCCTCCTCCTCCTCCTCCTCCTTCTCAGTCTAATGAACCGCTTGGTCTGTCCTCCAAATAATAATGATAATGCAAAAAAAGGGAAAAAAAATCAAGTGATGGGGCAGCTTGAAAGGAATGCACAGATATTCCATTACCTTCCTCTTGATAACTCTCTCTCTCTCTCTCTCTCTCTCTCTCTCTCTCTCTCTCTCTCTCTCTCTCTCTCTCTCTCTCTCTCTCTCTCTCTCTCTCTCTAGCCCATCCTATTAAAGACTCTGCCCACACACTCATTTCATTCCGCCTCTGTTTTCAATTCCAGGATGTATTTGTCGATAAATATTGATAGAGCTGATTTCCTCCTACTTTTCTCTCTCCTTCCCTCTTCTCTTTTCCACGGTTAACTACGTGCGTGGATTTTTTTTATTGCGATTTTGTGCTTTGGCCCTTTCATTTTCGTGGGTTTATTTTGGAAGAAAATATCACGAAAATATTGAATTCTTGTGATGGTAGTATTAGTAGGAAAGGAGAAGGAAGACGAGGAGGAAGATTAGTAGTACAGTATTACTAGTTGTTATAATAGTAGCCGTAGTAGTAGTGTATAGTAGTGGTAGTGGAAGTGATAGTAGAAGTATCAGTAAAAACAGCAGCAAAATCATTAATTCTTGTGGAAATATTGATAGTAGTGAAAATAACTAGAAAAAGGTGAAATAAAGAGAAAGAGAGAGAGAGAGAGAGAGAGAGAGAGAGAGAGAGAGAGAGAGAGAGAGAGAGAGTGATGCAAGGAGCCATCAATCTATCTCGTCTCCTCTCCTCCGCAGCAGACGTGTGTATCATCAGCATCACAGGATCCCGTCGCCTGAGGTGCTCGCTAAGGTATTTGCTGTAATTAACTGTTGCATGATCACCCGCTCACTTCCAACCTCAGTCGCGAGATTAGTTTTCTCCTTTCTTTTCTTTACGACGCCCACTCTTCCTAACCAGCTCGGCGTAATCCTCTTATTTAGCAATTAATTAAGACTAACCACGAGACACACTCCTCCCTTTACCAACTCATCGGTAGTAACACATCGGTGGCTGCTTGTATTTAACACTCCCACAACTCTGAAGGGAAACAGGAAGCTCTTTTAAATGCCCGATACTTAGCACAGCCTATAAAAACGACTAGCATTTTGTAATTGACCTTGACTCAGCTACTCATCCTTTACCTTTCCCATTACTCAGAATCCAGCTAACATCCGCTCCAGTTCCCGGACAGACACGATCGTCATTCTTTCCCACCCCTGAACTATCTGCCTAAAAGCTGCACCTCCGCTCCTACACCAAGCAGTGGCTAGCGAGTTCCCACGACCTTCACGAGTTCAAGCACTATCGGATCCTTCTTCCTACCTCCTCTCCTTCATTCGCTCTTCCCGCTGGCTAATCTGCGCCCACTCATGGGTATCCTGGGCTCTCTTCTCTCGCTCATCTCTCTCACCTACCCTCCTACTGCTATTTTTGCCTCTTCCTCTTCTCTCTCTCTCTCTCTCTCTCTCTCTCTCTCTCTCTCTCTCTCTCTCTGTGTGTGTGTGTGCCCTCGAGAAGTCACCGCCCTATCATTATCGTCACATTTTTTTAAAGCAAGACAAATCTCCAGTCGTGAAATTCTCAAATATATTCGCTTGATGGATAAACAAATAAAAATCTATTTCCCATTAGTTGAAACCACTTTCGGTGCGTGTGTGTGTTTTTCTTTTTCCTGTATCCGTTTTATTTTTACTTTATTTTATTTCATCTTTTTTTAGCTTTTATTTACGAGTTAACGTTTGTGCATTTTCTTCTTTCCTTTTTTGTTATTTATTTATTCATTTATTTTTACGTTTTGTCTTTCCGGATACTCGTTTTATTTCATGTTTTTATTTTGTTTCTAATTTTCCAGTCACTGATTTACTGTATATTTTGTTTGTCATACTCTTAACTTCACTGCCAACTGTCATCATCATCACCTCTACTATCAGTGCTACCATCCTCTACTACCATCACTAGGACCACAGCTGCTATTACCACTACAATAACTAACATCACTTTTCTCCACGAGCAAAACTATCAGAATAACGAATGTCACTTTCTCACACCTACACTTCTCTGTCTTTCGTCTCTTACGCGACTCCCTGATGTATCCTAGCACTCCTCGCCTCCCACGGTAGAACAAACAGGTACCACAACACACTCCCTCATGAACAATAAACATGCTTAGCACCCTGGGACGCTCCGCCAAAAACCTTTGAAACACCCACTTTGCCATTCAATCCTCCAAGGCCCAATTCCCTCTTTCACTCTGTATCTCTATCTTTCTTTCCCTTATCAGTACCTTTCTCGTTTGCTAATAATTAGAAAACACAATTCAAGAGATGAGAAATAAAAGATGAAGAAACTGAAAACTGAGAGACAACCACCACCACCACCACTATTGCTGCTACTGCTACTGCTGCTACAACCACTGCCTCGCCATTTGTGTTCACCTAGCAGGCAGGTGGTCAGCAGGAGGCATGGGGGGACTGGAGGCATGCGAGACAAAGTTTGGAGCTGTTAATATGCCCCAGGGAGTCGTCCAGTTGCTTCCTTGCGTGGTTGGCTCGGTTGGTACCTCCGCTCTGGGCTGCTGTAATTATTGGCTTGTTTTAGTGTGCGATTCCTAAGAGCATTCCTTATAATGATGGAGTGGCTGGAGTTGCCTAGAGGGCTTGTTCATTTGCTCATTTATTTATTTATCTATCCATTTTTTGTTATGAGTTTTGAATTCGTGAGTTTATTTTTCATAGCTTTTTTAGTTTTATTGTTTTTTTTTTTAATTACTTGGGTTAATATTGTTATTTTTCACCCTAGTGTTATTATAATAGTTGTTGTTGATGTTCATGCACGTAACTGCTGCCATTGCCGCATCATTTCCAAAACACATTACCGATAACTAGTTTGCAATAGTCCAGTTAAAGTTGAAATATATGAGTTTGTTTCATACAAATTTTCAAACCATTTGCAATTACATAGCAAAAAAAAAAAAAAGAATCTCGAGTCACATATTTTAATGCTGAAAGTACTCGTACGAATCCTTATGCTCCAATATTCGACGATAAAATCATAATAGTAATCATAATGTGCCGGAATTTGACATTTCTGCGAGTATAATTCTATGAATATATATGTGCTCAATTACTGGCGGGAGAGTGAGCCTTCCCCTTGAAACACAGCACTGGCAAGGGGCGGGGAACGGCAGGGAGGGAAGAGAGGACTTGACGAGACGAGAGGACCATAGCAATAGAGAACCAACCATGGGAAGGGGAAGGAATGGCAACAATGGGGGAAGGAAAGACAGAATGGGGCGGAACCAGAGCTAACAAACCCTAAGGAAACAAATAGCGATCGTAGATGTAATAGTTTCATGGGGAGGGAGATTAAGACAATAGCACAGGAGGGAGGGAAATAAGACCATGAAATGCGGACACTCAAAACTGCATATAGCGTACTTGAAACCCTAACTTTTTATCCTTTGTAATGGTCGCGATGGGTGATTACTGTTCCCCTCTCAAGACCAGACTGCGGGGGGTGTCAGGATGAGGGGAAACGAGAGAAAGAGAGAGGGAGAGAAAGAGAGAGAGAAGTCGTTTGTCACACCCTCCACTGGCCTCTGGGGGAGGTGTGGGAGAAAAGGAAGGAGGGGAGAGAAATAGAGAGGGATAAGGGACAGGAAAAGACCTTGGGGGAGGGAGAAATAGGGAGAAAAATGTGACTTCGGGGAGTGAGAATAGGAAATGGGAGATGATACGTGTGTGTGTGTGTGTGTGTGTGTGTGTGTGTGTGTGTGTGTGTGTGTGTGTGTGTGTGTGTGTGTGTGTGTGTGTGTGTGTGTGTGTGTGTGTGTGTGTGGCTTGGGTAACGCGACCCAGAGTACCTAACTTGGCGACTCAGTTTGTATCGCCCAGCAAACATCACCGTCACCTGAGCCTCTCTACTCGCGGTTCGCCACAACTTTTACACAGACACACTAAATACACCCGCCGTCTACCAGAGAGAGAGAGAGAGAGAGAGAGAGAGAGAGAGAGAGAGAGAGAATACTAACACTTCCTTCCTGGTGAATATAATCCTTACACTCCTTATACGCCCAAACCGATGAGTGGGAGACAAGAAGTGTATACAGGTAAGTGCTCCTCTGAGAATGAAAGGCGGTGAAAATGACCAAGGTAACAAATATGCGAACTTAAAAATGCCAAGGCTTAATGTAAAAGAAGAATTTAGGAAGTAACAAAAATCAAGAAAAAAAGGAAGTTATATTCTAATTGTGAGAACTGGATTTTAGGATGAATTTTATACGTAATATTTTCTGAAGAGGAGCAGGAAAACCAGAACAGATAAGGGCAGAATAACTCACTTAATATCTTCAGTACCATGACACGTTCTCATGTTCATTCTTCTTACTATTTGGACATTTTATACAGCTTCAAAATTTATGTTGTGATTAAAATAGTGAAGACTCTGGCCATTAATCTTCTGCCCTTCACAGACCCTTCCTAATGTAAATAAAACCATCTAATCATACCCAAAACTCATGGTAAAAATGCCTCCCAGTACTGAAGGGGTTAACTTGCGTATCACCACAATACACACAGACAAAAAAAAAAAAAAAAAAAAACAGAGGGAAACAAAAGAACCTAATAAAAGAACATAAATTTAAGACTAATTCTTGTTAACAGCTACAGGAAAACCAGAACAGATAACAAGATATCTCACTTAACTCGCGTATCTCAGCATCGCACTGGATACATAGAAAAAAAAATAAACATACGCAAGGCAATTGATACATACTGAAGATACAACACGATGGAACCAAACCCAATTAACTGAGTCCATTTTGCTCTTGTCTGTATTTACGAGACACTAATTATTCATATACTAAGGCAAAGAAAAAATACAACAACCTCGCCTCTCTCTGGAACCAATCACACACACACACACACACACTCACTCATACACACGCACACACGCACACATACCATAAAAAAATGAAGTTATTAAGTTGATAAAAATAAATTGCTTGGTGCAACGTAAGCAACTATAATGAAGTCTGATACTCACAAAGCCTCTATTAACTTAGGTAAATATAAAAAGTAAAGCATACGTAACAAAGAAAAAATCAGTGGTAGTGGTAGTGGTGGTGGTGGCGGCCGTGGTGGGGAAGGACAAGTGTAAACAGATTAATCTTCGTCTTTATAGGAAGTAACCATCAACACTGCTCTCTCTCTCTCTCTCTCTCTCTCTCTCTCTCTCTCTCTCTCTAACATTCCTAAGCATTTCGTCACCCTATCTCTTTCTCAATCAACACACTAATTTTAAAGTTATTTGTCATTGTGAAACATATTATGATTCTTAAAGGAATTTAGCAGGAAGTCTAGACTGTCAATAAGGAAAAGTCTCATAAGAACACGACTAATGATCTCTGTGTCGTTAGGAAATAATAAGAACATGCTTAAGAATACAAGACTGTTTTCTACCAATATAAATCTTTCCTAATGCTAAAATATATACAATTCTATACGTTTTCCCTCCTCTGTTTTTATTCTTGGTGGTGAGATATACGTCGAGACCTTTCCTTATATTTGTCATCCTCTTCCTTCCTGCATAATTATCATCCTTCACGCGTATCTCAAATCATCTCCTGAGTCTTTCCCCGGGTCTCTTCATCCATCACTGTCTCTCCAGCTTGAGTTTAGCACGTTTGCTTTTCCTTCATCATTCTTTATTTCGCCTTTGTTTTCTCTTACACTCCTCCCTCCTTTATCTTGGTCTCATTATTTACCCCCATACTGCAGTTTTTCTTTGTTCTTTGTTACCTTCTTTCTTTCTTCTTTTCTATTCTTCTCTATAGTGAGGTCATGGTTGTATGTATGTGTGCCATCCTATCTTATCCTTCTTCCTGTCCTTCCTGATGCTTTTTTTTTTCTCTCTTTCTCCCTTGCCTTCCATCCTCTCTCCTTCTCGTCCTTTCCTCCCTTCGCCTAATGTCAGAGGTTAAGTGTGGGAAGGAGAGGGAAATTACAGGGAAACCAAATTGTAAGTGAAGGAAAGGTAAGGAATGGGGCGGTGCAGGAAATAAGATATGTATAATTTACGTGTGAATGGGAAGATAAATGGGTGTGCATATATCATGAAGGAAGTATGATGTAATGTTCAATGCATTACTCTCCACTCTTACTACTACTACTACTATTACTACTACTACTACTACTACTACTACTACTACTACTACTACTACTATTACTACTACTATTACTACTACTATTACTACTACTACTACTAGTACTACTATTATTACTACTTCTGCTATTGCTACTACTACTACTACTACTACTACTACTACTGCTGCTGCTACTACTCTCTATTGTAATCACGAAAATCATTAAGAAAAACAAAAATAAATGCGCAGCTATAAAGAATACCAATATTTTCATCATCTGCTCATTATCGGTAAAGTTAATGAAGTCTCTCTCTCTCTCTCTCTCTCTCTCTCTCTCTCTCTCTCTCTCTCTCTCTCTCTAACTCAATCTTAGGCTCGGTCTCACGCCCCTTCCTTCCTCTGCTGCAACACGAGTAAACAAACTAGCGAGAGGAGCGCCACTTAGTGTAACATTATGCATCCTGTTTGCAGACACGCAGAGCTACACAGCCTCCTCCCGCTATCGGGCCGGTAAGGGCGTGGAGGGGCGTGGAGGCGAATGAAAACATGGGAGGGTACTGACGAAGGGATACTGAAGGAAAAGGGTCTGGGCGTGAATGTGGTGATGGATGAGCGAGGGAAGGGTGACGATGATAATGATGGTTGTGATGATAGGGAGGGTGAGGAAGAGAGAGGGTGGATGTGTAGTGGGAATTGAGGTGAAGTAGTAATTAACTGAAGTGAAACCTGCAATAAACTTTCTTTAAAGAGTGAATGAGGATTTGTGTGACGTTTGTGGGTCGGTCAGAAGACAGTAAATGGAGGCTAGTTGATGTAAAACGTAGTACAACAAAGGAACACACCAGACGCTGCGGACTGGACTCGATTTCTCACACGAATTTCGGGCGGCAGGAAATATCAACGTCAGACAGGATGTGAGAAAAGGACGGGCGACTGACAGGATGGCCCACGTGTCCACCCATCCCTCTTCAGGACACTTAAGACACGGGTGGGATAGAGAGAAAAAAAAACTTAATAACCCAACTAGAACCTTATTATTCATCCCACCTCCTAGTGACAAGGTGAGTACATGGAGACGGCAATTTCCTGCGGCTAACACTTGCAGGATCGCAGTAAAAATTAGCGATGCGGAACGACTGCTTTTAAAATGTGCTGATAAACATCTTGTGGAAGCCTTCTCGTTCCTGTGTAATTAGGGAGTCGGTCTGCTGCGTGTCTCGCCCAATCACTCTATTCACTGTGGTTTCTGAAGGCGCAAGATCTTAATTAGTAGTCGCGGCGCAGCTTGGGCGTATAAAAAAAGGTTTGGCAAGCACTCACACGGCCTGGCGCAGAACATTATGATCCTTTTCTCTCTCTCGCCAATCCTTCGGTGGAAAAGTGTATCTCGCTGGCAATTCGCGAGTGAGTCAGCATCTCAGCATCTCCTCCTGTCTGCTCAACACTGCCTACTATCTTCCTGCACACATTCCTCTCCTTCCTTCTGCTCCTCTTATTCCCCTTGTTTCCTTCCTGTCCCTCGCATTTTACATTTTTTCCATTCTCTTCACGTCCACCCCTTTGCAGCTCACACTCAGTCTCGTCACCCTCTTTCCTCTTCTTCCCACTCGATTCCTAGCCCTGGAGAGCCGCCCCCCTTCAGCCTGGAGCACTTCCTATCCACCGAAGCCTCGAGTGTTGACCTAAGCGTGTCGAGGCGGTGCTGGCTGGTCCAGATATCAGCGAAGGTGAAAGCAGACAGCGTTATCACCAGGAGATGAAGCCCGCAGCAGACAGGGAGTGACAGGCAGAGAACAAGATGAGAAAGCATACTGATAGGTTACAGCACGCATACACGCACGCACATTAGTCTAACAAAGAAAGAGGAACGAAAACATGTGTGAAAGTTGTTGTAAAATATGAGTTTAAGAGTAAGAAAAACACAAGTTACTCACGCTACTGACAGTAGAATCATACGGTAAACTAAATATCGAAAAAATGGAAAATAAATAATGCTTCTATCCACAAATGTCTAAAAGCGCTAAGGATGAGGACGCAGCTAGCCATGGACACCTAAAGCAAAAAGGAAGAGCAACCTATCGAGCGAGGCGAGGCAGGCAAAGGAAGCAACGCCAATCCCAGTCACCGGCAGTCTCCCTTCACCTTTGTTCCTTAGCCGCGCACCTGCTGAGATTCTGCTTCCTTCTCACTCCCTTCCTATGCCTTTCCTGCTTCTTTTCCTTCCCATCTGTCAGTCTGTTTGTCTGGTCTCTCTCTCTCTCTCTCTCTCTCTCTCTCTCTCTCTCTCTCTCTCTCTCTCTCTCTCTCTCTCTCTCTCTTATATATATATACATGGTAGACATCAAATTTTTGCATATGTTTTAATTAGTGACTTTACACGTGATGAAAATGAACACATATTGTCTTCATGAAAAAAAATAATAAACAAGAGAATAATGATAGTAAAAATTAACATGATGCATGAGAGACTTATACAAGATTTCTAACACGAGCATAGCATTTTAATGAATCTCTCTCTCTCTCTCTCTCTCTCTCTCTCTCTCTCTCTCTCTCTCTCTCTCTCTCTCACACACACACACACACACGACGTAATGACACACGTTTTTTAAGATTTTTCGCATCAGCAAACTTCATTATTGGCTCTTTAGCAACTTAATCGCGACGTCTTGTCAGGGACCAAGGACAAAAGGAATTAGGGGAGAATCAGGCGAGAGAGAGAGAGAGAGAGAGAGAGAGAGAGAGAGAGAGAGAGGCAGGGAGTAGGTGAGAGAGAAAGAAAGAAAAAAGAACAAGGAAGAATAAAGGAAGGAAGGAAGAGTCACTGTATAACCTTGACGGAACGAAACTGAGGAAAGAGACAGAAAAGTCAAACAAAACCTATAATGTGGAATGTTGTCGAGTGTGGCATGGGAATATTTCATCAGTTTGTTGGTTTGTTTTGTGCATACTAAACACGATGAATCCTGAGGCGTGTTGCTACTTTATTAATCACTACCAGGTGTGTGTGTGTGTGTGTGTGTGTGTGTGTGTGTGTGTGTGTGTGTGTGTGTGTGTGTGTGTGTGTGTGTGTGTGTGTGTCGTTCATCATCCTAATCTCAAACTTAAATTTAAATCCTTCTCCTTCTCTTCCCTCTACCCTTTAGTCAAGTGCATTACTAGATTAGGCGTTCCAAGAGAGCAAAGTTAAACACCATTTCATTAAGAACTAGACTCGGTGACAGGTGGAGGACGTGAGACTGTCTGTGAAACCTCGACCATCTACCTTTCCTCTATCTTTCGTGACCTTTCATCAACCATCACCTCTATTCTACATGTCTAGATTATAGCCATACCTTCCCTCCTGCCTACCTGAGTAACCTAGCCACCTTACTCACTCCCTCTACCGCCACCACCACCTTCCCTGACCCCATAAATACCAGTGGGGTTTAAAGTACGGGAATGTGATAAAAGCGCCAGGCGACCAAGACACACTGCAGGACTTATGGTTTCTCCGCGTGCCTCTTGAAAGGAAAAAAAAGCTGTGGAGGGATTATTGATGCATTGCAGGGGGTAAATTTGATCTGGATACTAAAACTTTTACATAGATGGTTTAAATTATAATGGTCTGGGATATAAATCATTAGCGGTAAACAGTTCCAGAAGGCAAAGTTTGTTAAATGGCGTGTAAATCAAGACCACTGGTGTATAATTAATGCATCCTTGATCCTGATTTGGCACACGATGGGAAACAAGGGGATCTTACTCTCATATTCAAGAAGGCTGACAAGGTAATTGCGTCAAATTACACCCCGATTAATCTTACATCACCCTGGACAAGAATGAGGGAAATTACGAGATAATCTTGTAAAGTTTCTTCAAGATAATCCCACATTATTAGACCGTAACTTGGCCTGCGCTGAACAGGACTTTGGAGGACAGATTCACTTCGCATCCCGCACAAAACACGCCCGATGCACCAAAAATGCGAAACATTTATATCGTTTATCCGATGAATAACTTCCGGATGTGATTAACAAAAGTAAATCACGGGGAGGATAAATTGATGTCAGATTAGCGGCAGAGTGCACGAGCTTCAATAGTTGGTTATTTTTATTCACCAAAATAGTGCAGGTTTACATAAAAGTATAATATAAACATACAAATTGATTTTTCGGTACATTTTAAGTAGTACACTTTAAGTTCAGGTTAAGATTTTCAAACACAGAGGTATGCTTTTGTAATGGGCGATGCAACAACAGACACCTGCTAGACTAATTATAACACAACCACTATGTTTAACTGAGATACATAAGGCGCCCGGGACATGACCAGACCTGTTAGTTGCCGCAGGTGACGCAACGGAACGACGGAGAAGAGAGACGGCTGACGCATTCCTATCTACTGCTGTTATCTTGTATTTTTTTCCTCTTCTATTCTTAAATCCATCATGAGTTATTGATGGACCATTCAGTTTTAATTAGTGCCTTTATATACAAGTTTCTGTTCTAGAGAATGCTCATGATTTCTATTTATTCCTGCTTTCATTTTTTTTTTCGAGCACATGTTTGGTTGAAATTTAATTATCAACATCATGTGAGAGGAAGTTATATTGGTAAACATAATTGGAAGGCTTGTAAGCGTCCTTGTAAGATATATAACCACACGTGCGTTATGTTTAATTGTTTTATAAGCATAATTCGGTTTCCTTGATAAATGAGACACGTTATGAAGAAATATATGTGTTTGTGTATCTGTGTCTGTTTACCGGCCTGTATTTCTTGACTCTTACAAGTATCAATTTTACCATTATTTTGTCACCAGTAACACCATCATCATAACCAACACCACCAACAACAAACACCATTTTATCACCATCTTCACCATTATCATAATATACCACCATCACCACAACCACCACTGCAACCAAGAAGAGCCACTCACAACATCCACAGCCATCTTCATCACTTAGTTACCATCATCACCACCATCACTAAGACCAAGAACAACCATCCACAACACCAACCACCCTCCAACACACCCGAGTAATCTCCAACAGCATCACCACCACCACCACCTCTACCACCACCACCACCTCTCATCCCTCAGAGCTGTTAATTGGCAGGTGATCAAAGAGTCAAAGCGTCGTAATTCTAAAGCCTCCTGACCTCAATACACTAAGGCGGAAATTAATTAACAACGCCAAATCCGAATTTCAACGAGTCATTTGAGATTATTAACGCTTCTCGATTGAAAATATGTGGTGCTTATGTATGTATGTATGTGCAGGTGTGTGTGTGTGTGTGTGTGTGTGTGTGTGTGTGTGTGTGTGTGTGTGTGTGTGTGTGTGTGTGTGTGTGTGTGTGTGTGTGTGTGTAACTGTGGTGTGTTTGTAAAGGAATTTCAAAGCTAACTAACTGCTTTCTCCTTCCATCTTCCTTTTTCCTCTTGTTTTCTATCTTCCTTTCATCCTTCCCTTCCTTTCTATGTTCCTTTCCCCTCTCCTTCCCCTCCTCTTCCTCATCCTCTTGTAGCCTTTTATCTTCCTCCTCCCCTCCATCCCATTAAAGTATGACATTCGTTTTACTAAAAAGAGAAAAATACATACATTCACTGTCCAGTTAGAATAAACCTTACAACTTCTGGACTTATTTGTGAACGGGCACAGGCCTGGACCGGCAATACCCTGCACTCGTTACTGATGAAGCCTCAAGAGTTGGTATGTCGGAGAACGAATATTCAGAAGGACCTTCCTCGTCCATTGCCTTGATGATTGAAGTTTTGAAGTTTTCCTCCAAGGTATCTCTCTCTCTCTCTCTCTCTCTCTCTCTCTCTCTCTCTCTCTCTCTCTCTCTCTCTTTCCATTTCAGTCCGTTTCTCTTTAAAAATAAAGAAAGTAAAGAGCAACTTGCAAGGATGGAGAGAAGCGAAAAGAGGGAGAAAGAAAGGAGAGAGAAATGGAGAAGAGCAAAATTGAAGAGGAAAGGTAAGGCACACAGAGAGAGATTGAGAGAGAAAGAGGTCGCAAGGGGAGGATGGAGAAAGGAGGATGGGTCATGCAGCCTTCCCCGCTCCCTAGCTTGTAATTCCCTCCCCCACAGATCAATATTAATGTCTATTTGAAACATGGAGTCTGACCCTGCGAGCCTGGGGTCAGCGGCGGCATGGCTGGGGGCGGCGCCTGCACACATTGGCGGCGGTGAAGTGTACACGGGGGATAAAAACGATGAGAATAGCCCCACGATAAGCTTCTGGTCATTCTTTGCGCCTCGTATTTGTTGATCAGGGTGTTTAGGTGAGCCGTGACCTCCTCCGCTTAATTACGCGTGGATGCATACATGATACTAACGCTAAATTCGACGCTTTGCTTTCTTACGAGTATATTGAAAGAAAAGATAAATTATCAGATGGGTTGTCAAACGTGTTTCTCCTGCTAATGATGTAGAACTCTTGCTAGTCTGTCATTCGAACCATAGAAAAAGCATGATAACCAGTGTAACTTCAACTAAAAATTTGAGAATATTGGATGTATGGATAAGTTTTTTTTTTCGGAATACGGACATAGATGACTGAACAAAACATCTATCCACAAGGGAGTGTGGTCAACTCAGCTGTGTCTCTCATTGGTATTCAAGGTGTGTGCGTTTTACCAGTTATCTGATTGTAGTGAGTGTTTTCTGAGGGGTCTGATTTCAGCCTCAGTCAGCTAATAATGCCAAGGGTAATAGGAAGGCTCCGGCCAGTGGTAGTGTTTCCAAATCCCACAGGTAGCGCGAAGGAGCCTCTCAGGAACCCATCATGGAAGTATGTTATCAGTGGGAGAAAAAGGGCGGGTGGGAGTGGA
>NC_059302.1:7590924-7623424 GCF_017591435.1 Portunus trituberculatus | reverse complement strand
TGAACTCATTAATCCGAATCACCCTTCATATGTAGATCACATTGTGCATCAGAGAGAGAGAGAGAGAGAGAGAGAGAGAGAGAGAGACTGGGGGGGGAGTGGAAAAGGATGTGTAGCTAACCGGTGGGAGAGGGAGAAAAGAGAGAGGAAAGAGGAATGAAGAACGAGAGAAAGCTGCCACGGAAGAACAGATGGACGAGACTTGAGGAAAAAAAGGCAGGTAGAGATTAAGAAAAAAAAGAAAAAAAGAGGAGGGAAGGGGCGTGTCCACTCTGATGACTAAAGGGTGGAGGAGGAGGAGGAGGAGGAGGAGGAGGAGGAGGAGGAGGAATATAAAAGAAAAAGATTAAAAGATTGAAAAAAAAACAATATCAACTAAATCATATTCTAGTCAGGAGTATTATGGCAAGAATATCAAAGAAAAAAATATGTATGTATGTAAAACAAAAACGAAAATGAAAGATAAAAAAAAATCAAGACAATAAAACCAATTTAGACCAAAATACCACACCTCCCTAATTTTCCCTTCTCCTTCTGCTCCTCCTCCTTCTCATTTTCTTTAATTGCTTCCTTGTAAATCGCTTTATTCTCCTCCTCCTCCTCCTTCCTGACTTCCACCTCCGTTCCAGTTCTCGTGGCATACATGGCCTGCCTCCTACTAACCTTCCTCCTCCTCCTATTCCTTGTTGATTTCTCTCTCCCCCGGTCCCCCAAGGCTGCAGGAAGTGTTCATTAGCCGTGCAGTGTCTTAGGGGCCCGTTAAGATAATTTTCAGAGCCGCTGCAAGGCCAATGTATCCTTAATGGCGGCAGGATAGGGCGTAGAGGGGCAAGTGGCAAGGGTGTGACGAGGATATGTACCAGCTGAGGAGCGTGAAGGATAGGTGAGTAGGATTAGATGCAGAGGGAAATAAGGGAATGATGTAGGGAAAAGCAGGATGTAGGTTCGGGAACATGAGGAAAGACATGATGGGAAATAGGATATGGAAAGGTTTTGGATATTGAGGAAAGGATGTACAGAGAATATATCATGGAAGATGAGGGAAGGATGTGTAGGAATATACGTAAGTGAAGAAAGGGTGTGTGGGAAAACAGGATATGCAGAAGGTGAAGAAGGAGAGGAGAGGGTGAGTAGAGAATTAAGATATACACGCTAGATATGGAAAATGAGGAAGCGATAGGAAAGGAAGATAGGAAATGGCTGATGAAGAGGAGAGAAGATTGCTTAGAAAAATGCGATGTGTAAACGTTGATGTAGATGAGATGAGGAGAAAGAGACAATGTAGGAAAACAAATTAAAACGAAGGAAGGACAAAGAATAAATAAAACATGAAAAAAATATATTGAGATAGAGAAATAAAGCGGAAAATAAGAGCAAAGGATCATACACGAAAAAAAAAAGAAAAAAACGACACTAAAAACAAAAAAAAAGAAAAAAGTAATGAACAATGAAAAAGAGAGACAAAATAAAATACTCCCATGACACTGCAAGACGTCCAGGAAAGAAAACAATAATGAGACAAAGACAAAAAAAAAAAAAAAACTATGCAAAGAAAGGAAAACACGAGACAACAATAAACAAGAACCATTCAGCTGCCCCCAGTGGTATGGTGGTAATCTCAGTAATCCACCCATGGATTTATAATGATCCTGACGTTATGGGGGCTGGGAAGTCCCTTGAGGGGGGAGGAACAAAGCTTTGATGCTCCAGCGTGGGCAATCAAAGCTCCAGTCTAATGCATCAGTCGAGTCGTGCTTACCAAAACCCGCAGCCCGGCCAGTCTGTTGCTCGGGAAGGTAATGGGGATAAACCAGTCAGGCGAGGAAAAGGAAAGGGAGAGATGGACAGTGGTAGAAAGGAGAATAAGAAGGAGAATGGAATAGGGAAAAGAGATAGGAAGCAGGGAATGTTAGAAGTGGAGAGAGAGAGAGAGAGAGAGAGAGAGAGAGAGAGAGAGAGAGAGAGAGAGATAGGATAGAATAATGGGATAGGAAATAAAATATACTACTGAGACTAAAAAAAGGGAATGTGGGAAAAGGAAAGGAGAAAGAAATAGGAAGAAGTGAAGGAAAGAAAGAAGACATGGATAGGAAAAAAAGACTTGGGAAGGGAAGGAAAAAAGAAAAAAATAAAGATATGAAGTAGAGTGGAAAGGGATATAGAAAATAGAAAGAAGTAAAGCGAACATAAGACCTTGTAAAACTGAGAAAAGGCAAGATTGAGGATAGGAAAGGCAGCAAAAGTGGAAGAAAGATAAAGAAACAAGAAAGAAGAGAGAGATATAAGGAAGACACGAGAATGGGGAGAAGAAAAGGAAGAAAGACGAGACGTAAAACAAAGGGAGAGAAAAGACAAGAGGGAGACGAAAAGCAGCAGAGGTGGCAGCCAAGAAACGAGAGAGAGAGAGAGAGAGAGAGAGAGAGAGAGAGAGAGAGAGAGAAAAAACAAGAGGTGGACAAGGAAAGCAAGAAAGTGTTGAGAAAAGAGAAAGGTAGATAGAAAAATAACAAAACATAAGATAACAGAGATGGAATAACTAGCAGAAAAGATAATAAACAAGAAAAAGAGGAAAGACGAAAGATAAAAAATGAGAAAAAAAATACAAAAGGTAAACAGAAAGCAAAGAGACAGAGGAAATAGCAAAAAGTGACAAGAAACAACATATAGACGAATAAAAACATGTAAGAAGAGACGGAGAACCAAAGCAGGGAAGTAAGGAGGAAGTGAAGGAGATGAGAGTACTAAGGCAGACTCTAATATTTACCTCCTACGACTCTCAAGTTTCCCACAGGTGCTCCTCCAAACCATGAGGAGGCGGCGGGGACGATTTATGGCCAAGCAAGAGGAGGAAGGCTGGAGGGGAGAGGGTCGACCGCTTGTGAATCTCAACAACCAACCTGCTGGAACCTGGCTAGTCCCTCCCCGCAGACCCTTTCTTTTACCCTCCTGACGAAGAGATAGATAGAGGGCGGGAAGGACAAAGAGAGGGAGGGTGTGGGAGATGGAGGGAAGGAGTTATGATGGAGGGTAGATGGAAGGGAATTTAGGCTACCGTTCCGCAGCGCCACTACTTCGCCTCGGGTCTGAGGCTCCCTAATTATCCATCGAGATAATGGCAGGAGGGAGGACCCGTTTTTAATAGGGCCTGATGCGGAGGGCGAGGCGCAGATAAGAAAAGATGCATCTCTGTAGCCCCTTCATGAGAGAGAGAGAGAGAGAGAGAGAGAGAGAGAGAGAGAGAGAGAGAGAGAGAGAGAGAGAGAGAGAGAGAGAGAGAGAGAGAGAGAGAGAGACGCACACAAAAATAGATAGAGAAAAGAACGCGAGAACATAACGTGATTGACGACACAGCCACATGTAATTACAAAAGCTACAAAGCATAATGAAGGGTGGATATTTCAGGCTATTTTCCTCCAGCAGTTCCTTTACAATCCTAAATTGCTATCACTTAACAATTATTTCCCATCCAATGACCTATTCTTCCCGGAGCCTCGCCCATCTGGTTCCAGCGGCTGGCCTCCACACGCCGTAATCATGCCAACTAGGGAGACATAATGAAGTGTTATCGTGGCTGCAAACATCCACATTAGCCCATCACTCCCGCAACCCGGCATTATCACATTGCAAATAATAGAAACCAGACTCCCCCCTTCCAATTGAACGAGAAAGCAAAAGTTATCAGCACCTGCACATCCTGGCTTGTTTTTATGGAGTTGCAGTTCTTGTCTTACTTTTCTTGCCTTCCCTCACTCACTCTCCGTGTTCCATTTCCTCACTTATTGACACCTGTTAACTCCAACGTCATTTCGTGTTGCTTAAAATAATTCTAACTTTTTTTTTTTTTTATTGATCACTGGTTTTGTGTTGCTTCTGCTTTTATCGTAGTTTGATTTTCTTTATCTTATTTCCCCTTTACATTATTATTCTCATTTATCAATTCCTGCGCATTCCGTGATTTTATGTTGTGTAAACTTACTTAAACTTCATTTTTTTTTTCCCTGAATTTTGTGTCTCAGTCACATATTTCCCCTTCAGCTTTTTAGCATAAGACGGAAATTATCCATGAACAATGAGGCACATGTTAGCTCATCACATGAATAAATTATCCAATAAATACAAAATACTGCCTCCATCATGCAAAGGTGGAAAGGGCAAGTGTTCCTATCTCCGGTCCTCCACCTCCTCCTCCTGGTCCTCCTCCTCCTCCTCCTCCTCTTTCTCCTTCAGTCCCATCTCCTGTTCCTCCTTCTCCTCCTCTGCCTTTGTATATACAACTGAGCAATCCATTACCTTCGCCAATAACACAAGTGGCTGGGAAAGTTTCCTTAAACTACGGAGGTAAGAGGAAGGAAAGAGGAAGACGAAGAGGAAGATAGAAATGAATGAAGTAAGAGAAATAGGAGGGAAAGAGTAATTTACTGACTCACTGACTAAATAATTGACTGATTTTAAAGAACAACAACAAACGAAACACCAGAGAGAAAACATGAAAACTTCTTAGTCATAAAAAAGTACAGGCCAGCACATATAAACATCTCAGGCCTATCTGAAGGAGGCGAGGGCGTGGGAACTACCCCCAGCCTAGTGAAGTGGGCGTGGGGATGCGAGGTATGGCCGTAGGGGGTGACTTGGAAAAGGGAGTGGGCGGGAAGTATGTAGGGGCAGGAAGGGAGGGCAGGAAGGGAAGGAAGGGAAGGAAGGGTACGCTGGGACTGGCTATCTGATGCACCGCTAATGTCCCAAGGTAGCCTGACCACCACACGCATGCATAATTAATGACAAATGCTTACACAAGTATGTAAACAACACCTACACACTCGCCAGACAGACATGGACACACGCACATACAGAGAGAGAGAGAGAGAGAGAGAGAGAGAGAGAGAGAGAGAGAGAGAGAGAGAGAGAGAGAGAGAGAGAGAGAGAGAGAGAGAGAGAGAGAGAGAGAGAGAGAGAGTGGGGGCAGTACACGATAACATCCTATTCTTATGATTTATATGTATCTTTTTTTTTTTAATGAAGAAAGATGATGTAGGCGGGGTAGTAGTTCATCTTGGAACACTTGCATCACATTACTGTTCCTTTTATACAGTGTGTTATTTTTTCAATCTTGATTTAGGAGTTGAAAAAAAAAATAACCCGATCAGCTTCTCATGAATTTGTCATAAAACACTTACTTACATTGTATTAATCATTAGATAAAACTTTTACTGAATGTTCTTAGTATCTTGGAGATATAGACACAAGCTCTCCTTTCTTCTCTATTACTCCATTTTTCTTTCCCAATCTCCTAAGTTAATCTCAAAGCACATTTCATTCTAAACTTTTAATCCACTGTGTATATTACGTTTATATCGCAAAAGGAAGTATAAACATAAATACATTTCAAACCTCTTTGCTCATCACTTCTCTCCTTTGAATCTCACCACTTAGCCTCATAGCACTCACGCCATCACACACACCCAACATAAACAATATCGACATACTTCACTGTATTTCAGTTCCCTTTGCTTATCTGTTTACCTTGCAATCTAAACAATTAACCCCGAAAGCAAAATAACACTCTTTTGAAACCTTTTAACATAGATAACCCCCCGAGACACGTTTTTGCATTTCATTCCTCAGTGCTCTTCATCCTTTCCCCTTTCAGTACCACCAATTAACTTCAAAACACATCCCAACATCACAGATCTAACCCCTTTTAACCTCCACGAAAGGAAGCATACACACAAACAACCCTCTTCAAAGCACCTCTTTGCATTTTACTCCAGTCTCTTATCTATGTTTTATCATATTCAGTGTCATATTCGTATTGGGTAACAGAAAGCGTCGGACCACCCAGCAGGACGAGCCTTGTACCCGCGTGGCCTTAATGTGGCTCTCCATTTTACTCCCTCGTGGTCAAGGGTTACGATTTCGTGAATGTATAGCATGAAGCTGCTTTATGTGAGAGTGCTTTATGTCCCAGGGAGGCGAGACGAGGCCAGGAGGGGATAAAATGAGTAGGAGTAAAGAATATAAAGAATAAAGAAATGTTGAGAAAGACAAAGAAAAGGAGACTGGAGGAGAAATGAATGAGAGGAAAGAGGGAGGTGTGGAGGATGAGGATGAGGAAGAAAAAGGTTGTTCTATTAGTAAAGGAAGAAGTGAGTGCGTGGGAAGTATAAAGAAAAACTCTCTCTCTCTCTCTCTCTCTCTCTCTCTCTCTCTCTCTCTCTCTCTCTCTGGCATGATGTATTTCTTGCTAGCGTGTGTAGTTTATGTGTGTAAGGATTGGTGGGTGGATGTGTGTAATACTGAACTTGAACATGAGTAATACAGTAAGACAAGCTGTATACGATCCTCCTTTTACTTCAGTCTGACTTACAATTCCTCTCTCCTCCTCCCATCAAAACTAATGCATTCCCTTACATCCCTCTTTCTTTCTCTCTTTCCCTTTTACTATTCTCCCTTTTTATTTTTTCTCCTCCCTTGCAACTGACCAAAATGAAGCTTGAAGCCCTTCACTCTTTAGGACGACCCAAGCTTCCGTAGTTACTTGTTTAGGTGGGAGCAAGGCTTTTAACTTTGAAGGGAGAGCTTTTAAAGGCCTTCCCCTTAAAAAAAACCTCCCTTTATGTGTGTGTGTGTGTGTGTGTGTGTGTGTGTGTGTGTGTGTGTGTGTGTGTGTGTGTGTGTGTGTGTGTGTGTGTGTGTGTGTGTGTGTTTCTTAATCCCTGACCTGCCACCTGTATGACCGAGATTCTTTTTGTTTGTTTTGTGTTTGTGTTGGTGGAAAAAAATGCTCTTCTCGTTTTGTCCTTCGAAGTGATTCCCACGAAAAGAAAGTTTGGCGGGAGCGGGTTTCCTCCACAAGGCGGCTCCAGTTTTTGACGGAATTTATCACGTCTTCCTCAGCGCCTGCAGACATTTATGGAGTCTCACGCCTTTGTTTTCTGACGTCACCCTTTCCTCCTTTCCCTCCATTGCTCCGCTCCTCCCCCCCTCACGTACTCACTCTCTTCCACTCCTACCACTTTTTCTCTCTCCGGTTCGCTTCCCTCCTCCTACATTCTTTTGCCACTCAACAGCTGCAGCAGCAGCAGTAGGCAACAGCTACAGTGTTCCTCTTAATCTTCCTTTCCTGAATATACTTTACACTCTCCTTACAAATTCTTTTCCCTTCAAGTATTTTATAATTCAAGAAATGTGTCCGTGATCTTCCTGGATTTTATTATGCTTCGTAATTAAGTTCTCTCTCTCTCTCTCTCTCTCTCTCTCTCTCTCTCTCTCTCTGACACTTCACAAGTTCATGCAATGGCACCAATGAAGCCTCAATCTAAAATAACTGTCGAACTTTTCAGGAACCAATAGAGATCAGCAAAAATAAGTTGATTTTTAATGAGAACCAATAATTAAAGCAGAATTTCCATGAAGCTGATAAAAAGAAGGAAATAAGAACAAGACAAAACACAATGAAGAAAAAAAAAACAAGAATCGGAAGCAAAAGAAACACATACAGACATACAGTGGAAATATATGAAACGAAACTCAAAACACACACAAAAAAAAATCCATCTCTTACTCCTTCATATCGATCAAGCGAGCCTTTCATGTTGCCTTTAATCGACGGTTCAGCTGCCATCAACATCTTAAAACGACTCGATTGACAACTTTCCACCCTCCTCCTTACCCCACCCCCCATTTCCCGCCCAACTCCTTACTTCCTTCACTCACAAAATCAGCCGCTATTCACACCAACTTTTTACTTGCACTTTTTGGCTAAACGTCCGGCTTTTGATGTAAAGGTGGCGATGTTGATGTTGCTTTTACCAGAGGGATGAGAAGGGAAGAGGACAAGGAGGAAGAGGAAGCGGGAAATGCGGTGGTGGTGGTGGTGGTGAGGGAGCAAGAGAGAGGGACGAAGAGAAAGAGAAGGAAGGAAGATGTGGCAAACGAGGGTGGCGGTGAAGCAGGAAGAAAGAGAGGAGAGAAAGACGTAGAGAAGGAGGAGGAAGAGGAGGAGGTCATACAATAGGGGATAAGTTGAATATGAATAAACAGGAAGAGGAGGAGGAATATGAGGACAGCGACAAGGAAGATAAGAAAACTAAGAACTCATGCAGAAAAGAAGGGGAGAGAAAGAGAGATAGAGAGTATAGCCCTTAAAAAAAAGAGGGAAACGAAACAGCAGAAGGAAACGGTACGGGGGTAAAGAAGGGTAAAGGGAAAGAACAAAAGGGTGCAGGATGGAACACAAGATAGTGTGGAAGAGGAAAAGGGAGAATGACATGAGGGAAAGAGGGAAAACGTAACGTAAACAGAGGGAAGAAGCAAGAAAGGGGTGCACTATACATGGGAAAGGCAACCAGAGAGAGAGAGAGAGAGAGAGAGAGAGAGAGAGAGAGAGAGAGAGAGAGAGAGAGAGAGAGAGAGAGAGAGAGAGAGAGAGAGAGGAGGAAGGACAAAGGAAAGGAGATGCAAAGGAACAGAAGGAGCAGAGAAGTTGAAGTACGTAACTATTATAGAGAGAGAGAGAGAGAGAGAGAGAGAGAGAGAGAGAGAGAGAGAGAGAGAGAGAGAGAGAGAGAGAGAGAGAGAGAGAGAGAAAGAGAAATTTTCCACCAACTTTCCAGATAGTAATACGTCCTTTCCTTTCTCTCTCTCTCTCTCTCTCTCTCTCTCTCTCTCTCTCTCTCTCCTGCAGAAGGCTTCCGCAGACTTCTCTTATACATTCCGCTTCATCACTCGTCTCTCAGGACACGCTCATCTTACATCGGTGAGGAGAGGCCTGCAGAATGAGGAGGAGGAAGAGGAGGAGGAGGAGGAGGAGGAGGAGGAGGAGGAGGAGGAGGAGGAGGAGGAAGTGGTGGTGGTGGTGGTTGTCATTGTGATTTATCAAAATTTTACATTCCTTCCATATTCGAATTGATTTTATTACTTTTCTCTTGTCTCATCATCATCATCATCATCATCGACATCATTAACTTTCCTTCTTTGTTTGTTTGTTTTTTTTTCGCTCCTCCACCTCCTCTAATACTTAATTTCGTATAATAATGCATACCTTCCTTTTACTTCATCCTATTTTCCTTACATTCTTTTTTTTTTTTGTCCCATTCCTTTTTCATCACCCACACCTTTTACTTTCTCAGTATGATTGTCTTGCCCTCTTAATTAACACCTCCAGCTGACAATCCGGGTGCTGGTAACCATCTGGACGGCGGCGCCCTTGTTGACACTGGCGCCGACGTCCCGCTGAGCTGACAAGGGCACGCGGGGAGAAAATTCTTGTACGATCTATGACTGGGAGGCTGAGGCTGAGATAGAATGGCTGTTTTATTTCACTTATGCAAGGCTGAGATCAATAACTTACTAACAGAGGTATCTTATTAATTGTCTGTGAGTGGAACTGGCAGGGTTCTTATTCTCTCTCTCTCTCTCTCTCTCTCTCTCTCTCTCTCTCTCTCTCTCTCTCTCTCTCTCTCTCTCTCTCTAAGGCTGCTGGGATATTGTTTCCACAGCTTAGCACAAGATCACTGTGGCTTCACCTAATATGTATTGGATCTGGAAAACTTCCTACATAGGCTCACTGGCAAGCCCTCGTCTCCCTCTCCATCAATCCTTCCTTCCATTATCCCGCGGGAGAAAGACTGGCAGGAAAATGAGGAAGGTGTATTGCAAGGAAGTAGAGGAGGTGGGGAAGTTAAACTCACCTGACTTACAGAGATATTAGTGTATGTAAGGTCACATATATTCAGTATTGGTTGAAACCTGTCAGTTTGTAACCCAATTATTTCATACTTTTTTTTTATTACCCCATTTTGGTTTGAAGCTGTCAGTTTTTTTTTTTTCAAGCTTCTTTATAGTAGGTTATTTAGTTTGGTCATTGCTGTTTTTTCTTACTCTTCTTTCTTCTCCTCTCCTCCTCTCCTCCGCCTCCAGTCTACCTTATCCCTCAGCCTTCCATCACCTGTCGAAAACCCTGATTTTACTCTAACATGAGTGAAAATCATCTTTCCCAGCCTGTCTATCTTCTGTCCATTTATTTCTGTTCCTATTTGGTTGTACGTCTCTCTCTCTCTCTCTCTCTCTCTCTCTCTCTCTCTCTCTCTCTCTCTCTCTCTCTCTCTCTCTCTCTCTCTGTTCCAGCCCTGCCCTTTCCTTTTCTCCATTATGCAACCGCCTATCTGCAGGTAGCGTTCATTCCTCACATCAATATGAACATGGCGATGAGGCGACGGAAAAACCCTAATACCGCCAACTGGGAAGCTAAGCAGACGACACACATAGATAGATAGATAGTTAGATTGTAGTAGTAGTAGTAGTAGTAGTAGTAGTAGTAGTAGTAGTAGTAGTAGTAGTAGTAGTAGTAGTAGTAGTAGTAGTAGTAGTAGTTGTTGTTGCTGTTGTTGTTGCTGTTGTTGTTTTTGCTGTTGTCGTTGTCGTTGTAGTTGTTGCTATCATTTTTTTACTGATCACAGGATTATTGTAGTCATCAAAGAGATTGTTGTCCACATGATCAACAACAAGACAATTTTCTTGTAATATTTACTTTAAAAAAATACTGCAGTCCAAAATAACACAAAGAAAAGAACACAAAGAAAAAGCAACACTCAAAGACACACATCATAACATCCATCCACCACATACATACTTCCTTGTTATTTTCTCCTTCCATTCTCTAATATAACACCTTCCTTTATATTATGCACGTTTCAACCCTTTAACACCTTCGACCCACACTCACCCTTTCCCACTCCCTCCCTTTTTGCAGTCCCCCTCCCTTAGTGCAAATCTCCCTATACATTCCCACTCGTTGCATATTCCCCTAATCTTACCCTACCAATCTCTACGTCCCTCCCCTCTCTCCCTCTCTTCCTCTCTCCCTCTCTCTCTTCCCTTAAAATACCAACTGGACAGAAAGAATTAAGTCTCCCCTACCCTAAGCTTTTATCATGAGCTACAGGGGGTGAAGAGAAGGGGTGGTAGTTAAGGGAATAGAAGAGAAAATGGAAGAGGGAGAGGGAGAGAAGGAATAGTAAAGGGAGGAAGAAGAGGAAGAGGAAGAGGAGGTGGTTGGCACTAATACAACGACATTACGGAACACTGAATCTGCTTGTCGACGAATAATCTCCTTTGTGATAGACTCTGAAGAGGAAGCTAAGGCAGGAGGAAGACAAGGAGGAGGAAGAGATGGTGGTAGTGAATGTGGTGGAAGAGATGTTGGTGGTGATGTTGGAAGGAGGAGGAGGAGGAGGAGGAGGAGGAGGAGGAGGAGGAGGAGGAGGAGGCGCCATTAAAGCACGAGAAAGATGATGGAAGAAAGAAGCAGCAGGAAAAGTAAGAGAGAATAGCGGAGAGAAAAACAACAAACGGATTTTCTTTGTTCGTCACACACATCTCTCTCTCTCTCTCTCTCTCTCTCTCTCTCTCTCTCTCTCTCTCTCTCTCTTTCTCTCTCTCTCTCTCTCTCTCATATAAGCAAAACAGTGACGTGCAGAACCAAATGTCTGTAACTAATAACTTTCTAATACAATCACCGAAGCGACTCGCTCGACTCTCACTGACCTGCGAGTGACGGAGGGAAAGGAGACCCCCAATCAAACTCAGGTATTATGCACAAAAAAGAAAGAAAAGTTGAGCAGTGTGTGAGTGAGGTTTAATTTCAGTGTCACAAACAGCTGCAGGAGAGAGACCGAGAGCGAGAGAGAGCGAGCGAGCGAGAGAATGAGGGAGAGGGAGATAGAGTGAGAGGGTTGGAATCCCCGAACTGCAGTGGTGATAGCGATCTTAATATCACTCTCCCCTCACTCAGCACGGCAGGATCTGATCGCCAGGCACGGTGCAGCACAAGCAGAAGCAGCAGCGGCAGTACTCCTGATAACCAAGGCACCAACCACCCCGGTTCAAGCCTCCATAACGTTCTGCTTAAAATATTCAGCCTCTGTTTTCCTCTCTTGCTCGTCTGCTCTAGAACTATCTCTTGCATCATTTCAACGCCGCACCTTTACTACATTAAAAGGTTTTAGTCAAAGTTACACTGAATATTGTGCGTTCTTTTATGATTCCAGTGACAGTTATTTTTTTTCAAGATTATGTTTTATCAACCCCCCTCAGTGCTATGACACAGTTTTACATTTATTCAGATTACTATTTAGTTATTTTTTACAGCTTCAGAAACTCATGTGCGGATTTTAATAGTGAGGATGCGGCCGTTAATCTTCTGAGCTCCATAGGCCCTTGTTAATGCCAATACATTCGTCTAATCATACCTATAGTAAAATTGCCTTCCAATACTAAAGGTGTTAAAAAAAAGAAACACTGTTGAGATCCTGGCTAATCCCATATGTGACCATCTGAAAATAGCAAAGCATTTCTGAATATGCATCTTACTTGTACCGCAGCGCGACACTGCAGACCAGATGCCACCAGCCCACCAACCCCTTCCCTTGGAGCTTCTCGTGTCGACTCCCACGTTCCCTAGTTTGGGACCCGTGATCCCACACCAATGCATGTCCGTCACGGCTTTCATAAGAGTGTTCACGCCGCATTTAGTACATGGTGTGTTGTTGTGCGTGTGTTGGTGTGTGGTGGTGTGTGGCGGTGCGTCTCGGGGCATCGAATGTGTGTGTGTGTGTGTGTGTGTGTGTGTGTGTGTGTGTGTGTGTGTGTGTGTGTGTGTGTGTGTGTGTGTGAGAGAGAGAGAGAGAGAGAGAGAGAGAGAGAGAGAGAGAGAGAGAGAGAGAGAGAGAGAGAAAGTAAGCGCTTCCAGGGTGGCGTTAAACACAGTCCCCGTCTGTTCAGGCCTCCGTTATCAGCAACACGCTTCAGCTCCGCCTTCCGTTGACGTCCAAATCACCATCTCTGTGTTTCCAATCCCCTTTCTCCTTCCCCATCCCCCTCACGTCAGGCCCGCCGCTCCCCTCACGACCGCAATAGCTTTGTGGATATTTAGAACTACCTATAATAGATAATCCAGCCTGGCACCCTAGAGCACAAGATATCAAAGCCTCAGAGCCGCCAGCCGACCATGAAATCCGGCTTGCCTGGGTCCCTGGCGAGCTATCAGGGCCATGGTGGCGTCCGTGGTAGTAGTGGTGGTGGTGGTGCAGCCGTTCGAAGCCGCCACTCCCATCAAGCCGCCCTTCCTCTCAGGCTGATCGGCCACCCGTGACGCCCAGCCTGTTAACGCGGGCCTCACGGTTGACGGAGTGTCTACGTGACGCGCCTCGTCCAGTGGTGAATACGCGCCCTATATGCATCCGGAGCTCACCAAAGATATGCTTGTTTTCATTCATCCAGGTTGAAGTCACATGCTTTCTCTACTGTGTCCCCCAGCATTTCGTCTGCTTCTCATTCTCGACTTCTCATTATTCACAGTTCGAGTCTTTCATCTCATTCTTATTTGTTCGTCCGTCATTCTGTCTGTCCTCACTCTCGTGCCACCCTGTCCTCGTCTCTTATTACACTGGCTTCTCTTTCTCAGTATTTCTCACACTGTCCGTCATCGTTCTTATGTCGTCTTTCTTCACTCTGGTTTCTATTCCCTAAATTCCTACTTTGTCCTTCACCCGTTTCTTTTCATAGCTTCTTTTCCTCATCGTAGCTTTCTTTCACTCTTGTTCTCGCTATCTTTGCACCCTAGACACTCCCTCACCTCTCATTCGTCATTCAAAAGCTCACTTCACCCTCTCCCTCACTACCAGCACCGCTCTTCCCTCACTCCAGCCTCGCCCATCTTTTAGCTCAGCCTCACTCCCTCACTACCACCGTTCTCTCGTAACTCAGCCTGGCGATGGCAAAATCTGTCTGCTATCCTCCCCCGCGTCCTTGCTGGGTGCGGGGGCCTTAAAGATGGAAGGGAGAGGGAAAGGAAGGGAGGAGGGAAGGGAGGGAAACAGATAAGTAAAGAGGGGAGAGTCGAAGGAAGGGAATGAAAGAAGGAATGGAGAAAGCGACAGCAGAGAGAGAGAGAGAGAAAGCGACAGAGAGAGAGAGAGAGAGAGAGAGAGAGAGAGAGAGAGAGATGTGGTAGGCTATATAGTAAGCAGCCAGCCAAGTTAAGTAGCCGAGATTCGCATGGCTTAGTGATGGCTGAGGGAAGCTTAGGATGGGTGACTGATTAAGATTCAGCCTCACTGCCTTCCCTGCGACGCTCTCATCCCCAGCAGGAGGAAGCGACGACCTCCAACCACTTCCTTCACTCAGGCTGAGGGGCGCGGCTGAACCAGGGTCATGAACGGGTCGCTACACACACCTGACATGATCCAACACACACACACACACACACACACACACACACGAACCCTTCTGATATTGGTAAAATCTTCCCTAAAAGTATTATCATGTAAAGTGGTGTTTCTACCGCGCCAACTCTGCTCCCCTGGGATGATTCGGGGTGGCGTGAGTAAGTACAGGGAGGAGGAGGAGGAGGAGGAGGAGGAGGAGGAGGAGGAGGAGGAGGAGGAGGAGGAGGAGGAGGAGGAAGATACTCAAAGGCAATGCTCAAGACACGTTCGGGAAAATGTCACTTGATGTGTGGCTGCGTCAGAGACCACCACTATAACCATCACCACTGCTACTATCACCACCACTACCATCACCGCCACCACCGCCACCTCCACATAAAAACACAGGAGGGAGGGATTTCGGTCCTTCTGGGAACTAAATGTGGGGTGGATGGATTCATTTTCCGGATAAAAGCCGAAATTTTGTGATGTAACTTCAAAAGGCGACGGTGACAAAAGGATTTTTCCTCTTACTTCGGACCACAAAACCAGCGAACTTCCACTTTATTTCTCCTTTCTCATATTATACGAAGTCTTTTAATCTTTCCTGAAACTCTTGAAAATGTATAGGAAGTAAGAGCAAAGTTTGTTTTATGTTCCTTTATATCATAACCAACATGAAATAGATGAAATATAATCTTTTTTTCATTTTTCTTTCTAATATCACATCAACCACTTTCAAATTCTACTTGAAGCCTCTTGAAAATACATGCAAAATAGAAGCAAACCTATTTTCCCTTCCTATAATATCATGCCAATCATTTCCAATCGATCCTGAAACTCATAGAATACATAAATAACAAGACATGAAGACAGAAGAGAAGCCAAGAGAGAGATGTGATGAAATGAGAAAAATATATACGTATTCCCTGCTTTAAAAATCCCACTGGAGGCTGCTATTCTGCTATTCAAGGAGTCTAATTACATTCCTGGTTTTCGCTTCCCCTTCTTCGCCATTGAGTCAGTATGTCTCGCGGCCCATTACGGCAAGTATCACGGCCTCGGCTGCCTTTCAGGTGATATTTTTTCCTCCCCTCTGCTTCCCATTCCGCCTTCCGCGTCTTTTGTCCTCTCTCCCCCTTCTCCCATTCTTCTTCTGGAATATTGCATCCAGTCAGTGCGTCTCTTTCTCCCTCTCTTTCTTCCATTTCCTAATTTTTCCTCCTCTTTCCACGTCTACGGCTCGATTACCGTCTTCTTCCCCTCTTTCTTTCTTTTTAGGGACCTTCATCACCATTTCCATTTTCATTACCATATTCATCATTGTTCTTGTTACCATGGTTGTTGCTAATATTACTATCATGATTAAACTTTTTTCCATTATCTTTTTTTTTTTTTTTTTCCTGATTTTTTCCTCCTCTTCCTCTTTCTCCTTCTCTTCCTCCTCCTTTCCTCAGCGTCCCTGTAACATTATTCATCCATCCATTTTCCTACCCTATTACCACCACCACCACCACCACTCCTCCTCCTCCTCCTCCTCCTCCTCCTCCTCCTCTAACGTCCTAAGCTCCTCTACTTCACAACCCTTCACTACGCCTCCTTGTAACACTTCACCTCTGCTCCGTTTCTCTCTCTTTCTCCTCCATCCCTCTCTCCCTCCCTCCACTCTCTCACTCTCTGTATCTCCATAACTTAATCCCTTAGAAACTCCTTATTGCAGTACTCCCATTCTTTCCCCTTCGACTCCCCAGCATCTCCTCCGTCGCTCCTTCACTCCGTCTCTTTCTCGGGATCACAACAATGACTCCCGGCCATTTATTGAGACACCGCCGCTACAGATCATAACCGCGCGTCTTGGCCACTGAGGCGCGAGCGAGCGTGTGTAATGGAGGGGAGAAATGGAAGAAGAGGGGACTTGAGAGGGGCCAAGACGAGAGAGAGAGAGAGAGAGAGAGAGAGAGAGAGAGAGAGAGAGAGAGAGAGAGAGAGAGAGAGAGAGAGAGAGAGAAAGCTTTGGTAAATAAGGATGTTTCAAAAGTTAAGGAAAAATTGTAAGATAGTGTTTAACAGTGAAGAAAGAAAGAAAAGTTGTTTTTTTACGCTCTTGTACGAAATGAGGGACAAAAAATATAAAGCATTTGTTTCGTAAGAGAGAGAGAAAAAATAAATAAACAGAAATACGCAAGATTTCGAAAAAAAAAAATCCAACGAAAAAAATTACGAAAAACAATGAAAACCAACAAAAATACAGAAAACACAATGGAAAACGTACGAACAACAAATAATAAACCAAAACAACAACAACAACAACAACAACAACAACAACACAGAGAAACACATCTGGCAAATGGAAGGAAAAAAGATGATAAAACATGCCAGAGAAAAGTGGATATGAAAAGGAGGAAGAATTATCATAAACATGAGATATATACAACGGGAGCAGAAGGAGGAAGATGGAGATACAGGAGGAAGAAGAAGAAGAAGAGGAAGATGTGGGGGATGAGGAGGGGAAATGGAGAACGATGAGGAATGCACCAAAATGAGGAAGACTTAGGGGTGTGAGCGGCATCTGCATACTGGTGAGGGAGAGATGGTGAGGCGTGGCTTAGGGAGAAGGGGGTAGAGGAAAGGGAGGGGGAAGGAGGGGAGGCGTGAGAGGCTTAGGGACTTTGGGGGGAGGAAAGGGTGTGGCAGGAGAGGAAAGGGAAGGAGGTTGGAGAACAGAGAGAAGCCGCCACAAGATGTAAGCGATGGAGGGTGAAGGACATGGAGAGAAGGCGAGGAAAGTACTGGGAGAGGTTAGCGGTATATAGATGGAGTGATTGTGAAATGACTGCACTCTTCAGAAACAAAGGTATGGTTGACTAAAGTACTAAGGGAATGTGATATTAGATAAAGTTGCAGTGAAATCAATCAAATCATCGAACACAAAAATGAGAAATATAAGCACATTAAGAATAAGTGAAACAGCAAGAAGCTTTACACATTGCAGGCCTTCTGTGAAATGCACCTACTTATTTACACATTCCTTTATCATAACTTTAATTAAACAAAACAGTGATACTAAAGGCTAGCAATGGGTCGGTCAAGGAATGGTTAGAATACTTGAATGATCTCGATAAACGGGAAGGATGTATTAAAAATCCTATAAAAAAAAAAAGTTTCTCACGCGTCTCCTAAAAAAAAAAAACTATTCGGAACAGCTAAAGTGGTTTGGGGAAACGAAAAAGACCAACACTATAAGTCATCGAAAAATAAGTAAATGAAAGCTTCTATTCCTATTGTAACCACATTTTGTATGTATGTATGCATGGATGTATATGTATGTATGTATGACGCCGCGCACACTGCCAGAACGAGACATCCGTCCCTCCGTCACAGACCAGTATTCAGAAATTGCTCTCTCGCCACGACTACTTTCAAGAGCCAGAAAACTATTAGCTGGGTTCTCTAGAATTTTTTTCTCTTAGTAATGAAGAAATTTCGTTAATATCTCTTTACATCTTTTTAAACACCCCTAAAAATATTATTATTTCAACTGTAGCCTTTGGAAATAGTTGAGGTCCGGCGCAGAAGTGTTTCAAAATATCGTCCACCAATGCTTTGTGCAGTCCGTCACACTGCTATCTATCCCTCCGTCACACTACCAGTACCGTCACGTAACCATCCGTCCTTCCGTCACACTACCAGTACCATCCATCCCTCCCTTTGTCATGCAACTATCCGTCCCTCCGTCACACTACCAATACCAACCATCCCTCCCTTTGTCACGTAACCATCCGTTCCTTCGTCACACTACCAGCACCAACCAACAGTCCCCCCGTCACGCTGCCATCCGTCTCTCGTCCCCTATTCGTCTCTCACTTCATCAGAGGTCGTCCCTTCCAGCCGGCAGTACGTAGAGGCATCAAAATTCACCACTTTAAAGGCGTCCCTACCAATATTGCGCCACAGTCAACCCTTTTTCTTCCCCTCTGCCTTGTTCCCTCCGCCGGTCCCTCCTTCCCTCTCGGCCTCTCACTCAGTTCGTCCTCCAAATCCTTAACTCCCTCAAACACCCATTACACTAAGAGTTTACGATCCTCCTATACCTCTCTTTAGCAAAAATACTCTCCCTCTTTCCCTCTCTCTCTCTCTCTCTCTCTCTCTCTCTCTCTCTCTCTCTCTCTCTCTCTCTCTCTCTCTCTCTCTCTCTCAAGACAAACAAACACTCTGCAAGATGACCTCAGGGTTTCGGTCGAGACGGACAGAAGATAAAACACAAGAGGAATTCACTTACAGCTTTGTTTTTCCTTTTATTTTTTTCTCTTGTGGCTAAAGGGGTAATAAAATAACGGAGGCAGGCAGGACGGAGAGAGGGAGAGAGGGAAGCAGAGGGAGGGATGGAGAGATGGGAGGGAGGTAGAGTGGATGGTCAGAAAAAGAGAGAGAAAAAAATGAAAGGTTTGGAAGGAGAGGAAGGTACAAGAGGCAAGAAGGGAAGCTGGCAACGAGGAGAGATGGAAAGAAAAAATACAAGGGAAACAAAAGGTGAAGAAAGAAAGATGAGGTAGAGAACGCAGAGGAAAGGTAGAGGAAAGAAAATAAAGTATAAAAGAATTAATTGTTTTGATTTAATAACTGCCTGATACAAAACTTATTCACTCTCTCTCTCTCTCTCTCTCTCTCTCTCTCTCTCTCTCTCTCTCTCTCTCTCTCTCTCTCTCTCTCTCTCTCTCTCTCTCTCTCTCTCTCTCTCTCTCTCCTCAGAAACATTCATCATCTTGGCTTCGTCGGTGAACATCTGCAAAACTTTCTGAGTGTGCGGGAGGACAACTCGGAACCTCTTGGCAATATGCTCCTTGATGACTGTCTCCTCCTCCTCCGCCTCCACCTCCTCCTCCTCCTTCTCCTCCTTCTCGTTCTCCATCTCTTATACTCCGCATATCAGCCTTGCCTTGCTCTCTTTCCCCTCTTGGGCTCACAAATTCTTCCCTGCTTGGCTGACTATGACGTATGTGATGGTATTGTCGTGTCTACGGTGTCTGTGCTGCCCGAGGGGCTCTTGCAGGGAGGCGAAGAGGGGACACAGACAGGATAAAGGAAGGAGAGAGCGAGGGTGAGGGAGGATTATAAAGGGGAGGATACACGGAAAAAGGAAACAGTAAGAGAGAGAGAGAGAGAGAGAGAGAGAGAGAGAGAGAGAGAGAGAGAGAGAGAGAGAGAGAGAGAGTATTTGACTACATAAGAAATTAAAAGAAAGAAGGAAAAGGATGTGGAAAGAAACAAAAAATGTTTGCTTAACTGAATACTCGGAATATGTGAAGGACCAACGCAAATGAAGAAGAGGAAGTTTAAAGATAGCGTGCCTGGAATTTAATGGAAGGAAAAACCACAGTGCTGGAAAGTTCAGAGGCGGCACATTTCTCCCGAATTTACAAGCGTTGAAGTCTGCGAGGCGGCGACGCGGCAAGACGCGGAGTGTTAATCTTGGTAATGGGGAACACGCGGGAAGGCAAGGCTGGCAAACACGAAAGCAGGAAGATATACAGCCATGGTCAACAGTACAGTACTATACACCACTCTCTTCTGTGTATAGGCCTTCTTCTAATTCTACTCCTCGATAAGTTAAGAAACTAAAGCTTGGTTTCGTTAAGACTGTCAGCTTATCAGGTGACATAAAACTGAGGGGAGAGCATAAAACATGATCAATTCTAAAAAGCCATACTACTCTCTCTCTCTCTCTCTCTCTCTCTCTCTCTCTCTCTCTCTCTCTCTCTCTCTCTCTCTCTCTCTCTCTCTCGTTTTTTCCTTAATCTTCGTCTGATCTGCTGGGAATCTACATTTTACAGATTTTGTTGATTGAATGTCATTGATCATGAGCCCTAACCTCTTCATTATTGGAGCTCATTCTTACCTTGAGTTTTGGATATAATTAGACGATCTTATTGACATTAGGAAGAGTATATGGAAGTCAGATGATTAATGGACAGAGTCTTCACCATTTTAATCCCCACATAAGTTTTTGAAGCTGTATAGAATTGCCAAATAATAAGCAAAATGAAAATGAAAACGTGTCATGGTACTGAATAGGTTAATAATGAGCAAAAGCTTAAAACACAATGTAAGTGAGTGAAAACTACTCGACTTTTAAATCCAACTGCATACCCTTCGAAATATTGTTCGTGGATTTCCATCACCAGATAATTATGATGGTGATAAGAACGAAGGAGGGAGATGGTGCTGATGGTGATGATGATGAACCGTCTGCCGCTACACACAATCGAGGAAACTCTGTATTAAAAAAAAGGGGAAAACAAACACACGTGATCTGCCTCCCACACAGCAGAGTTTGGTGTTACCGCAGACAAATACAAACAAAAAACCATTCTCACTCAAACTTTCTGACCTGAACCTCTCCTTTTCTCTTTCTCTCACTCCCTCTCTTTCTCACTCTCCTTCGCATGTTCCCCTTTTCTCCCTACTGTTGCACTTTGCTGTACTTTTTTCAGGTGTTGACTTGGCATGGCTGTGCGCTGTCCCCTCTTTCCTACGAACACCTCTTCTGGAGACTTGAAAGCGACATGAACAAATTCTTTGTACCCAGAATTGAAAAAAGAAGTTAATGAAAATGTTTCGTGATTTTTTTTTCTACGTTGTCTACAAAAAGTATCCATATTAACTCTTTGACATTAGTTTTTTAACCTTGACTATAGGAAAATTACTGGCAATATGAGTATTTTTTAGGGCTCTTACTTGAACATAAAGAAGTTAATTAACGTTTTGTAATATTGAAAAAAATGACTAAAAATTATTACTGTAAACAATGCAAGTTCAAATATTAATAAAATTTTATTTTCATCCAGGAGTACAGTACCAGTTACGTGAAAAAATTTCAAAGGGCAAAAAATATGAAAGCAATAGCATGTCTTCTTTCTACATTTTTCTGTAGGGAGCAAAACAGGACGTTTAGACAACACAGAGACGAGGTAGTCGCCCTAAACGGTCTACTTGCTTTCTCCTAAATGTAAATGAGCCACCCTCAGCTCCCTACCCACGCCGCTCACCCTGTTAACGAAAGTCACGTTCAGGAACTTTAGTTATAATTACAGTATAAAGTCAGAAGAGACGGCACGACCTGCGAGGTTACCCGGGGAGGCCACGGGGTCCTCGCCATGTGTGTGTGTATGTGTGTGTGTGTGTGTGTGTGTGTGTGTGTGTGTGTGTGTGTGTGTGTGTGTGTGTGTGTGTGTGTGTGTGTGTGTGTGTGTGTGTGTGTGTGTGTGTGTGTGTTACCTAAGATCTAACTCTGTGTTTAGCTTGCCAATATGTTTCAGTAAGCCATATCTACAGCGATCTTAATTCCAAGGCCTTCGAAGTTCCCAATGTGTCATTTTCTCAAAACTAAATAAAATAAATGTTCTGTAAAAATCAATAAGGTGCTCAGGTCGAAACTTGACTTGACCAGTTTTATGTTCACATTTTTTCTCCAGGGTAAATAAATCTAGATAATTATTTCGTGTACAAGTTATTGATCTGGAATGAATTATAGAGGCTAATTTTTGCTTCTCCATTCCCTCAATCTCTCCTCTTCCTCATGCAATTTACCATAACCTCTTTTTTTATCATATTTCTTTTATTACAACACACCAAAGACCTTCATTATACTGCACACCTTTCAACACTAATAATTCCTCGCTTCAAACATCTTACCATTACATGAAAAAAGCCAGAAAAACCTCATTTAAATACCGTCCGATACTGCACGGCGGAAGAAAGGATAAGGCCATAAAAGTGGACTTGGTCTAGGTTAATTTCATCACAGTCTGGAGCCGTAAAAAGATAAAAAAAAAACCAAAGTAATCAAGCTTTTCTTTTTTCTCTGCCACCCCCTCCATCTCTCTACACTGGCCCTCCAAAACCCTTCATCTTCTGGACACCAACCACCACCACCACCACCACCACCACCACTCCCTCAGAAACACCCTGCTCGAATTTCTCTCGTCATCCGCTACCCTGCAAGAATCTCACTGCTTTCCTCGTGTTTCAGTGGAGATATTTCCCACCTCCTTCGTGCACCCAGGAGTCCCCTCGCTCATGTTTACAAGCACAGGTTGTTTAGCTTTGGGATTCTGTACATCATAATCCTCGTGTAAGGTCTCTCATCACGCCTGGAAGGGAAGAAAGGAGGGAGGAATGGAGGGAGGGAAGGAGGGGAGGAAGGAGGGGAGCCACTAGTAAAGGAATGAGAGAGGAAAGAAGGAAAGGAAGTAGAGTGGGAGAGCCCTCAGTACTTGTTGGAATAAGGGGAAAGAAGAGAAGAAGAGGGAAGGAAAGAGGGATTCAGAGTAGAAAGAGAGGAGAGAGAAGAAGGAGAGAGAGAGAGAGAGAGAGAGAGAGAGAGAGAGAGAGAGAGAGAGAGAGAGAGAGAGAGAGAGAGAGAGAGAGAGAGAGAGAGAGAGAGAGAGGGAGTAGCAGCACCAGCATAATTGGAGAGACGCGAGAGAATGATTGTACAAGGCTCAAGAAGAAAGGTTGAGAGGAGAGCGAGCGAAGGGCACTGAAGAAACACGAAAAAATGCTGAAATAAAAAAAAGGAATAAACATTTTCTTGACAGCAGAAACTAATGAGGCAACAGAGAAAACACAGAAGAGAGAGAGAGAGAGAGAGAGAGAGAGAGAGAGAGAGAGAGAGAGAGATAGTTGATTAATAAAAATGTTTAAACACAACTAGTTCATGAATTTTAACTCAGCATTCTAAGACGAAGCCAGCAACAGGGGAAGGAAGCCGGGACTGTGTAAAATTCATTCTTAAAAATTCTTGGCGCCGTAATTAAAAGAAAATGGTAAGAGGGTGAAGAGAGAGGGAGAAAGAGGAGAGGAGAGGAGAGGAGAGAAGGGAAGGGAGGGAGGGAGAGGAGGAGGAGGAGGAGAAAGAGGGCTATGGAAGAATCTCCCTCTTCCTCTTCCTCACAAATAAAAGAAGGAGAAACTGGTAGCACGGAACAAGGTAAGAAACAGAGAAGGGAGATAAAGCGAAATTGGAGTCGAACGGAAGGAGACAAGGAAAAAATAAGAAGGAAGCAAAAAATTATGTATATCCATAAAAAAAAAAAACATACATTCGTAATATTTTGTTAGTAGAATCACCTTCATTACAGTAGCAGTTTACTTTTACGCCTTTATCATTACAGATGTAATTCTTAAGGATTTTCTGATGAGAGAGAGAGAGAGAGAGAGAGAGAGAGATCAATTCCTTCTGTATATCCAAGACAACAAGAGTTCTCCAGTACTTACATGCAGTGGCGACCTTGGCTGTCTTGCTCGGAGTCAAGCCTCGGGAACTCCAGGCGACGCAGTTACACCCATAGCCAGAGTCGTCAAAGCCCTCCACACCCTCCACCATGCTCCGCTCCACCTCCATCTGCACCTCCACCACCCGCACGCCCGTCATAGGATCCACAAAGGAGGTCTCTGTCTGGGACTCTGGCGCGGGAGGTCCTCCATTACACTTAAAAGTCACTGCAATAAAGACCAAGGGAGATGGGTTAGTTTTGCGTCTTTGTGTTGATGTTATTTTATTGAGTTTTGAGTTGTCTGGTATGTGTCATCATTTATTTATTACTTGTGCTTTTTATTTCATTATTATGTGTGTGAGGTATACTGGTCAGGCAAAAAAAAAAAAAAGGAAGAAAACTAATGAATAATTAAAAATTCAATGAGGTGGCAGTTCCTAAAAGAAAATAGAAGGTTAAATAGATTTCTGTATAAAGAAAGTAACTATTCTTTTTTGCATTGTACTGATATTTTTCTTCTACTTTCTTCTGGATATTTTTTTCATTTGAATTGTGATGAGTACAGAATAAATGATGTAACCCATTTTTTTTCCAATTACAGTCACGTTGTTTTTATTATTTTTGTAAGTTAGACACAGCGGCTTAAACTTTCCCTGGCATTGTTTAACATTTCGCTTTACTTCCTGTTGTGAACGAGAAACATCGAGGCGGGAGAAGAAACAACACAACTAACAAGACAAGGCAGAGGAAGCGTGAAGGGCGAAATATCACGAGGAAGAATTATAGAAGCTTTCACGAACATCAAAGAGAAAGCGAAAACGGTAATTATAAAAGTAAAAGGGAAAAAAATGAAGAGCACAAAAAATTTTCATGACAGAGATGCATGGCGGACATGAATACAACTCATTACAGATCTGGACCAACATTACTCACACGTTGAAGCTGTCCACACACACACACACACACACACACACACACACACACACGTAAACAAACTAACGAACATCAAAGGACACGAAATGCATCTGAAATTAATGAATGGAAACTAAGTAATCTCTATACTCCTCGTCCTTCTCGTCCTCCTCCTCCTCCTCCTCCTCCTCCTCCTCCTCCTCCTCCTCCTCCTCCTCCTCCTCCTCCTCCTCCTCCTCCTCCTCCTCCTCCTCACAACACAGCAACACCTAACAACTACAACAAAACTAAAAAAAATCATCCTTCACGTCACACCAAGCTGTAAATTAATAATCTCTTAAAAAAATCTTCATATTTGTGCCATGAGCTAATTTTCTATCATATATCAAGGAAGACAAAAAAAAACAACAAGTAGAATAAAGAAAATAGTCTCCTTCACGCATTAAATAAGAGAGAGAGAGAGAGAGAGAGAGAGAGAGAGAGAGAGAGAGAGAGAGAGATATATATATATATATATATATATATATATATATATATATATATATATATATATATATATATATATATATATATATATATATATATATATGTGTAAGGAACGTCAGCTGAATATCGTGAGGCGAATGGCAGAGTAAAGGAAATGGAAATATATACAGATCATAATTCTTCACCTTTTTTTTTCGTGTAATCCGTCAGAGGGTGTACGCGTGCTGATGGCGCTGTGAATGCTCTCCTTTCAGCGCCATCCTACTGAAGAGGGGATTTTTTTGCACCTCTCACTCTATCAAAGACTCTCTCTCTCTCTCTCTCTCTCTCTCTCTCTCTCTCTCTCTCTCTCTCTCTCTCTCTGTCCATCCGTCTATAATATACCTCGAATTAATGTTTCCATCATCACTTTTTAAAATATATATAACTTCCTATCTCAATCTTCACATCTGATAGACCGGAAAAAAAAGGCTAAAATAATAACGTCAAAAAAACAACAACTGCCAGCAGATGTATATAAATAAGGTGCAACACAACCTACTTTCCGCACGTTACTTTGATCCTACCGCCGCCATCACAATTACCAGTCACCACTAATGGCTCATGCAGTCACCATCACCCTCATCACCCTCCAGCATTGCCATCGTCAAAACCGCAGTGCCTATCATCACCATCACCACCATGAACACCACACGCATCAGGGGAAGGTGAATGGACAGATATGAGCATGTGGTGCAGCTGGTGTTAAACGTAACTTTGCTTATATCTTATGTAAGTGACGAAAGTGTTAGGCAGCGTGATGGTGATTTTGTTTTGTTCACTTAAAAAAGAGTTGTATTGTGTTTGAATTTTGGTTTTCGTGAAAAACTGAATGTGTTGTTGGAAAAAAATAATGAGTAAATGAGTGACTGAGTGAGTGAGTGTGTGAGTCACTGGTTCACTTCAATGACTTGTTTGACGTTGGAAAGGTTAGTGACTGACTGAAGGACTGAATGACTAACTGACTGATTGATTCACTCTTTTTGATAAGAATGGAAAGCTAGTGACTGGCCGAGGAACTTTAGTATTGATGATTGACTGATTAAATGATGACTGACTAATCAACAGGCTGGTAAACTTGTGCAATGAACTGAAGGTTGGTCAAGTTAACTAATCACTATAATCAATATTTCATTCTTGGATAACATTGAAAGAAGGTCATGGTATAAGACAACACATTTTATCATCTTTTGTAAGTTTACCCGGCTGGTTTCCTCTTCCTGCTCTCTCTCTCTCTCTCTCTCTCTCTCTCTCTCTCTCTCTCTCTCTCTCTCTCTCATACAGAGGTAACATTACCTAAAATCCCCAACCTGCCAATCAAGGTACGGGAAGGTAATGAGACTCGCCCAGGTATTGCAGGCCGACCAATCACACATCACGAAACAATGAGGGAATGCCATGCCTCAGCCAATCAGAGGTCACGAAATGGGTGCACGAAAACCTCGCAAAGAATTAAGAAGGAAAATGCATAAAAAAAAAGGGGGAAGAAAAAAAAATTAAAGAAACTCAGTCCCACAGGAAGTCGAGGTTCACTGAAGAGGAGAAGCGGGGAACCAGAAAAAAGAAGAAGAAAAAAATAATAATAAAAAAGAAAAGAAAAACGAAAAGATCATGTCTATTGATCGATACAATATAATGATGGTGAAAAAATATTGAAAAAGAGAGTGAAAGAGAAAACTACGTAGAAGGTTTAACGTATTGCCACACAGTTCTATACCTCCATTGGTTATAACTGTGTGTGTGTGTGTGTGTGTGTGTGTGTGTGTGTGTGTGTGTGTGTGTGTGTGTGTGTGTGTGTGTGTGTGTGTGTGTGTGTGTGTGTGTGTGTGTGTGTGTGTGTGTGTGTGTATGTGTGTTTGTGTTTGCGGGGTTTTGTTATTACAGTGGCATACAATACCTTGAAATTTGAATCTTGGCATATATATTTTTCATTCACTACAAATAGTGCTATCTAGAAGCACACACACACACACACACACACACACACACACACACACACACACACACACACACACACATGTTAAGTTGATAATAAACAATACCTGAAACTCAACATATTTAAATAATGCATACTCACACTCATCACTCCCTCACTTCCTTCCCTTCCTGCCACTCTCTCCTTTCTCTCCCTACAACCCAGTGACCTGCACGGCTCACCACCCCCACCCTCCTGATCCTCCCCACCTCTGCATTACGCCTCATATTTTTACCCTTTCCCTCAGTTCCTGGAGGTATTAGAGCGATTCCATGACTCTGCACAGCCTGGAGCACCTGCGTGTCATCTTTCATAACGCAGGTGCAAAGATAATCAGGTATATTTGGCTATAATTATGATATATTTACTTTGTTGTACTTAGGTAGAGTGGGGACGGATTGGAGTGCAAACATACACACGCACATGCACGAGCACGCGCGCGCGCACACACACACACACACACACACACACACACACACACACACACACACACACACACACACACACACACACACAGGGAAGGAAAGGTCATTCTTCTGAAGTATATTTTCTGTTGATTAATTTCACATCAAATTAAATTAAAAGTAAATAAATGAATAAATATTATATGTTTTTCCTCTTACTCTTCTCAGAATGTAGATAATACTTTTGGCCTTTCCGTCTACTCCATAGGAACTGGCACATCATTACTATTGGTTTATGAATTTTGTAGCCCTTGACCCTTCAGTACTGGAACACATTTTTTGTCATGAATTTTAGGTATGATTAAACGATTTTATTTAGATAAAGAAGGTTCATGAAGGTCAGAACATTAACAATCAGAGTTTTCATTATTCTAATCCCAACATTTTATACATTTGAAGCTGTATAAAATCACCAAATAGTAAGAGGAATAAATATGAAAACACGTCATGGTACTGAAGGGATTAAACAGTTCACCAAGTATAAGTGGAAAAGAAAAAATCACCTTTACTAAGATTTTACTGCATGATATCAGCCTCCCGACCAAGTACTTCTAAATATTATAACTACCGGCAGTATATAGACCGTTGCATAATGAGACACACTTGGCTACTCCATACAGGCCAGGCACGCAGACTAAACAGTTTGGTTGGGTTGGCTGAGGCTGCAGAGAGGTCTGTTGTCAGGAATTGATCACTTATTGACGGGAATGGATGCGCTTGCCGGCTCAGAATATGTGGCTGATATGATATTAGAGAGAGAGAGAGAGAGAGAGAGAGAGAGAGAGAGAGAGAGAGAGAGAGAGAGAGAGAGAGAGAGAGAGAGAGAGAGAGAGAGAGAGATAAACACACCATATCTTATAACAGTATGTGTTTGTGTGTTTGTTTGCATGTCATTAACCTCTTCAATACCATGCCACGTTTTCATATTTATTCTGTTTACTATTTGGTGATTTTATACAACTTCAGAAATTTATGCAGGGGATAAAATAGTGAAGACTCTGGCCATTAATCTTCAGAAATTCATAGGCCCTTCCTAATGTAAATAATATCGTCTAATCCTACCTAGAAAAATCAAGGTAAAAATGCGTCCCAGTACTGAAGGGGTTAAGTCCACGTCTGTTACAGTGGTCAATAAAGTATCCATGTACATTTCTTCGTGCCTTCCTCTCTATGTCTCCCTATCTACGTATATGCAGGCGAACACGATTCCTTTTTACCTGAGGGTCAGCTTACCTTTGAGGGCGTGGGCGGCGCGGCAGGTGAGAGTGGCTGGTTTGTTCTTGATCACGTAAGCATCCTGGGGGTCCTCCAGTATGATAGGCGGGGAGTTGTCCGGCACCCCCGTGAGAGGACCGTCGCCCTCCTCCTCGCTGCCTTCCTCTGCAACAAAAGACAACATTGGTCATTACTCTTAGTCATCCGGAACTGGTCACACTGGTTGGTAGGGTAAGATTGGTAAACATGACATGAACGAATGAATGAAATGGGACGAGAAAGAACAAAAAAACCACACATTTCCTTGCTTTCATCGTGTGTGTGTGTGTGTGTGTGTGTGTGTGTGTGTGTGTGTGTGTGTGTGTGTGTGTGTGTGTGTGTGTGTGTGTGTGTGTGTGTGTGTGTGTGTGTGTGTGTGTGTGTGTGTGTGTGTGTGTGTGTGTGTGTGTGTGTGTGTGTGTGTGTGTGTGTGTGTGTGTGTGTGTGTGTGTGTGTGTGTGTGTGTGTGTGTGTGTGTGTGTGTGTGTGTGTGTGTGTGTGTGTGTGTGTGTGTGTAAGTCAGTGATTTTATGTCATACACAAGTAGAGAAAGTCACTGCAGGTATAATTTCTGGCTCGAGTTATTGCCTGAACATTACATGCTCTCATAATAATAAGTAACTTAGTTCATGAGTATATTATTTCAGGACCTCATAATCTCTCTCTCTCTCTCTCTCTCTCTCTCTCTCTCTCTCTCTCTCTCTCTCTCTCTCTCTCTCTCTACAAACACCAGGAACATTACCACACAAAAATAACCCAGACAGAGAAGGTCATGCATTGGTTTGTAAATAAAAACAAAATCTATATGATCTAGATAATCAATAATTGCGGTACCCGGCAGTGTGATCCGGCTACCTCCCTCCCTCTTCGCAAAGCGCAGTGGAGTGGGAAAGAGCAACAACACCCGTGGAAGGGAGGTCAAGCCATGGAGCAACACAGCAACGGGACATAATCATCAGGCAGCGTTAACCGGCATTATGGATGGCTAATTGGGTACTCGGGTGCTCGTTAAACTCTCTATCTGTTACTGTGTGCGTATGTGGGTGAGGGTTGAGGATGGAGATTACATGCATGGACACACACGCACATACATACACGCATCACAAGCTTCATAAGAAATCAATCTCTGTCTCTATGCTAACTGTGGTACCATCATTTGTTGTTCAATTATGATTATGTGTGTGAAGTTCTAGTATACATTCTTAAGTCACCATGTGCAGACTCATTTCGTACACCTCCAGTGCTTGTATTCATAATCGCTTTGCTCTCCCACAGTATAACTTTCCTACTTCAAAGGTTACACAGTCCTAGCAGGGTTCTCAAGAGTGCTTCTCGTGTTAATAAAGTAAAAATGGTGTTATTCCGTCACAAAAATCATAAACCAAACCAAACCAAAATCCGTGCACCTTCAACGACGGCCTTTTAAAAGTACTTGATATGCGACCAGAATATAGAACAGCTTCAGAAAATTCCTCAGACACACTACCAAGTCATGAGGTGAGGGATTAAGGAAAGATTGAACACTTTCTCAATAAAAGAAGTAATCCGAGCGGCTCCTTTCTCTTACTCTTTGCCGAAACTTGTAAATAATTACTTAGGATCCCTCAGGATTTTTTTCTTTCTTCGTAATATCCTGCTGGCCTCATCCGGTGGTGGGGACGGCGGTGGTGGTGGTGGCGGTGGTGGCAGAGGAAGGATGGCGGAGGAGGGAGGGAGGGAGGAAGGAAGGAAACAGGGAGGAGGGAAAAGGACGTGGAGTAGACGGAAGGGAAGAGAGTAGAGGGGAGGAAAGAGGCAAAAACATAACAAAAAGAAGAGCTGGGTGTCGGAGATTAAAAAAAAAAAAAAAAAGGAAGAGATATATGAAAAAAAAGGTTATGTGGAGAAACGCACGGAAGTAAATAAAAAGAGAAACGTAATCTAAGACCTGCAGATGGACAAAAATGGACAAGAGAGAGAGAGAGAGAGAGAGAGAGAGAGAGAGAGAGAGAGAGAGAGAGAGAGAGAGGAAAGGGGAAGGGCAGTATAGGCTTGGGTACAAAGAGTGTAGCTAAAATAATAGTGTGCGGGGGCGTGTGAACTGGGACGAGGAGAACTGGCTTGTGGTGGACGAGGAAGAAACAGAGGCAGCGGATGTGAGGGACAACGTGGCCCAGGGAACAAAGAAAACTGGGGAAAATAGGGAGGAAATAAAAAAAAAACTACCATGCCAGCGAGAGACGAATGGAAAAATGTGGGCAAAAAGGACGAAAATTAATCTAGGGTACAGTTAACTAAAGAAATAAAGAAAAAATACATATATACCATGACAACGAAAGACGGATTCAGAAAGGTTTGGAAATTGGGAGAAAATAAATTATAGAGACATGGAAACTGGAAATAAAAGAAAACTTAGTGAAAAGAGGAAAAAATAATACAGAGTACATGAAACCGGAATACTAATATTAAAATAGAGGAAAAGAACGAGTGACGAGTAGAAGAAAACATCGTAAAAAGGGAAAAATGATTAACGGGGAGGGAAGGATGAAAGACGAGATATGAAGTTATCATGAGCCTGAGAAAGTAGAGAGAACACGACGCTTCTCCTGCAAAAGTGTAGTTTTTCGAAGAGGGAATCCTTTGGTAGGGAAGAATAAATTTTACACACTGACCTTTCTTTCTTAATGCCACAGATTCTTAAAAGGAACCATGACTCCGCCTTGTGTTTAATATGACGTGTGTTTCTGGATGTCTTACCTTCTGACTGTGGAATTTTTTTCATTAATATTTCATAGCACTGCTGACTGAATCGAACACTGGAACTTCAATGCATGAAATGTGAAGAAGTCTCAAGTAGAGGTTGGGGAAGAGGAAGTCAATGGGAGACTGCTCAGTGATGTCTCCTACCTCTTCACTGTAACGTTTTCATTGATTTTTTTAGAATATTGTTTACTAAAGAGATAAAAAATTGCAAGCATGAACCACATATGAACCTTAAGTGCATGAAGTTTTTAGGGGAGAGTACTGGTCGCGCGAGGAGGAAGACAAGGGGACGCGACACAGTGATCCCCTCTCGGCCCGGTGCACTCTCGCAGACGCTCCACAAAAAAAAAGTGAAAAAAAGCAATAGAGTGACGATCCTTCCAAATCCCTCCTACAAAAGTCGCCTCGTTCCCCTGACAGGCGGTGTTAGGGCGTGGAGATTACTCGTGGAACAATGGGACTCCTGGGGCTGCGTCAACACCGTGCGTCACCTGCCCCGCGACCTTCCCACGACCTTGGAGGCACACTAAGATCTTACTGCATACACAAAAAAATCCACAAATAAGAATTGTATCAGATGAACCAATGCTGGATTTCGATTAGTCCGACAGTAATAAAAATCTTTAAGGGAAAATTCGTTTTGTATCGTATTGCAAGGATTAAAAAGATAAATACTGTGGGCTGCTATTGCAATGATGCTTAAAAAACGACTGTCGACTGAGGTTGACAAGTGACTCTCTTTGTTCTGTCTACCCTTCCCCCACGTCCACCATTTGTCAAATATTAAGGCTAACTGACCTTTCATTCCAGGCAAAGTTTCAGTCTCCTGAGTCGCCACTTCATACCTGGTATTTCGGTTGTTTCATTTCTATATTAGTGGTGGAAATTTAACAGCAGCTACTCATAAGCAGAATAGCAAAACTGAACTCTCACCTCACTGTCGCATTAACTTCGCAAAACCTGGATCGTCAGTTAAAGATATATTTTGCTTCAGTAACCTTCCTCTGTTTAGGTAATAATACAATCAAAACAACTACAAAGTTAGAATCGTTCACAACTAACACAAGCGACACATGCTCACTCAGGGCAATACATTCACCCCTCAGTTACATCTCTAACCACACACACACACACACACACACACACACA
>NC_059302.1:7583424-7588424 GCF_017591435.1 Portunus trituberculatus | reverse complement strand
CATCACTCGTTATATAAAATCAAACATACAAATCACAAATTCTAACCAAGAGCCGTTCTGTAGCAACAAAAGAAAAATAAACACAAAGAAAGCCGTGCCCATCACCGCGACCATTACGTGAATGCAACCTTGACAACAGCCAACAATGGATTCCTACAGCTCTCCCCTGGCATCAATAAGGGACCTGATCTAACAACAAAGCAATATTATGAAGGGCCACGACCTGCTCCCCCCCCCCCCGCCACCCTTTTCCCGACCCCCGCCATGCCGACACACCAGAGGGAACAAGAGTACCTAAGGACAATAGCAGCAAAAATGAGCCACAAGCTAACCTAATCTTCAGTCCCTTGACCTCATGAACCTCTAAGCAAAGAACTAGTGCAACAATAAACTCCGTGACCCTCTTCCCTTCCTGCCGAAAAGTGGTTTGTTTTCACCACACACACACACACAGGTCTCTCCTCGTCGCCGCCGAATGCTCTTACCGCCCGACAAACTAAACACGAAATCCAACAATCAGTCTCCCAAATAGCTCCTTCCTGTGTGGCTGCGGCGCGGGGGGAACATGCCTCGCGCGACACAGTAATACAACGACAACACGATTATACAGTAAAAATAGAGGGGAGTGGCTGCCACAATAGAAGCAACTCGCAAAGACAAACACAGCGAGGGGACAACGTCGGGGTCGCGCAGTAACAGGACACCACGCTGCTGCACGGGAGTTGCAAAAGGGCTACTCTGGGATTACATTCAGGATAACAGCCACGACATGGGGAAGGACACGCGCGGGATGAAAGGTACTTCTCTCCTTCCCTCTCCTGAGTTCTCTGCCTTGTCGGGAGTGGCTGTGGCGCCTGGCATCTAATTCATCAGTGTCGCCTCATGCAGGACTGGCCCCATCCACCTGCTGGCTGACGGCGCCGCTGCTTCCTCCAGGAGATTAACTGGTTGCATCATCGCTTACATATAAAAGGCTCTATCGCACAAAGACTTCGACAGTAAAACACACCCGCATGATAACAGGCGGGTACAAATGGCATGCAGTCTAACAAGCGACTGGGTACACGCTGCCCATTCAATTACCTGACGCGAACGGAGGGGCGCTGCAAGGGGCGGCGCAGGGCAACGCGGTTCTTCATTAATTTACCGAGGCAATCGGGGATTAAAAATGTGCTCGAGGAGAATGAGTCGAGCGAGGCAGAGACCCGCAGGTCAGAACCGGCCGTTTTGGAGCGACAGAACATTAATCAGCCCCTCTCTCTCTCTCTCTCTCTCTCTCTCTCTCTCTCTCTCTCTCTCTCTCTCTCTCTCTCTCTCTCTCTCTCTCTCTCTCTCTCTCTCTCTCTCTTGTAGCTATATTGGCAGGCAAGTTTAATAAAAAGATCTGACGGAGCTTTTTTCCTTCTCTCTCTCTTTCTATATAAACTCGCACACAACTCCATGTACGCCTCCTGTGCCTTTTATTTTATCTTTTTTTTTTTTCCTATGGGGCCTGGCCGGTGAATTTCATTGGCGCTCTATCTCTCAGCCCCGCTCTTCTCGCTCCGTACACCCGATTCCAATATTCAAGCGTGATATTGTTTCCGAGGACGATTAAATAAAGCAGAACGTTGGTTACAGAGATACGATTAATCCATTGGACACGCGCGTTACCTGAGGCATCGTTGAGCGGAGGGAAGGAAAGGGTAAAGCCAAGAAAACGGTCCCCACCCATCCCAACCCTTAAACGCGGGGCGAGCAGAGGGACGGCGGCGGAGGAGGAGGAGGAGGAGGAGGAGGACGAAGACGAAGAAAACGAAGAGGAGATCGGACTTAGCAAGAACGACAGACAGACAAATATATAGACAGACTTTCAGATAGACAAACAAACACATACAAATAGACATGAAAAGAGTCAGACAGACAGACAAACATACAACGAAATATAAAACACAAACACAAATCAAGTAAAAGCTAAAAACAAACCAGAGAAGGTAAAGAAGAGAGAGAGAGAGAGAGAGAGAGAGAGAGAGAGAGAGAGAGAGAGAGAGAGAGAGAGAGAGACGGCCAGACACAGATACAAGCCGCGGGAAAGCATACAGAACTATTTATAGGACTGTGAGGTCTGCGGCTTCCCGAAGTTGCCAGTATCACGCGTGGAGGCCCAGATAATAGCTGCTTGATTACACCTCAAACAATACCGAGACGAGCCTTTCCTGGAGTCGGTCAATAGCGAAGGTTGAAGATGGGGTCGGCGGTCACACTCGTATCCTTCCCTCTCTTCTCCTCTCTTCTTTCCTCTCCTCCTTCTCCTTCAGGAAACTTGACCCTTCCTCTCCTCTTTCCTTTCCCTTCCTTTCTACTTTTTTGTCTTCTTTCTCTCTCTCTCCTCCTTTTCTTCGGTTCCTGTGGTCTTTGAACTAAAAGCTAAACAGCAAGTGAATTGAAGTATAGAAATGTATCTGAAATTGAGTGGATTCAGATATTTATGTAGAAAATATAACCGAATTCTAAAACATTTACTAGGCATTGTGATGGACGACAAAGTAGATTAAATTAAAAACAGCTGATTAGTTTGGCTGGATGTGTGAAGTATCAACCCTTTGACTGTTGTGGCTTCTCATTAAACTTAATGAAATAGTTTTGTGCGCGCATAACGTGGAAACTCCTATAGACAGTAAAAAGTGAATATCTATTAGTGTCGTATCATATTATGTGCCCAGTAAACTTTTAAAATCCTTATAAGAAGTAATAAGTAAGTGTCCTGTTGTCATTAGACAGTCAGTTAAGGGAAGGAAGTGATGGCTCTAGTGTAAGGGTGCGTAAGGAGGACTCGAGAGGGGGCAGAGGGTCCCTAAGCCATCTAAGAGGCAACCCAGGCGGCGCGAGGCAGCACATCAACTCCCCTCCAGCTGGTGGCCTTCATCTCCCCCTCGTTCATACTCTAACTTTTCCTTCGGGGCCCTAAATATGAGGAGCGATTCATCTCTTCCTCTCCCTCCTCCTCCTCCTCCTCCTCCTCCTCCTCCTCCTCCTCCTCCTCCTCCTCCTACGCATCTTCCTCCTTTTCAACTTTTGTTTCTTCATTTATGTTACTTCCTTGTCTCTCTTTCCGCTTCCTGTTTTGAAGATCTCAGTTAAAGCAGATAAACAGGAAGAACAAAGATCAGTCAGGAACGTTCGCAGTAAACACGCTACTAAAGAACAATGGTGGTGTGGTAGTGGTGGTGTTAGAACATACAGATCTAAATTTACTGGACGCTTCACTGTTTAATTATTAGTATATTGAACCAAATAAAGTAAGAAAAGCGTCCCTGTATCAACATAAATCTTGAAAAAAAATAGATTAAGTGAAATGAATAGTATACGATTAATCAAAGTAAAAAAAAAAAGAATGTAAGAGTCTGAATAATGAATAAGTTACAGTATAAACATTGAAATCATATGAAGGCAGGAACAAAATGAAACCACTGCTTCTACAGACCCTACATAATCTAAACAACACGAGAGAGGAACGTAAACAAACACTGTTACTACGGAGGCGCACACACACACACACACACACACACACACACACACACACACACACACACACACACACAGAATAAAAACACCTTCTCTCAGCGCCCTCGCCTCGCCCACACACACATGATCCTCCTCTAAATGGTCCACCGATTTTTTGTCATTATCTCGCACCTTCCCTCTATTTTTTTTTTTTTGTACCAAGTCTCTCATTTCCTCAATTCCGTCTTATTACACCGTTTTCCGCTTGTTCCTCTTCCGCGTGCACGCTCTGTTTCGACGTTTATTATTTTTTTTTTCCAAGGTTGATCGCTTCTCACTCTCATTTAGTTGCCATTATTATCATGTATTACAATCGTGGTCTATTTTGTGTTTGTGGTTTTTCTTTCTCCATATTTTATTTTCAAGACATTTTCATCTGAGCTCACAATCACACACATCTCTCTCTCTCTCTCTCTCTCTCTCTCTCTCTCTCTCTCTCTCTCTCTCTCTCTCAAAAAACAGCGGTGGGCCTAAGCCATTATGAGCCGCTGGTCCCGAAAACTTATGGGTGTCATTAGGCCGAATAACACCGCCATCTGGTCTCACCTCCCTCGCCGCGCCGCCTTCAAATATATATATCGATACTATGTTGAGGAAGAAAGGGTAAAAGAAGGTATGAGAAAAAAGAAGTGATATTGAAGACGTGGAGGAAGGAAAAAAAGGGCTCTTATTGTTCTTTCATCTCTTTCACTTCGTTTTTCCTCTTTCCATTTGTTGTTATTTGCATTGCCCTATATTTTTCAACACCTATTCTCTCTCTCTCTCTCTCTCTCTCTCTCTCTCTCTCTCTCTCTCTCTCTCTCTCTCTCTCTCTCTATTTCTATACATACACTGTTGTTTGAATTTCCGTATGCATTTTATTATTCAGACGGATGGTATTCTAAACAATTTACCTCAATTTCGAGAATACCTGTCAACAATCTCTCTCTCTCTCTCTCTCTCTCTCTCTCTCTCTCTCTCTCTCTCTCTCTCTCTCTCTCTCTCTCTCTCTCTCTCTCTCTCTCTCTCTCCGGTCCTCAACTATTCCCAAAATCAAATCTCTGTCCTGCTTCCTCTTTTCCTCTTCCCTCCATGTCTTCTCCTCCACTTTTATCCGCACAGGTTCCTCCTCTCACAACTCTTCCAAAAGGCTTCCCTTCGACTTGAATTTCCTATCACCCCAAAACTCTCTTCCTCCTGTCATCCGTTTCTTTTAAGAGTTACTTTCTTTCCCTGAGTGTTGTTTTTTTCTCTCTCTCTTTTGCTGTGGTTTCTGAATCTCTCTCTCTCTCTCTCTCTCTCTCTCTCTCTCTCTCTCTCTCTCTCTCTCTCTGTGTGTGTGTGTGTGTGTGTGTGTGTGTGTGTGTGTGTGTGTGTGTGTGTGTGTGTGTGTGTGTGTGTAATCATTTTCATTGGTTTGATTTTTCTTTTTTCCTTCAAGCTTAGAACTATGATTTACCTCTCTCTCTCTCTCTCTC
>NC_059302.1:7570924-7580924 GCF_017591435.1 Portunus trituberculatus | reverse complement strand
AAGTTCAGACCAGGGGAGAGAGAGAGAGAGAGAGAGAGAGAGAGAGAGAGAGAGAGAGAGAGAGAGAGAGAGAGAGAGAGAGAGAGAGAGAGATTGTGTATGGTCGTGAGCTAAGATATACATACATAAATACCTACATACCTACATACATGCATACATACATACATACATACAAATAGAAACACACAGAATGATTGATCTACTGACCGACTGACTGACTGACTGACTGAAGGATTGAAGATGGAACACAACGAAGTGTAATACTGGAAAGTAAGAGAGAGAGAGAGAGAGAGAGAGAGAGAGAGAGAGAGAGAGAGAGAGAGAGAGAGAGAGAGAGAGAGAGAGAGAAAGCAGCAACCAAACAGGAAAATAGTCAAACTCTAAAACATCGAATCAAAAATCTGTCACGATCTTTAAAACTCAACCAATTTTCCTTTTGCAACCTTTCCTTCCTTCACTTCCACCCATGAAAGCCAACTCTATGTATACACCATCCACACCACAACACACACACACACACACACACACACACACACACACACACACACACACACATAAAAAATACGATAACCTTTAAAAGATCTCCCTTTGGCTTCTTCCTCTTACTCCACTATGCTTCACTCATCTTCCTCAACCGACGTAGAGAGAAAAAAATCATATGCGTATCTATAAAGTTGACGGGAACTCTGACATATTTTTTTCACCTACATTGGCCGCGGCGTATTGGACTTTCACCTTGAACTTTAAGCAAAAATATTGGGGAAAGGTAAAAGTGGAGCTCAGCGCGTATAGGGTAGCAAGGGAAGAGAGAGAGAGAGAGAGAGAGAGAGAGAGAGAGAGAGAGAGAGAGAGAGAGAGAGAGAGAGAGAGAGAGAGAGAGAGAGAGAGAGAAACATGGAAGAGAGAGGCCATGTACGCTCGCTCGCCATCACCCGACAACCTCACAGCCCTTCATGACATTCCACAGGCGAGGCTGGAAATTGTAGTAATTTTGTAGGACACCCACGAGACGTTCTGGCCATGTGCGTCTCCTTCCTCTCGCCCAGAACCCGCAGGCTTTCCTCTAGCCTCCGCCACGACCCGCCAGTATCCTGCGGCACGCCGAGATGACAGTGATCAGGGCGGCGTGGCTCCGTTTGTGGGGCCGCCGCAGGAAGGAAAGGCTGGCAAGATGAAATTTATGTTACTTTCTTATCCCTACAGCCACAGCAACAGCCACCGCCTCGCTTCATATGAAATTGTACTCGTGGTGTTTTTAGGCTTGTTTTTCTCTGTCTCTTCTTCGTAAACAAGCTAGAGTTTGTGGTTCACCATTGGAATATGAGTGTGGTTTGGCGTTGCTTCCCTGTGTTGGTTGTATAATTTCTACAACCACGGTTTTGTGATAATGTAGTCATATTTTTTTATCTATTTTGTGTCTTGTTCGAAAACTATGTCTTAGTATTCACGTTTGAGTGTTTGTGCTTTAATATTACATGGGGGAAAATGCGTGTTGCTTGCAATTACTCATGAATCATTGTTATAAAGTTTTCTCGTTTTTATTCATGCTTTTTTTTCATCTTAAATGCGGTACTTACTTAAGAACTTTAGAGCATAACTTTTATTCTAACATTGCGTGGAAAACAGGAAGAGAGTGGTGAAATTAAGTTCTTTGGTTTTTGTTTTACTGCTTTTTTTTTGTTTCTGTTCTTTAACACGGTAGTGGAAATCAAGAGTATGACTTTCGTTCAACAGTGCATGGAAATACGATGAAAGCGCTTGAAATCTGATATATTCAGTTATCTTTCTCTCTCTCTCTCTCTCTCTCTCTCTCTCTCTCTCTCTCTCTCTCTCTCTCTCTCCAAAACACATTCCCTTGATTTTATAGCGGAGGCTGCAGCTTCAAGTCGGGAGTTCCTTACGCATCCGAGCAAGCAGCCGCAACAGGAGCGCAGCGAGTCAAGGTCAGACACGTGGCTTTAAGACTGACTACCCTAAACTATATCGCCAAACCTTCAAGCCTCGGTCACAGCTATAACCAACACCACACTCAAGCTCCTTCACTGATCTAACCTAACCTAACTATACCTAAAATAACACGCTTTGGTCACAACAGTAACTAACACTTTACTCAACTTTCTTCACTAACCTAACCTATTTCATTGTAGTCCAAACCATCAACAACATTCTGGTACAACATTTACTTATATTTCGCAACCTTCTCCATTCACGACTTAAGACTTACCACGTGGCTTTCCCCTACTCAACCTGCCTTTAACTATGAGGGGAGGCTTGCTAGGGGTGAGGAAAGGGTGAAGGGGATGAGAGAGAGAGAGAGAGAGAGAGAGAGAGAGAGAGAGAGAGAGAGACGACCACGTGCAGCTAAGGGCCAGGCGGGTCGTTGGTCGGGTTGATATTGACCTTGAAAGAGAGATAAAGAAAAGGGGCGCCTGCTTAAAGGGGATGTCGAAGGGAAGACTTAACGAGATGGAAAAAAAAAAAACTTTGATTATTTTAAAGGTTCAGCTGAATTGTATTGTACGCCTGACCAGGAAACGTGAATTTAGATGTAAGAATAAGAGAAAATAGTAATAAAGAAGAAAAGATGGATTAAAAGACTGAGGGAGAGGTATATGGAAGGGAAGCAGCAAGAGAGCGAGGAAAAGGAGAGTAAAGGGCTGACGGAGTTGTAGAGGGAATGTAAGGAGCAGGAAGGAGGAAAAAGAAAGGAAACTGAAGGGCTGACTGAGCCGTATAAGAGGCAGTCTGAGAATACGGTTGTAAGAATCTACGGTAAGCACTCCCTAGGGTTTCTTCTGAGCAATCCTGAGTTTCTGCCGTCCCTACTTCCTACTATTCCTCTTTTCCACTTCCTAGTAAACGCACCCTCTCCACCACCTCTTTATCCACCACCCATACCATCACTACTCTCGTTTTCTTTCTCATTTTCCTGTTCCATCTTCTCTCCATCTCGACTTTCTCTTCCTCGTCCTCCTCAAATTCTTTCTCTTCTTTCTCGTGCTCCATAAAAAGAAATCCTAAGAACCTACACCTTTTCAATTCACAACAATGCTTACAACAATAAACAATACGGTGACCCTATATTTTTCATCTCTTATCAACATCTATTCCTTCTTCCTCTTACCTTGCCCCGAGTCATGTCTCCCTGCACACACTCCACTCAATCTACCACATGGATGCAACTAATTTCATCTACTCTGACTACTAATACACATAAGCTCCCACTGCAAAGGAAAATAAAGGGTCGACTCCCCCATATGTAAATTGTCATGGGCTTAACACATACTGGCCAATGCATAAGTAAAGGAGGAAGAATATGATGAACCCAAGCCAATGATTCACTCAACACCCAGGCCAGTGCATCAATATATAAGAAGCGATTCATCAGGGAGAGAGAGACAGGTGGTGAGGTAGGGAGTAAATAGATAGTTGGATGCGTAGGTAGGTAGGCAGGTAGAGAGAAAGAGTGAGCGGTGATAGGTAGGCAGGTAGATGGGTAGATATAAAAGACAGATAGCCAGATGAATAGATAAATATATATATATATATATATATATATATATATATATATATATATATATATATATATATATATATATATATATACTAATAGAATTCCAATCTAAGCGAGGAGAATCATTCATGAGAGGAACTACGCAGCTGCGACGCACACACACACACACACACACACACACACACACACACACACACACACACACACACACACACACACATCCATCATGGCGGAAATGTCAATTAACTCGAGTCGACTACAACATATATATTTTCCTCCCCCGGGACGTAGGCCACGGTGATGAAGGACGGGAGAGGGGAGAGGGAGATAGAGGGAGGAATAGAGAGGTAGGTAGGTAAAGGTGTGGTTTTGGATGGAGGAAACAGAGATAGAGAGGAATGGACGGGCTGGAATAGGCAGGTGTCGTACTGTTCTGGTTTCTGTGCTGCCTGTGTGTTGTGTTCCTCCGTCCCTCCCTAACGACAGTTAAGGAAAGGTGAGGGCCATACAGCGCCGCCCGGATGTTGCGGTAATTACTGGAAGGTGAACAAAAGGGAGGAACGATAGGTAACCTCGCCAGGTGAACGGAGAGAGAAAGAGGGAAACGAACGGGGAAATACTGAAAGAAACAGAACATGAGAGAATGAAGATGAAATGTTTAGCAAAGAAGAGAAAGAGAAGAACGAAGAGGAAAATTAGGAGGATGGAGGGAAAAGTGAGTGTGGAGGAGGTGAAGGGCAGAGGGAGAGGGAGAAAAGGAGAGGCGAGGGAGAAAAGGAGAGGAGAGTCAGGTTGGGTAGAATAGAGAGAAAAGGTGAAGAGAGAAAAAAAAATGTAGGCTGGCCAGGTGAAGGGGAGAGGGAGAAGGAAGCGGAGGGGAAGGTCTAAAAGAAACAGAACGAGAGAATAGGATGAAATATTTAACAGAGGAAGGGTAAACGGAGAGAGAAATTGGAAGGAGAAGGATAGAGAAAAGCCAGTGAGGAAGAGAGAGAAAATAGGTAAAGTTGGCCAGGTGAGAGGGCGAGGAAAACGAAGAGGGAAAGAGAGAGCAAGAGAGATGGAGAAGGAAATATGAGAAAGGGAAGGAGAGACAGAGAGGGACACAGAAAGAGAAGGTGTCCATATGTCAAAGGGAACAAACAGTCTTGTCTACATAACTTTCACTTGGACTCTTGCAAAAAAGTAAAAGGAAGAATGAAAAAAAAACAAGGTATGTCCTTCGTTATGGGGAAGAGACACAAGAGTACAATGTGGGAAATAAATGGACGAAACTTGAAAAAAAAACAATGACATATATCAAAATGATATTCTATACGTAACACTTAAGATTAGGCGCGAAGGTGTGAGCAAGGTAAGGCAAGAGAAAGAGGAGGAGGAGGAGGAGGAGGAGGAGGAGGAGGAGGAGGAGGAGGAGGAGAAGTTAAGATCAAGGCGAAGCGATCAGAGGTGATGGATATGATTTAATCCCCACACGTAAAATGCTAATGCTACCTACTTTCAACATCACTACCATCACCATCATCTCCTCCTCCTCTTCCTCCTCCTCCTCCTCCTCCTTCTCATGACAGCATCAACAGTTTGCCACCGACACCACGAGATTAATGGCAGTAGCTTGCAGCAACAAAACCCACAAACGGGACGGGACAAGGAGCCTCTTCACGCTCTCTCCTCTCACCCCTTACAAGATCTGTGCGAGCGTGGAAAACAGACAGACGCGATTAAACTACGCAAACACCATGAACAGCTCACTCAGGGAAGGGAGAGCTTACCGGATGGGAGATAAAGGAGGGAAGAGAGAGAGAGCAAGAGAAGGAAAGAAAGAAGGAAAGGAAGTCGATTGGGTTTTTAATATGCAAAAGAGTCTGCTAGGGTGATTGGTAGGTAGGCCGAGGTAAGGTTTAATAACTTCTCTGGCAGTAAATTATCCTTGGTTCTTTCATTCCTTCCCCCCTGTTCCTCTTTCTCTATCTCTCTACTCTTTCACTGGGTTTGGTTCGTTGGGTTGGGGTGGGTGGATAGGAGGAGGTTAGTTTCGCCACTGAAGGTTTCGTCACGATTCTATTTATTGCTGGTGGAGTCATACATAAAATATTCCCCAAGTCTGATATGTATCGTGGAGCCCTGCGTAGCCCCACCCTCCTTTCCTCTCTCTCTCTCTCTCTCTCTCTCTCTCTCTCTCTCTCTCTCTCTCTCTCTCTCTCTCTTTAAACACCTCCAAAAACGAGCGGAACAAACACACGGACGGAAGCACCAAACAACATCAAGAGCAGAAATTCCACGGCTCTCTAACGCGTGCCCGTGGAGATGTGCGGAATCCTCAAAGGTCCTCCTCACGCTCCACGTTCCGCTAAGGGCGCTTCCCTCCAACCCACACCAGCTGTCATCCGCCGCCAGCAACGTCACCACGCAAGCAGGGGTGGGCGACACGCACGTCTGAATGCCAGCGGCCACGTTTGAATATTTAATGGGAGCGAGCAAACAGTCCCTTAAAACGACTCGGTCACATCAGCAACCAGAAAGCAGAGTGTGTTCCCGTTTTCATTCCATCAGATGCGAGATTAGACTGAAGTAAAGACAGGAGTGTGATAGAGGAAAGTGTGTGTGTGTGGGGGATGTCATCATCAATTGGACGAGCATTGCATCGCGTGTTAAGAATGCTTTTGGGAGGTTAAAGGTAATACCACTGAGAACACGGTCGGAATTTGCAAGCGTTTAAATGTGTGCAGAGAGAGAGAGAGAGAGAGAGAGAGAGAGAGAGAGAGAGAGAGAGAGAGAGAGAGAGACGTTTGTGTAGGGAGTAAAGGGTGTGGCGTCCATTCAGACAGACCTTGGTGCTCTCTCTCTCTCTCTCTCTCTCTCTCTCTCTCTCTCTCTCTCTCTCTTGTACATAACTAACTTTTCCTGCGGGATTAACACCGACTATTTGTTTAATGAGCCGTTCCCACAAATAGCAAAAGAAAAAAAGAAAAAAAAAATCATGAAATACACAGCCAGAAATACTGCGAACCCAACGATATTTAGTAAAAAATCAAGGAAAAGTCACTCCTCAGACAGTGTCACACCAAGATGGATGCACGTGATACAATGCAAGCCAAAGAAAAAAAAGTGAATGAAACAGTCTTGATATATGAAGCAGATCTGGACACTAACTACACTAGTATCGACAGGAGGCAGGCTCTCTCTCTCTCTCTCTCTCTCTCTCTCTCTCTCTCTCTCTCTCTCTCTCTCTCTCTCTCTTCTTCCTGCCTCCACCCGCTCTTCCTCCTGCCATCCCCTCCACCCACACTGCAAGCAACACTACCACCACCACCTCCACCGCCTACACCACTCCCATCCCTTCTTCAGGCGCGAGTATTGACCTGCTTTAATGATCTCTGTTGACGAATCTTGTGGGATGAGGAAGAAAGAGGAGGAGAGAGAGAAGTGGAGGAGCGGGAGGAACACAGGGCGAAAGGAGCAAGCGGACTGAGTGAGGCAGGCAGGCAAAGACGAAAGGAAAGGAAAGAAAAACGGATAAATGACTAAGTAATGGCTAAGGAGAAAAGAAACTACACAAAAACCACAACGAAACAAAGGGATTTCTTGCTTAAAAAGTCACGCTTAATCTGATCAAACGTGAAGGAAAGGCAGAAGGGATGCGGCAAGAACGGACGGTGGTCAAGAACAAGGAGTAAGATAAGAAAGGAGAAAAACCTCTTCGATTCGTCTTCTCTTGTCTTCTCTCCTTCCCTCCCTCCGTCATGTCGTCCACAGGAAATCATAAACTCAGTTCCTACTCTCTCTTTCTCGCACAACCCTGAGCCGCCCTCCCTGCCCCTCTACCTCGCCTCGTCTCTCCCCTCCGCGACGCGTGGCTGCTGCTCCCCACATTTTGAGAAGCACGGTGAACGGGGGAGACTATGAATTGCCTTCCTCTCCTCCTGTATCTTCTTCTCTCCTTCCTTCTTCTTCTCCCCTTTACTTCTACATTTTTTTCTTCTTTCTTTATCTTTAAGCAAGGAAGTGGAGGAGATGGGAGGGTTCGTGAATAAGACTGACTAATGCGAAAGAATATGAGAACAGGGACTGTAGAAATAAATGTATGTCTAGTTATCTTGCTTAAGTGGTTCTCTCTCTCTCTCTCTCTCTCTCTCTCTCTCTCTCTCTCTCTCTCTCTCTCTCTCTCGTTTTCTTTCGCTTTCTTCTCTTTTCATGATATAAACACTGCCATTACATATTCTTCCTTTCTTCCTCCTTTAACTTCTCACTTGACGTTTACCACCTCTTCCTTTAACTTTACTCCTCATCTCCTGTTTCTTTTTTTCTTCTCACACCTCTAATCCTCTTTCCCATTCACTTTTCTTCAAACGCCAGACTGCCAGACTAACTCCTAACACATTTCTCTCACTTAACTTTTAACAATCCTCACAAGTTTTTAATTTTTTTTTCTCTTTTCTCTCTTCTCTCACTCTCGAACTCTTGAATCCCGTTTTTAAATCTGACTTTCTTTCCTTCGTGATTTTCTCTCCTTTGTCTTCATTCCGTCCCTTGAGACCCGAGCAAAGGGCCGGACGGTGATCAAGGCCCGTGCTCTCAACGGCCAGCTGGAAAACCTTCACTTTGTACCACTTACCACAACACCGCCCCGCCCTCCTGTAAACTCCTTCCACCCATCACCGGGCCTGGGTAAACAACACTTAGGGGACTAAAACTGGACGAAATTTAAAGTGGGGTTGAAAAAAATATAAGTTGAAAAGCATGCAACTGACACCACACACACACACACACACACACACACACACACACACACACACACACAAACAGACCGAGGAGTAATCTCGCATCTTCTATCTAATCTATCATTATTACTCACACTCCCTGTTATCATCCGACAATGTTATCGACATGTTTTATTCTAAGCTTTGTGTTGAAACTTACACATTTGTCATCATCATCATCTCTCTCTCTCTCTCTCTCTCTCTCTCTCTCTCTCTCTCTCTCTCTCTCTCTCTCTCTCTCTCTCTCTCTACGTTTCACCAGTGCACCAAGACCTCAGGTAATAAAAAAAGCCAATAAAAAAATAACAGATACAGATACACAAACAGAGACAACATCCCATAAATGCAAACGGTTCTATTCATCCATTTTCCGCCTCATGGATGATAATGCATTTTTTTCAGCTATACATATATTTTTTTTCACGTCGGAAACTTCTTTAGCTGTGGAAGCACCGTCAGCAAAGTGAGGGGGAGGGTAACAAAAAGGGACAGGTGTGCTTGACGGTCATTTTTCGCGTTATCTCACCTGTAAAACGTGGTGGGCGCAATTACCTGTGTGTGTGTGTGTGTGTGTGTGTGTGTGTGTGTGTGTGTGTGTGTGTGTGTGTGTGTGTGTGTGTGTGTGTGTGTGTGTGTGTGTGTGTGTGTGTGTGTGTGTGTGTGTGTCTCACTCGGGAAAGGGCAGGATGAAAATTAGGAAAAACACTGTTTGTTTTGCCTCAGTTACGCGAAAGGAGGAAAAATGGAAGCTGCTAATTCCGTAAATGTTTTGTAAATAGGTTTAATTGTTTGGTTCTCTCAGCGTGTGACCATTGGCTGGAGCTGAAGGTTGTGAGGGTGGTGGTAGATGGGTGGGAGGAGAAGGAGGAAGAGGTGGAGGAGACACAGTAAAACGGAACGGAAAGGATGAATAAAACGGAAATAACACGAAAAGAAAGTAATAAAAGAGAAAGTAATGGGAGAAAGAGGAAACGAAAGCACAAAACAAAAAGGAAAAACTAATTACAGAAAAAAATGAAAAAAGGGAAATAAAAAAACAGGAATCATAAGAAGTAGCAGAAGCAGTAACGTAAGTATTGTCCTGATAAGCTGCTTGGGTCAATGACAGGGCGCACCGGCTATCAGTGTATGGGAATGGCTGGTGAGCGTGGTGATGGTGATGGTGATGGTGATGAGAGGCAGTGCACGTAAAGGTGGTGTTTGCTGGAGGGTCTAGTGCGGTGGTTATTGTGGCGAGTGTGGCAGGAAGGTGATATCTAAACAGTAAGACTTGTTTGGTAGATAAGACAGAAGGTAGTAACAGTTTCCCAGATAGTTGGCCAGATTGGTACATGTATTCTAAAACCATCAGGTCTACAAATGGAAGAAAAGATTATCAAGCACGGAGATCACACGTTAAATTTAGTTTTCAATGTTCGTGCTCCTTCCTCCCGCAGAAGTGGTATCAACAAAGGTGGTGTTTCTGATCCTGAGACGTCTTATATCAATATCAATGTCTGTCGTAAACTTTTCACTTGCAACACAAGAGCTTTCACCACCTACCTCTTATACTCTGACACTCGTAGCACAATCTATTTATTCGTAATTAATGAAACTCGTATACGTAAAAAAAATACCAACGAAAACCTATGTATTACTTACAAACGTGCATGATTTTCTTCACAAAAAATATTATTCCCCTACAATAAAAAATCATGAAATTGCTTGGGAATCTCCTACAAACATA
>NC_059302.1:7558424-7568424 GCF_017591435.1 Portunus trituberculatus | reverse complement strand
AAAACAACCTGGCCACAATATAAATCCGGATCCATCATCAGGAACGACACTGGATCACGACCGAGTGGGCCGCGAGCCAAGGCTGCTGTGGCGGCCAGGGGAGGGAAAGGCTCGCCCGATATCAATTTGCGGTGATAATTGTTACGGCCGAGTCTCCAGGGAGGGAGGAAAGGAGGGAGAAAGTGAGCGAGAAAGGGAGTGAGTGAGGACCACACTGGAAGGTTGGAGGGGAGTGACAAGGGTACCAGGGACAAAGGGAGAGAGAGAGAGAGAGAGAGAGAGAGAGAGAGAGAGAGAGAATAAGGGAGGACAGGGAGTAGGGATGTGTGCACGAATGGGTGAGTATAGCGCAATTCAATTCATGTAATACGAGGAAAATTAAGAAACTGGTAATGCAGATTCATTACTATTACTAAGAAAAAAAATCAACTTTTCTTTTTATTGTATTTCAGAGGTGTTTATTTCTCTAAAAGCTACACGTGTCTTAAAAAAAAAAATAATAAGTTGGCAACACGAGTAAACACTTATCTCTTCACAAAGAAAATAAGAAAAAGGGATTTGCAGCAGCTTTCAGATTTAACATGCACCTACATGAGCGAAAAAAGTTATATGTAAAGGTGAACCTCTCTCTCTCTCTCTCTCTCTCTCTCTCTCTCTCTCTCTCTCTCTCTCTCTCTCTCTCTCTCTCTCTCTCTCTCCTTTCATGAATCTTTTCCTTTTTCTATTTTGTTTCTTAAGAGGTGAGACAAAGAAAGAGAGATAAATACTGTTAATGAGGAACGTGTTTGTGCTTTACTCTCGCACCTCAGGTACCTACACGCCCTTCCCCCTATCCCCTTAAGAGCCGCTCCCTGGCCTCACTCTGAATACTGGTGAAAAATAAAATAAATAATGAAATAATGAAAAAAAAAGGACCCAGCATGCAAATTCAACACATCTTTCAGGACCAACGTAGGAAATGCACACAAAAAATAATCTAATATTTTTCACGAAACTTTTCATGTCAATTATCATCACTTCCAACATTTTTCGTCGTCACCGCACTCCGCGTACCCTGAGGCGCTACAGCTGAAGGAGACGCTGAAGAGGAAAGGGAGAGAGAGAGAGAGAGAGAAAGAAAGGGCCAAGAGGGTCACAGGCGACACCCTTCCTCGTATTAAAGGAAAAGAAACAAGTCGATCCAGCATCCAACTTCCAGGAAAGGATAGGAGGACACACACTGCTGAAGAGAGAGAGAGAGAGAGAGAGAGAGAGAGAGAGAGAGAGAGAGAGAGAGAGAGAGAGAGAGAGAGAGAGAGAGAGAGAGAGAGACAGACAGACAGACAGAGTAAAGGAGAAAGAGAGAAGTGAGAGATGTAAAAATGCAAGAGAAATAAGGGAGAGGACGCGTGAATAGAGGAAAAGAAATAAGATATGAAAGAAAGAAAAGAAAACAAGAAAAACAAGATGGAAAAGCAAAATAAAGGACGAAGAGGAACCATGAAGGAGGAGACATTTAAAGAAAAAAAAAAAAAAAGGCAATGCACATACGTAGTGACAAACAAAGAAGTAAAAAAAAAAATGAGAACAAAAAAGAAAATCTGAAAAAAAATGAAAGCAAATGACATGACATGGAGAAATAAAATATAAAAACAAATAAATAAAAGCTTGGAAACTGACGTAAAATAGAAGCATATGACGGGAGAGGGGAAATAGCAGGAAATAGAAGGGGAAAGAGAGGGTTAAAGAAGAGGAGAGGAGGGGAGGAAATATAGGAAGGGTAAAGGGAGGGCATGCAAATTACAATAGTTTCCCTCCTCTCTCCTCCACCCCCTCCCCTCACAATCACGGTCAATAGAAGAGGGGAGGAAGGGAGGAGAGAATGTGTTGCAGTCCCTCTACTACCCTTTCTTCCTCCCTCTTTCTCGCCTTCTCTCCCTTCCTCTCCCACCAACTTTCCCTCCCATTCTCTCCCTCTTGTCCTTCCCACTAATAAGCTCAATGAAAAATATGAAGGAACAGAGAGAGAGAGAGAGAGAGAGAGAGAGAGAGAGAGAGAGAGAGAGAGAGAGAGAGAGAGAGACAAAGAAAGAGAGATAAAGAAAGCAAGAGAGAAAGAAAGAAAGAAAGAAAGAAAGAAAGAAAGAAAGAAAGAAAAAAAGAGAGAGAGAGAGAGAGAGAGAGAGAGAGAGAGAGAGTATAAAATTAACATATCTCTCGGCACATGCATTTTTTCACTCTTGCATCTCTCTCTCTCTCTCTCTCTCTCTCTCTCTCTCTCTCTCTCTCTCTCTTTAATCATGTTTTCATTAGCATATTCAAATTCTCTCCCTTTTTAGCGCCTTACAGAAGACGTGACTGAAATATATCATTCCCTTATTATCTCCTATTTTTACAGCTATTTTTTTTTTGACACTCCTTGTATTCTCACTATTTTTATTAGTTTCATTATGTACCTTGCGATTATTTCTTCCCTTCCCCTTCAGCTACTCTAACTTCCCCTCACTATCACACCTGCCCATCCCCTTCCCCTCTTATCGGTATTCTCACTTCCCCTTCCTCCATCTGTTGCTTCTCACTGTCTCTGTCTTTCTCTCCCCTCTCTTCCCTTACCCCTGTTGCATTCCCCTTTCCTCTATTCCCTCTTCTATTACCAATTACTTTCTCCTCTCCTCCGTTTCTCTTCATCCCAATGTTGTTGTTTCTAACCTATTCCATTCTCTCTCTCTCTCTCTCTCTCTCTCTCTCTCTCTCTCTCTCTCTCTCTCTCTCTCTCTCTCTCTCTCTCTCTCTCCACCCCTTTCTCACCCCTTTTCATTCTCATTACCACCACTCTTTCAGCTCCCCTTTTCCACCCTCCCTCTCTGTCTCTCTCTCCCTCCGTCTCTCCTCCTCTGTCCGTAATGATTGCATCTGAATTATACTATTATTGTCCATCCGTTCCTCTTTTCCTTCACTCATCACCCCACACGTGGTCATTCAGGCAACACAACTCTTAGTGGTTTTTATTTTAACATCAGCAGTGTTAATCCACCACATCCCTTATACTATTTACAGATTTCTGGGAGCTTGAAGGACAAAGGGAGAGTTATATTAATCCCATCAGTACCATGTTGCGTTTCCATATTCATTCTACTTACTATTTCATGATTTTATACAGCTTCAGAAACTTATGGAGGGTATCTAAAAAATTAAGACTGTGGCTATTAATCTTCTGATACCGATAAACGCTTCATAATGTCAATAAAATGGTCTTATCGTACACAAATCTCAAGATAAAAATGTGTCCCACTACTGAAGGAGTTAAAGACTATAAATGAAGGAAAGTTTGGTAGATATGATATGTGCACGTTTTGAAGTAGAGAATTGGTTCGTTTTAGTTGCAGTGTGCTTGGTGATTTCCAGGAGAGTTTGAGGAATAGAGGAATGGATGGGCAGTGAAGGATGAAGAGGAAGAATTAGATGAGTAACAGTGATGAGTCTAATGAAGTACAGGGGGTGAGTGGGGAGTGCGGTAATGGTGCTTGAGAGTGTGACTAGGGAAAAGGAAAGAGAGAGAGAGAGAGAGAGAGAGAGAGAGAGAGAGAGAGAGAGAGAGAGAGAGAGAGAGAGAGAGAGAGAGAGAGAGAGAGAGAGAGAGAGATTTAAAAAAAGAATGATTAGGGAAGGAAGAAAGAAGGAAGGAGAGAAGGCACACATCTCCCTCCCTTCTTCCCTTCCTTCCCCAAATCATTCACTCACTTTGAACGAGTGAGAGGAAGGGAATGACAAATTTTTCGGTTCGTTAATCAATTTCTTCCTTCACTCAGACCCTCCATCCTCCACCCTCCCCCCACCACATCAATTCTTTCCGCGGCAAAAGCGGTTCAGATTATAAATTGAGGAACTGGAGAAGCACGTGACCCGCCACTCGAAAATGTTCCCACCGCACTGCCCATGAGTGGCCACTGACGGAGGAACCACGGTGACAAAGAAGTACGAAGGTGGTCTAATGTTCTCTCTTGGCTGGTCAATATCAGAATGCCATTTTTTGGGTCTGTCTTTTGGTCCATAAGTTGAAGGAGGAGAGATGATATAACAATAACGACAATATATACTATTACTACTACTACTACTACTACTACTAAGTGAAGCTGCATAAAGCCATTAGGAATTCAAGTGGCAGTACTTGCACAAAAGAAACATGTTTACTTATTTTCCACCTAAAACTCCCACCTATAACAATTACTTCTACTACTACTACTTCTACTACTACTATTACTATTATTATTATTACTACTACTACTACTACTACTACTACTACTACTACTGCTACAACTACTACTTCTTCTACTATAACAACAGCGGTAACAATAACATTACTGAATAATATATGCGCATCACTGTCATTACAACCACACGACTGAATATGGAGCGGCTCCCTGCATTCCCAAGTCCAACATAACCCAACACTCGATAAAACACCTCCACGTCAGCCAGTCCCTCCTCGCATGACACACAATGACTAACGCGAAGACATAAACGTCACAACTTTTTACATCCCACCGTGCTCGTATATATTCGTGCAAATGACACCACCCAGTCAACCTTCCCGCTGCCTGTCACTGCCACATAAAACACCTTAAGTTATGAAGCTAGAAAAAAATATTAATCGAAGAAGAATGGCTAAATTGAGAGCGCCTTTCGATGTGTTAAGAGGAGGCAGCATAAGTGATGAGATGAAATTGTTTTTTATTCCCTTTCAATCTTGTTACGGAGTTTGGTTGTTCGAGTATATAATTCTTATGTTGATATTCTAAGACGCTTTGCTCTCTCTCACCAGGACTATTTTCTAATGCCACGAATATGATTAAACCAGGTTCCCAAAAGACTTTCTCCAGTTGATAAAGTAGAAATTTTGTTCATCTGCCGCTAGAAAGGCAAAAAACAATATTAGAAACAAGAAAGACTTCAATTAAAGCATTTTGAAAGTAGTGAAGAAGAAATGTAGAAATGTTTTATGAATATGATCGTTACACACACACACACACACACACACACACACACACACGGACAACCAGAAGCAAATGCACTGTACAAAGACTGTCCACCGCTGAGTCTCAAGAGTTATACACACGAGCTGAGAGTAAATAAAATGAATAAATAGATAAATAAAGTTCTTATGCCCCCCACTAGCTAGCTGGTTGTCCGTGCTGGCGCCTCGTAGACTTGTGAAGGATTTACACTATATACTCTCTCTCTCTCTCTCTCTCTCTCTCTCTCTCTCTCTCTCTGGCAATTTTTATTTATTTTCTTTTCTTCTCTTTTCTTTTCCTTTTCTTTTATCAACGTTCATCCTCCAAGTAAGAAAAACACAGTCAAGGCAAACCATGTTAAGTTTTTAGTCGTGGCGGAAGAAAGGCGACTTGTGTTCAGAGGGAAATGTGGAAGATAAAAGAGAAAGATAATGCGTATAATTTAGATAAGGGAAAAATAAGTAAATAAGTATATACATAATAAAAAGTTTATGAAAAAAAGATAGTGATAATCTTCATAATTTCATTTTTCCACTTCGGACATTGGTTTTTTTTTGTGTATGTATATTTATCATCTCTCTCTCTCTCTCTCTCTCTCTCTCTCTCTCTCTCTCTCTCTCTCTCTCTCTCTCTCTTTTATGCATGCTTTTTTTCACCTTATCCATACCGGTATACGTATATTATCTCTCTCTCTCTCTCTCTCTCTCTCTCTCTCTCTCTCTCTCTCTCTCTCTCTCTCTCTCTCTCTCTCTTTCAAACACTCCTGCTATCTACTGCATCTCATAATTACCTAGTTCGGCCCTCCTGCAGTCTGATCCTGCCTCTCTAGGGATCAAAGGAGCCCGCCACAAGCTTGGGTCGTCTTGTGTCCCAAACATTATGCTGTCTGCCGCCAGTTACTGCCAGACAAGGCGACCTGACAGAATGCTAATGCAGACGCGTCGCAGCCCTTTGCACCCCACCACCCTGCCGTCCCGCCACCCCGCCGCCCGCCAGCCTCTTTCCAATTGCTGTTTTATTGCACATATTATTGATCGTGTTCCTTCCTACAGGGCTTCCTCAGGTTCCTGTCTGGTGGTGTTTACATGATTCATTTTCCTCCTTCTCCGTTTCTTTTATTTGCTTTCTCGTGATGTTTTGGTGTCTATTTTTCAATCACAGTTTTATCATTATTCCTTATGTATTGTTTTTTTTTTTTTTTCTACCTCCTTTTCTTCCTTCTTCTTTTTTTCGTGAAGTGTGTGTGTCTTTATTCTATCATAGTTAGTGTTGTTGTTATATTCGTAAGTTTAAGTTTGTCGGTGTGTCTATGTGTTGTTACTAACATTATCATTCGTGTTTTCTTAGTTTGTGAAGCTTCTTATACTGCCTTTTCTTCTTTTTTTTCCTCTTATTCCTACTACCAATTATATTCCTCCTTGTGCTTTTCGTTCTTTTCCTCTTCCTTCTCCTCCAACCTCTCTTTCTTCCGTCTCTTTTTTTATACCTTCCATATCCAGCTAAAACTTTCAATGACTCCAAATACGCTAATAGGTGTTTTTTTTCTCTCTCTCTCTTCCTTTCTCCAAGTGAACTATTTAAATGTACAAAAATAATATGAAGAAACTCTCTTGTACTTGCAATTTACTATTATTTGTCCAATGATAACAAAAGAACATTAAACAAAGCAAACACGCAGGTGCTATATCATTAATTGACATTTTTTTCGTCAAATGTTAATTAGTTTCTTGGTGAACAAAGGTTGGTGATATTTTTTTTTTTCATTTTCCTTCCTTATTAAAACTCGCGCGAGATATTTTTATCAGTATGCTTCTTGACAAACTATTTTCGTCTGATTTTTTTTTTTCCTTCCTTCGTCTTTCACTACTGTTTTGCGAATGGATGACTCCATGTTTCTTTACTCGTTTTTTTTTCTTTAGTTAATTTGTTAGCGAGACTGGAAGTACGGCAATTAAGACGTCTTTTTATTACCTTCTTATTTTTTTTGTACCTCTTCTTTACTAAAACTTCATAAAATGCTTCGTTATTCTTCCTTTTACTATTTTTTTGTTCTTTCACCATATTTTCTTCTTCTTCTTCTTCTTATTATTATTATTATTATTATTATTATTATTTTTCTTCTTCTTCTTCTTCTTCTCCTCCTCCTCCTCCTCCTCCTCCTCCTCTTCCTCCTCCATGTAAGGACTTAAACTATATCATCACTTAGTTATTCTGTTTAATCATTCTCCTTCTATTCCTCCACTTCAATGCCCATCTCTCCTTCTCCTCCTTCAACTCTTTATGGATAGCCGTTTACCTATCTTATGCAATCATGCTTCTGCTATTCCCCACTTCATCCCCTATTACTCCTATTACTTCTTTCTCCTCTTGCTCCTCCTCCATCTCTTCCTGGGTCTCCGTTAAAGGCAAACCAGCAACATACCTGCGCCGAATAGCAAACACAGACTGATAATCGAGGTGCCAATTAAATTCACACGACGCATCATAATCGCCTTATTGTTTTTATTACCTTTCTCTTTCATTAACTTGTTCCTCTTGGGTGTCGCTGCCTTCAGGGGAACCCATCTATAATACAACTCCACCGGCTGCTCGTGGCGATAAGTGATGGGAAAGACGAAGGGCTGCGAATGGTGATGGGAAGCAAGCGTTGTGGTGAGTTAGTGGAAGTGGGGAGGGTAAAAATGCAGGAGGGATAGATGGTGATGGGTTGTGTGTGGAGATGAGTTATAGAGAAGGAAGTGAGTTAGGATCGATGGGATAGTGACAGAGGTGTAAATTAGTGAAATGATAGGTTACAAAAAGTGCGATGAAGGAAGTTGCTGAAGTTATTGATGGGACGGCAAGGAAGGGTTTAGAATGATGGGATAGTGAGAAGTGTTAATTACTAAGGTGAAGGGTTGAGCATGCACAAGGAAGGGTGATGAAAGGGGTGAAAAAATTAAAGATGGTGATGGATATGATTTGGGGGATCCGTGAGTGATGGGAAGGGAGTATTAATAGAATAAAATAGCAGTGTTAGATTAATATGAAGGAGTTGACACTAATTTGATGGGCAAAAACACATAAAGAAAGGAAAGAAAAGGAAAAGAAGGAAACATAACGTAATAAACAATTAAATTAACTGAAAAGACGTTAAAATAGTAAAAGAAAGTATGGGCGAGGTATGAGGAGGAAATATAAAAAAATGATGGCACGTGGATTAATTATAAATAAAAGGAAACAGATTAAAACAAAATAGCTAGGATGAAGAAACTTAAATAAAGGTAATGTTATGTAATTAAGTATGAGGATGAGAAATTAAAGTAACCAAATCACTAAAGAAATAAGAAAAAGGAGTGAAGAAGTTACTAAAATGAATGAATAAAAAATGCACGTGAGGTGAGGTGAGAGGGATGCAGGTAAGAGAGTTATTGGAGTAGTGAGGGAGTAGTGGGTGGGGAGGGGAGTTTGTGAGGGAGTGAGGGAGCAGAGCTGGGGTTTGCTATCGGCCCGGAGGTCATAATTAATCCTAGATCGAAGTTAACCTGGTCACAAAAAGGACTATTAGTAGCACCCTCTCCCCTCCCCCATGCTTACCCTCACCCCATTCCCCTCCTCTCCTGCTTCCCCTCACCCCCCCCTCGCCCTTCACCGTGCATCCAATTAGTCCTCATAAAGTTAAGGGTGCTTGAGGGCCAGGAACGTGTGGCCGAGTGGAGGTGCTCTCTTTCCCCCCCCTTCAAACCCACCCACGCCCGTGACCTCTTCCTTATTTTCTCTCTCTTTTTTTCCCCTTTACCTCCTTACTTTTCCCCCGCCTTACACTCTTCAAGCAATCCGATTGTCTCCCTCTCTCTTCCTCTCTCCCTCCATTAATTTCATCCCTTATTTTTCATTTAACTTAATTTTCGATTGTTCTCGTCTCTTCTCACACACGCGTTCTCTCCTCTCACTCTTGTCCCGTGTTTTAGTCTTAGAATATTTATTATCACGTTTTTAACCTGTTCAGTACCATGCCACGTCTTCATATTTATTCTTCTTACTATCTGGTAATTTTATACAGCTTCAGAAACTCATGTGAGGATTGAAATAGTGAAGACTTTCGACCATTAAACTTATGACCTCCATAGAACCTTGCTAGTGTAAATAAAATCGTTTAATCACACCCAAAACTCATGGTAAAAATGCATCCCACTATTGAAGGGGTTAATAAGAATAATACTAATCATGTTTCATTACGTAACGTTGAAAAGTGTTTGTTTCATTTTTCTTCCGTGATTTCCTCTATAACAATATTCAATTTTTATATATCATTGACACTATCATAATAACGAGCAAGTTAAACAAATATATCAACTCATTAAGTAATGAATCAAGTTACATTGAATAAAACAATTAAAAAAAAAAGGTAGAAAAGAAATGATGCTCAAATAGATATCTAAATTAAAAAAAAAAAAAAACCCAATAAATACCACATAATATGCACATTTCCCGTATAGAGGATATTAATGACCGTTCTATTTACCAGCGGGACGCACAGCAACTCCCGTGCACCATTATGAAGGCCAGATTACGCGGAAAACACAGTGGCAATCCCGACCACTGAGCCGACCAGCACCGCAACCCGCTTCTCATCCCTACCCTTCACCCACAACCTGCCCTAACCCTTCCCCCTCTTCCCTTACTCTCCCCCTTCCCCGCAACTCCATTCTCTTCCTTTTCCGTGCATCCCCTTTCCCCTTTCTTTCCCATCTCCAAAATTCTCTTCCCTTCCCTTCCTCTTCCACCGTAAACCGCTTTCCTTCCTTTCCGACCTCTACAACCTCTTTCCATTTTCTTCACAATCCCAAAACTTACTTTCCCTTCACTTCGCTGGACGACACTTAACGACTTGCACACAATGACGGTACCTAACTACAGAAAACCAATAAAATAACTGACCAAATGCAATTATAATGGAAAGAGAAACAAAGCCGTAGACACAATCGACGTTCAGTTCAGATTTTCCCCACAAGAGAACGTCCAGG